>NC_054477.1:109754184-110057214 GCF_017639515.1 Carcharodon carcharias
CTTAAGTTTTAAGTCATGTACTATCAAGATACTTTAAGATATTCACATCACTGATTGAGAGGAGCTAAAACTAAACAAATTAAGCATAATTCAGATCCCTGTATCTAACAATCACTTTGGGCGTTAACAGGATGTTTTCTTAAATTCAAAAGTCACTCTTAAATTTGCAAACCGAGGGCAGTTGAGAGTTTTGACTCCTCCAGGGAAGAAATTTATTTATGTTGTATTGCTTAACTTCAGGAATCCTGGTTGGAGATATTTCCTACGGTTGCCTCAATCTCTACTGCATCATGTACTAAACTTTCAGGACCCTCTGATTCACTGGATTTAACAACTTACTAATTACTGATTGATTCAATAGGTAACTGCAGATGATCTTTTTTATCTTCATCCATAGCCATTTCAGTATCAGTGATGAAGTATGTGTGCTGCCTGCTCCCGAGGAATTGACCGGCATTCTTATTTCCCAGGTTTTATTGGTTTTTCATTTTAAGGTATAGAAGGACAGTTCAGACCAGTATCCTTATTTCCCAGTTTTTCCTGTTTTTTCATTCTGGGTGTTAACAGTGATGACAGACTTTCCAACCACAGGAAGCATCACAGCAAAGCCTCATCTTATGCACAATCGAATTACACACATATTATGAATCGCAATCAGAAGTGGAAGATCTCATTGAATGTTCTCCAAGGGACACTGTTGCCAACTGCAGCAACTCTGTGGCAGCACTGGTTAAGATCAGCTGGCTCAGCAGGTGGTGGGATGTAGCAATGTCTGCCCCCTGGGATTGAACGTAGTCTGTGTAGCATCATTAGAAGCGGCTCTATGCGAACAAATTTCTCCCCGAGAATATTTTGGAGCAATGAGTTGTAGAGTGAGGATTATCAGCAGGAGGGAAAAGATGAGATTTTTCCAAGTCGGGTGGGCAGTTAAAAGGTAAAAACAAATAAAACCCACCCACTTTTAATGGAGGTGGAGCACAGGCTAGGTTTGTTACAACATTTTAAGGAGGGTGTGTGCCTCCATTCTACCAATTTTTTCTATTTTTATATTAAGTCACCTGTTTATCCCTGGCCTTGGAAAGCCAAAAGGTAAAAGAAGGCAAGGATGGACTGCATCCATAAAGTAAGTGCTTTCACAGCTTGAAGGACAGGAGGAACAGAAGTGTTGCCTCCAGGTCCAACGGGTTTATTGTAAACCCCTATCCAACCACCCTCGCCCCAATGATCTCACCACTCTGACTATCATCTTGCCCCCTCCCTTCCCCCACCAACTCCCCCTATCATCTCAGTCCCCTGAGTAAACACCACCTCTGCCACCACCCGTCCCCGGTTTAGATAAATGTACACTGGTTTGCCATTATCATGTGACCTGGGAAGTCATGATATGTAAATAAAAGCTTTTAGGCCGTAGCCATTTTAAACGCCATGGAACATTTTATCAGGAATGTGTAACCAGGATTGGCAATTTGATAGCTGTAAAAGAGCCAGCATATATAAGAAGAAGCAGAGAATAATTAAAACTTCAGTCTGCAACTTTGTAAAGGACAGTGGCAGCTGGATGACTCACTCTGGCATTATTTTGGACATTAGGGGGCAGATTTGAGAGGGAAATGGCTATTTTTCCAGGCTCAATGGCAGAATTATGAGGTTGCCACAAAATTGAACAAGAAACCTGAACAAATAAGAGTAACAACTCTGCTATCAGTGATGGGGAAGGAGTACCATAAGCTGCATTACACTTTGGACATCACTGATGAGCCAAATCGGATGAAGTGTGAAATTTTGGAGGACTTGAAGACCCACTCTGAATTCTTTACTAATGTTATTTATAAACCCTAAGGCCTGAATTTTCGCTCCTGGGTCAGGAACAGAGTCGGGATATTTCCCAGCTCCACAAACCCCACCCAGGAGAAAGTGCCCCAGAATTTGGCCTTTTCATTCCGGGGTGGCAGGCTTCACTGGGAGTTGGGCCAGGACTCCAGAATGTGCTGATGGGTGCAGAGGTGGGCTGGGTGAAAGACTTGCTCGGTGCACCAGCACTTTGTCAAAGATTTTTTTAAAAAGCCTTAAAACATAAAACAGCTCGACAGCCCTTACCCCTCATGCCACATTACTCTGCCCACACACTCCCCATGTTCCATGTATGCCAAAGCATGCCTTTTCATGCCCTCCCCCCACCCTGATACTCTCCATGGCAAGCTATGCCCATCTACCCACTGCCCATAGTCCTTTATGGTCCCCATGTTGACTGAGTGCCGACAACTTTGCCCTTACACCATCCTTTGCCCTTATACTAACCATGTCAACTCAACCAGTATCCATCATGGGCAGATCTCAAGAGTCATGCTGAGATTAAATAACATAAAGATCTAAGTGTCTATTGCAGACTTTATTAAAAACACTCTCATTCATAAAAGTCCATTTGCTACCTTTACATTCCTTCAACTACATAATCCCAATCAGAACAAACATTTCATTCAAGTGCTTAATCTCTTATTAAAAACAAACATGGGAATTCATGGTTCCATTTCAAACAGTCTATAACCACTAGGACCTGTCAATCAAACTGTGCAATGGAAGGTAATCACTGTGATAATGGAAGGTTGTGAAGTGGGTCATGCAGCACAAATCCAGTAGTGATAACCATTAGGCTTATGTCAACACACAGAGTAAAATAGCAAGCAATGATTTTTTAACACTCCATACAGTTTTTTCAAAGATGTAGAGGCTAGAATTTTAAATACCTTGACAGCTTGACAGCTGCTTTTGAAACTTTTGACAGATCCTTTTGACACTTTTGACAAATTTGACAGTTCCTCTGCACAGTTGCTCTTGACAGCTCTCTTTACCAGTTCCAGTGAGGTTATATGCTTTTTATGCACATTCATGTCCAATTTTAACAATTCCAAAGGGCACATTACCTCCCCCAAAGGACACACTACCTCTCCCAAAGGTGTACTGGAAATATATCCAAAGGGGCACCTTACCTTTCCAAAAGTGCACCCCACCTCTCCAAAGGACTCTGTAAAGTTTAGACCTGCTCCTGTCAGGTCTAATCTTTACATGCCATGTTTCACACTCCTGGTTAATAAAAATCAGACATGGCAGGAGGCAGCTGCTGTTTTATATGGGCAGCTGCTTCTGTGAAGTGAGCAAGCACAAATCCTGACCTTGGCTCATTCCCGCCCACCCCAAAAATGGTAGGTGCCATGTTCGGGGGCGGGATTTTTGGAGGGTCTCTCTATGCTCCTATACCCACTCCTCATAACCTCTCAGACCCTCCATGCCAACCTATGCCCCTCTACTCACCCTAAGACTGATGTGTTTAACAAAGGGATTATATTGATGTATATGTGTCTGTACTGAGACATCTAGCTGAATATTTTGAGTTTGGACAACTTAAGGATGATCTTACCAGATAGAGGATTGTCTTAGATACAAGAGATCCTCCTGTGAGAGCACATCTGCTGAGACAAGAGGAGCTAGCACTCAAGAAAGGAATTGACATGTGCAGAAGCTCTGAGGTAGTTAATCATCAGATGAAGAGAACCAATGGGAGAATCAACAAGGCTTTACATTATGCCCACAGGCAGTCCAAGCATTCCAAACACACCAATGATGAAAAGGTAGGACAACTTATAGGAAGGCCAGCAGAAAAATCATGGCCAGAGTACTGAATGTAAATACTGTGGGGGACTTCAGAAGAAGGAAAATGAAGCATGTCCAGCAAAGGGAAAGCAATGGTCTAACTGCAAGAGGCTGAACCACTTTACATGCAAGAAAGAAGAAAAGCAAGCCTAGAAAGATGGTTGCTGGAGAGATGTTGGACGGTGATTCTGATGAGTCGCTCTACACCTTGGACAGGTTAGTGCTGTCAAGTCTTGAGGTAGAAAGTAATTTGTGACTGTTGGAATGATGACTGCAGAAGGACAGCATCAAATTAACGTGAAATGTCAAATAAACACTGGCTCTATATGCAACATCATGAGCTTTGCAGGCTTGGTTGAAGTTGCTCAAGGTGATGATCCGAAGATGAAGTCATCAGAGGGAAAGTAGAAGATCTATCATGGAATGATGCTCATACCAAGAGGACAAACTAGAGTCTAATGCAATGGGAAAAAAAGATCTTCAGTTCCAGATAGTGGACACTAAGCAAAATCCCTCATCTCAGCTGAAACAAGTCATAAGCTTGGACTGGTAATGCTCTAAGTACCAGAAAAGATTTGCAGTGTTTCAGGTTACACCAAGGTATTGTCTGCTGAACACATCCTGACAAATTACAAAGATGTTTTTGTAGGTCTGGGATGTCTTTCTGGTGAATATGTTTTGATTGAAACACATAAGATCTCGAGGGTGAATGTGGGGAAGACGTTTCCTCTTATGGAAGAATCTAGAACTAGGGGTTACTGTTTAAAAGTAAGGGGTCGCCCATCTAAAATGCATCTGAAGCGCCATTTTTTCACTCAGAGGGTCGTACGTCTTTGGAATTTTCTTCCTGAAAAGGCAGTGGAAGCAGAGTCTTTGAATATTTTAAGGAAAGGTGGCTAGATTCTTGGTAAGCAAAGGGGTGATTGGTTATTGGGGGTAGGTGGGATGCAGATTTCAGGTTTCTATCAGATCAGCCATGATCTTATTAAATGGCAGAGCAGGCTCAAGGGGCTGAATGGCCTACCCCTGTTCCATGTTTGTATATTCGGATGAAGTAGATGAGAGTGTGAGGCCAACTCAACATCATCTGAGGAGAGTTCCAGCTGCCCTCAAGTTTAGCCTGAAAGCCAAGATTGAGGAGCTTGAAAAAAAATGGGAGTAATCAAGAATAAGTGATAGTTCCTACAGACTGGATTAACAGCATGATAGCAGTGAAAAAACCTAGAAAGGTGAAAGTGTGCATGGATCCAAAGGACCTCAATAAAGCTTTGAAGATATTGCAATACCCTATGCCAACCATTGAAGCAATTCTGCCTCAACTTATCAAGGCAAGAGTCTTTAGTATCCTAGATGCTAAGGATGGATACTGGCAAGTGAAGTTGTATGAAAGCAGCAGTTTCTTGACTAAGTTCTGGGAGCAATTTGAGGTGGTTTTGCTGCTTTTTGGCAGTTCTACTGCTCTAGAACAGTATCAATACAGGGAGCATTAGGTAGTCAATGATCTTCCAGGAGTGGAAGTGATCCTGGATGATCTGCTAGTTTATGGATATGAAGACAGGATGGAAAAAGCCATCAAAGACCATGATCAGAATCTAGTGAGACCGTAAGAAAGAGCTCAACAGATAAACCTGAAGGTGAACAAGAAAAAACTGCAACAGAAGATGAAGTCAAGTACATAGGTCATGCCCTGACAGTTGAAAGATTTTGCCCTGAACTTGATAAGGTATGAGATATAGCAAAGATGTAGTAACCAACAGATGTGAAGGCGATTCAACGATTTGTTAGATTTGTGAACTACCTAGCCAAGCTCTTGCTTAATTTCTCATCAGAGTGTGAACCTCTGCTCAAGCTCACTCCAAAGATATTCAGTGGTATTAGGACACGGAACAAGAAGCATTTTCACTCAACAAACAACTACCGATGGCAACATCAGTGCTAAGGTACTATAATGTCAACAACGCTGTCACCTTGCAGTGTGATGCCAGCAAAACAGGATTTGGAGCAACCTTCATGCAGCAAGGACAACTAGTTACATTTGCATTCAGAGCATTAATGCAAACTGAATGACATTATGCACAGTTCAGGAAAGAATGCCTGGTTACTGTCTTTGCTTGTGAGCATTTCAACCAGTGCTTGCTTGGGAGAAAGTGACAGTAGAGACTGACCACAAGTCACTTCAAAGCATCTTTCTCAAACCACTTCTCTCTGCTCCAAAGTGTTAGAAAAGGAAATAAAGCTATCATTTGGAAGTGAGTACAAGCAAAGGAAGCAGATGTCCAACACTGACATGCGTCAAGAGCTGCACTCCTTTTGCTGGAAGTTGATGATCCTGATACGTAGTGTGAAATCTTCCAAATTTAATGAGAAACAACAGCAGGAAAAGCTCTGGAAGTCATCAACCAAGCAGAGACAATTAATTTGACAGACAAGCATCTTGCTCAGATCAAGCAAATTACACAACGAGATGCAACTATTCAACTACTACAGGAAGTTGTGATGAAGGATGGCCTGAAAACATCAAAACACGCCTGTTGAGGAAGAAAGTATTGGATACACAGCGATGAAGTGATCGCTTGAAATGGCATCTTAGACAAAGGGACTTGGGTCATTGTCCCTAAAGAGATGAGAGAAGAGATGTTGAAGTGCATCCATGCAAGCAATCAAAGGATTCAGTCTAGTCTGAGGAGGGCAGGAGAGGTGCTCCTGGCTAAACATGAGCAATGAGACCAAGGAACACATCAGCCAGTGCAGTGCTTGTAATGAACATCTAGCTAAGCAGGCTAATAAGTGTAGAAATCCCAGACAGATGAACAACCAACAACTCGCTGTGTATCATAAAAAGACCGAATATTTCAACGATTACTTGTGCAATGCATGTGATGGGACAGACAAAATTAGACCAGACTAGAAAGATCAAACAGTTTTTTGTTCACATGTGATAATTTTCTTTATGAACAATGTATATGGATTAACTTGTAAATGATAGAGCATGCATATTTTTTCTTTTATGAAAAGGGGATGTTTGGATAAATACCTTTGTACACTTTGCCATATTCATGTGACCTCTAATGTCATATATAAATAAAGGCTTTTGGGAGGTAGCCACTTTACACACTACATGGAACATCACCCCCACCCCTCCTCAACATCCTACCTTCCAACCAAGTTCAACACTTTTCATGACCTCTCCCCCTCTGCACCCTACTGTGTCCTTCTGTTGCAGATCCAAAGTAAGAAGGCAAGAAGACGTAAGAATATAAGAAATAGAGGCAGGAGTCTCTCAATCCTGCTCCACCATTCAATAATATCATGGCCGATCCTTGACCTCAACTCCACTTTCCACCCAATTTCAATATCCTTTGATTCCCTTAGAATTCAAAAACTATTGATCTCAGCTTTGAATGTACTCAATGATAGAGTATCCACGACCCTTTGCAGCAAGAATTCCAAAGATTTACAACCATCTGAGTGAAGATGGTCTCCTCATCGCAGTGCTAAATGACCCACCTCTTGTACTAGACTCTACAGTAAGGGCAAACAGGCTCTCAGTATCTACCCTGCTAAGCTCCTTGAGAATTTTACATGTTAACGATCTTCTGAACTCCCATTCTTCTAAAACCCAACCCCTTATAATAAAGGTTAAGATACTATTACCTTTATAATTTCTTGCTGTACCTGTATGTTAGCTTTTTGCATTTCATGTAAAATGACAACTAGATACATCTGACCACAGTTATTTAACAGTTCCCTACCATTTAAAATATTCAATTTCTCTGTTTTTCTATCAAAGTTAACAATCTCACATTTTCCCATATTATACTGCATTTGCCACCTCCCTGACCACTCACTTAACCTGTCTATATCCATTTGTAGATTCGTTGAGCTAGGAACTAATTTGTTTTGCTTTTTGGGTGCAGGATCATGATTCACAGTGTGCCCCTTCCCATTCAGATTGAGGTGGGCAACAATCAAAATTTATTTATCATCTGAATGATTGTGATGCTAGATGGTGCACCTCAAGCAATGTTTTCTGTGTCTTAATGCTGCCAGCAAGCTCTGCATGAGGCCCCAGAAGTATTGTTTGCTAACCACACACTGCAGGCAGCCTGCTCTCCTTAAAGGCAGGCTGTCCCTGAAAGGGAAGCTTCACAAAAATATTGCTGCATGGAAATTTTTGGACAGTAAATGCCAGGGTAGATAAAGGAAATCACGGTGTCAGACCTGTTCTGCATCTTTCTCCCCCTACAGGTCCAATTCTGTCTGCAGCATGATGTTGTATGTGGAACAGCAGATCATTACCATTCACAAGACCCTGCTGGTACATTTTGAAGGGCAACCCCAGATCTTCCAGGCATCTAAATTTCATCTTCAGCAACTCGATGGCTTGCTCAATGATCACCCTTCTGGTCATGTGACTCTTGCATCTTTCCTCTGGATCACTGGTGGGGTTCCTCACAAGTGTCATCAGCCAGGGCCTCAGAGAGTTCCCCTTATCTCCAAAGAACCACTTGCTCACTTTGTGGGGAGGAGTGAAAACCTATGGGAGATCTGAGTGTTGCAGAATGAAAGAATCATGGAAGCTTCTAGGATATCTTGCACAGAAATACATGACAACCTTCCTGTGATCACATACCAGCTGAGTGCTAAGGGAGTGGAATCCCTTCTGATTGATAAATCTTCCAGGTTGATCTGAAGATGCCTGGATGGCCATATGCATGTAGTCAATGACTCCCTGCACCTATTGTAATCCAGACACTGTAACAAATCTGAGAGTCCTCAGTGTTTCATTGGCCTCATCAGTGTCAAATCAGACATAAATGGCAGCCTTAGCAAACATGGCATTGGGAGATACATGGGAGATACATGTTGTGGGCACTCGATAGCAAAATCCTGCAAATGACATGAGCAGATCCCTGAAAAGAGTAAGAGATGAAGAATTCAGGACTGTGGAACGGCCACTGGCAATACATATCCACTTGGTCCTCCTTGAGAGAGGTCACCTTCCAGGAGACTACTGATGTCAGAAATGACTTGCCACAAAAGCCTGAGGCATTATTATTCTGTCAAGTCAACAAAGTTGATCTTCTGTCTCCAAATGCCATTCTGGGGGCATTGCGTTCTTCAAACTATCTCCTGTGTAATGCCACGGGGCTATGGATAAGGTAATTGCTGCTGCTAGCGTTGCTGCTCCTGCTACTCCAAGTGCTGTTGTTGCTGCTCCCCCTGTTGCTGGTGGCCTTGGTCTGGCTGTTCCTCTTGTTCCACATTCAAGGTCTGTGGCCCTTCACATAAGCCCCTCACATAGGCAGGCATAGTTTCACTGTTTATAGGTTTTTCAGCCTGTCAGTTTTGATGACAAATGGCTTCCTACTACGTGCTCACTTTGTTGACCCTGGTGAGTTCCTTACAGCTTGGGAAGCACATGCGCTGGCTGTTAAAGGCAGAATTCTGAGTTAAAAGCTCAATTAATTGACCATTTAAATATTTACCTGGCATATCAATGGGGGTTTCCTGTTCTCCTCAAAACACACCTGCTAAAAGCTGGAAGATAACTGGTTTCTGACACACTGGCATTTATTTTGGGATTTGACATTCCCAACCCTTCACCTGCACTTGCATCTATTCCACGCCTCCTGCCGCTCTCCCACCAGCCACCACCCCCCACCCCCACCCACCTTGGCAGTTAAAATTCTGTACGTAGAATCACACACAGGCAGGGTTTATAGGAGTAACAGTTCATAAATCAAATAATAATTTGTTAAGCTACTAGTTAGTAGATGTGTGAAGTCGATCGGTAATAGGGCTGGTTAGTGGCTGTATTTAAAGCATGCACTACACATTACATAAAAACTGATACATTTCATATAGGTATTGTTGTGGCTGTTCTATCCATATCTGATAAATGAAATGGCAACTCCTTCATCATCAATTCACTTTGTTTTGGTTTCATCAACAGTTACTGTACTACAGTGGCCACACAAAATCCACCTCCTGTAAAACATGCTGAATAGGATTTACAGCCAAGCTAGTATATGTAAGTTGATTTTATCCTGTCTGCAGGATATGTCTTGCAATTATAGTTGTGTAATCTTACTATAACCCCAACAGCTCTTTCTCTTGCTGATTATCTTCATCCTTACTTCCATCTACAAGGGTAATGATATTCCTCAGGTAATTTTGTGGTCCTGTGCAAACATTTTGAAAAATTACCACCTTCTTCTGAGCGAGTAAAAGAATTGATTCTGTCATTATGCATTATTTAATGCTCTGCTGGAGACAAATGGAGATAGCATCATGGTTCATGAATAATTCTCAGTAGAATAAAACTACTGAGTATATAGACAATACAATTTTTGTATTTTTCACAGGATGTTGGTGTCACTGGCTAGGCCAGCATTTATTGCCCATCCTTAGTTCCCCTTGAGCTGGTGGTGGTGGCCTTCTTGAACCGCTGCAGTCCATGTGATGTAGGTATACCCATAGTGCTGTTAGAGAGGGAGTTCCAGGGTTTTGACCCAGTGACAGTGAAGGAACAGCGATATATTTCCAAGTCAGGATGTTGAGTGGCTTGGAGAGGAACTTCCAGGTGGTGACGTTCCCATGTGCCTGCTGCCTTTCTCTTTCTAGATAATAACAGTTGTGAATTCGATAGGTTCTTTCTAAGGAGCCTTGGTGAGTTCCTGTAGTGCATCTTGTAGATGGTACACACTGCTGCCACTGTGCATCGGTGATAGAGAGAGTGAATGTTTGTGGATGTGGTGCCAATCAAGCAGGCTGCTTTGTCCTGGATGGTGTCAAGCTTTTTGAGTGTTGTGGGAGCTGCACTCATCTAGGCAAGTGGAGAGTATTCCATCACACTCCTGACTTGTGCCCTGTAGATGGTGGACAGGCTTTGGGGAATCAGAAGGTGAGTTACTCGCTGCAGCATTCCTAGCCTCTGTCCTGCTCTTGTAGTCACAGTATTGAAGTGGCTATTCCAGTTCAGTTTCTGGTCAATGCTGACCACCAGGATGTTGACCTGAATGAGGTATTCAGCAATGGTCTCATAGACTCATAGACATTTACAGCACAGAAAGAGGTTATTCAGCCCATCATGTCTGCACCAGTCAACAAAGATCTGACTACACTAATCCCATTTTCCAGCGCTTGGCCCATAGCCCTGGAGGCTATGGCAATGCAAGTGCATATCTAAATATTCTTAAATGTTACGAGAGTTTCTGACTCAACCACCCTTTCAGGCAGTGAGTTCCATGCTCCCACCAACCTCTAGGTGAAAAAATTCTCCTCAACTCCCCTTTTAGCCTTCTACCTCTTACATTAAATCCATGCCCCCTGGTTATTGACCCCTCTACTAATGGAAAAAGTGCCTTCCTATCCACTCTATCTGTGCCCCTCATAATCTTATACACCTCTATCAGGTCCCCTCTCAACCTTTGCTGCTCCATGGAAAACAAACCTCAGCCCAGGTAGCATCCTGGTAAACCTCCTCTGTACCCACTCCAGTGCAATCACATCCTTCTTATAATGTGGTGACCAGAATTGCAAGCAGTACTCCAGTTGTGGTCTAACCAGCATTTTATGCAGTTCTAGCATAACCTCCCTGCTCTTGTATTCTTTGCCTCAGCTAATAAAGGCATTTGCCTTCTTAACCACCTTATCTACTTACCCTGCTACCTTAAGGGAATGGGTAATGCTATTGAATATCAAGGGGCGATGGTTAGATTCTCTCTTGTTGGAGATGGTCATTGCCTGGCACTTGTGTAGCATGAATGTGACTTGGCACTTGTCAGCCCAAGCCTGGATGTTGTCCAGTCTTGTTGTAGTTGGACATGGACTGCTTCAGTATCTGAAGAGTTGTGAAAGGTGCTGAACATTGTGCAATCATCAGCGAACATCCCCACTTCTGACATTATGATGGAAGGAAGGTCATCGATGAAGCAGCTGAAGATGGTTCGGCCTAGGACACTACCCAGAGGAACTCTGCAGTAATGTCCTGGGACTGAGATGATTGACTTCCAACAGCCACAACCATCTTCCTAGGTGCTAGATATGACTCCAACCAGTGGAGAGTTTTCCCCCGATTCCCATTGACTCCAGCTTTACTAAGGCTTCCTGATGCCACATGCGGTCAAATGCTGCCTTGATGTCAAACGCATTAATTCTCACCTCACCTTATAGTGAATGTTCCTTTTTTCACGATTTCTAAGATTATGTCACTCCAGAAAGCAGAAAGACTAATTGTACTGGGCCATATCATCCAGAAGCTTACAACTTTCTTGTGTGAACTTCAGTAGCTTATTCCAGCTCTTTTAGAAACAAATTTTCATCTGAGCACTTGTACATGCAGCTACGTGAGTGAGAGAATATTTTCAACCTTCACTTCTTCAAATACACAAGTAATGGGCCGAAAATTGCTAAGGTTATAAAGACGCAGTAACATTGCACACCATTATTAATTCATTAAAAAATCCAGCAATTTTTAACGTAAAAGAGATATGCCATGATTCAGAAGTTCTGAAAAGTGCTTGATGATTTGTACCACTTGGTACCCTAAAGCAGATAAATGTCAGTTCCTGCGATGAGGCTCCCCATGAAAGTGATAGATTTATGATATCACTCTGAGTTAATTCCTGCCATAGCCATATAGTTGGGGAAATTAATGTTATAAAGGACCCTGTTAGTAGTGTAATTTGTAGCCATCACATGACGCTCAACCACAGAAGGAACAATGAAGCTGTGGATTCTTGCTTTAACAGATAGTGAATTATTCTTAGAGGCCTTATTGTTCCTTGGCATCTGTGTTTTGGTCCAGTCTCGAATCTACACTCCTATTAGAGTCAAATGCAACAATATTCAGGATGCAAAGCCGTCTCAATTGCAATTCTTATGTTTCCATGAAGGCAGTACAATATTATACAACTGGTTGTTTCACTGCCTGAGCATGATTGGCAGGATAGCTGGTTCCATACTTTGTAACTCAAGAATATTTGTACATATCACACACCTAACCTCCCATTCATTCATTAACTTTGCAAGGACCAAGGCAGCATTTCACAAACACAACTGGGAGACAATGCTCTCTTCTTCTGGTAGTTCTTTTAAAGTTATTCTTACTTATCCTTTCAGTCACCTGTTTCTCTCTCTCAATCAACGCTCTTCCTATCTATTCATCTATGTTTGGTTTGACTCTATTTAACCAACTTATTTCTCCTCCTTTTGCTCTTTCATTATCCTTTTCCTTCATTGGTCAAAGGGATGAGCCATTGAGCAGGACATTCGCAAGCTCCCTGTATGTGACATTGACATCAGTGCACTATTAACAATTAGATATTATGACAGTTTGCAATGCAAATACAGTGAAATGCCAATGTTGAGCATTAGAGCCCAATTAACACCATTCGCCACCAAAACCATGTTGCAGAAATTTCTGGCCTATTGTTCTTATCCTTCTTGCAAAAACATCCTAATTTGCCAATTTTAGAGGCTACTTTGCAATTTCTCTCCTTGTCACCCAATTGTAGAAACATGAAATAGACTCAAATTATCAGAGTAAACTCTATCTTGATTCTAATCCATTTGTGATCAAAGGAGTATCAATTGTAGACTGGGCCAGGTAAATAAGGTAGGAAATGGGTTTGGACTGAGTTGATATCCTGGGTTTTGTTGGCTTGGTTTCCTTAATTGGAAGATATATCGACATTTATCTTTCTGAGAGTTATTTGCATGTGTCTTAAAATTAACGAGGTTGTCGGTGGTTGATAACAGTGTAAGCTTTGGATAGTTTGTGTTGTAGGGTTGCCGAGTTGCACTATTAGTGATATAATTGATCTACAGATACATCTTGGGTGGAAATCTTAAGTTTATTTACAATAAATTCAGCAGCAACTACACGTGTGTTTTCAACTCTAACTCTAACTCTATACTGATTGCAGAGGTAGCCCGCGCAACTCTCCTATTGGTTACTACAGATCATGTGATCTCTCCTAACAAATATTATTCTTAAAGGTATATTACACACTAAATAAAACCATAATTACTACTGTTTGTTGGAAGGACCATGCTCAATATACCAAGTGACCTCTCCTTCCATTCTCTTAACTGTCTCCACCTGTCCTTCCAGATCACACTTATTCTAAATTATTAAAGCAGATTTCATTATTTTATCACCTTTCTGGCTTTCCCAAATCAAGCATTAATTCCCATCAAAATGACCAAATAATCCCCAGGCATCTGCCAGAACACTTATCGAAGCAGCAAAGCATTGTTTGGAAATAGTCTGATCTGATTCGACCAGAAATTTTCACTAGTTTCTCATTTTTTTTCTATTTCCTTCTCTTTTCTACACTTCACGCCACACAGATGGAACCACAGATGATTCCACTTTAATTAAGCCACTTGTATGTATACCAGATAGAATTGTACAAGGAAAAAAAGTTCAAAATTGTCAAATTTCAGTAAAAATCAGTAATACTGACACCATTAATGCTAGAGTTCCATTTTAAGGAACACAAGATCAGTTTGGACAAGTTTTACTGGTACCCCTCATTTCCACATGTACTGGTTTTTCCTTTTGGGTATCTAGTACCTGTTATCAGCAAATGCTCCTGTTCGGATCCCTATAGAGTTAACTTCCCAAAGATTGGAAATTTACTTTTCTTCTGACCTTTACCTCTGTCCTGATGAGCTCTGAATATTCATGTGGGCCCTGATGTCAGATAAGGCCTTAAAATTAAGGTTTGCAAATTGGACTTACAATACAATTCTTCATTTGCATACAGAGCTATTAACATTTAGCAGACTCTTGTTTCGAGCTTTTCAGATAAATTCAACCTCATAGTCGAGGCACCACATGCAGCAAAATACAAAAGCACAGTCTTGCTCCAGAAAATATTTGCTTTAACCTGTGTGTGCTACCTTGTCATCATTGACACTGCCAATCTGACTGAGTCACTGATTTTCCTCAGTTCATGGTAGAATGACAGAAGAAATGGCATCGAAATATCAAGTGGCAACACTCCATGGCCAGGATTTTGTCATTAATATGCCTTTCCCAACATTCAGAACTGCATGTGTGCTACTTACACCCTCTCTCGCTTTTTTGCTTTTCTCCCTGGCGATTACAATTAAAATTTGAAGTGCCCAGCAGTGTGCCTGGAAAACCTGTGCGATCCAATGGTGGGGGAAACTTTTCATTGGTGAAAGCCACCAGCAGCTGACAAAGCTGCAGCTATGGGTGGGCTGTAAAAGAGCCCCCTGGTCAAACAGGGACATTTCCATTGCCATAAATTTTGAGAGCACAAAGATGGCACAGAATTTTTTGGAAACTAAGGCCAGAATTTTCCCGTCGACGATTTGGGGTCGGGGCCCACTCGCCGACGGGAAAATGATGCGGGATGACGTTGAGAGGAACCCCCGACGTCATCCCGGTCCCTTTAAATTTTTAGGAAGACGGGCGTACAGCAAAATCAGCTGTTCGCCCGCCGACCTGTCAATAGTCAATTGAGGCCATTGACAGGATCATTAAGCTCATTGAAAGATCTGCCCGTCTAACATTAACGCTGGCGGGCAGGCCAGGAGCCCCAGTGGGCTTCTGAAGAAACATGAAACATCATCCACAGGCGGGATGAGGTTTCATCTCAGTTTTTAAAAAGTTTATTAAAGTTTCATTCATATTTATTAACATATCCCATCTCGTGTGACAGTGACACATGAGGAGGACATGTTAATAATGTTTTTCTTTCTCTATTTTTAAAGTTTTTTAAACATACAGCACTCTCCCTGAGACAGCACTTAGTCTCAAGGAGCAGTGCGCTCTTTTGTGCGCATGCGCAAAAGAGTTCACTTTGACAGATGGGGATTCCACCCCCACCCCCCCCCACCCCGCACAGGAAGTGCATAGCGCTTCCCATCGGGCAACCCGCTGGGCAGGCCATAATTTGCCCGCCTACTCAAAATGGCGGCCAGCTCTGTTTCAGCGACGGAGTTCGGCTGCCCGCCTGCCGCTGAGCCAAAGGGGCCCACCCACCATCAAGGTCAAAATTCTGGCCTAAGTTTCACTTGTAAATATTTCATTACATTGGTTTCACTGTATTCATTTGTTGAGACTAGCTTAGTCAGAGAGCTAAACGCACTGGCATGCCTTATGGTTGGCATACATTGATAGTTACAGGGGAGTTATGTCCATTTCCTTTACTGTGGAAGAAACAATGTTGTGTTTTTTTGTTCACTCTTTATTGAATGTTGGAGTCCAGTGTTGTGCTCACCATTCTGTGGGAAATGGCTGAACTTGCAGGCATAGCTGACCCTCTCTTCTATGCATTGTAATGGACATTATCCAAGATCACTCTTAGCGGGGATAATTGAAATGTTGTAGGTGAACTCAGAACCAGCCAGCTCACCAAGATGGATACAAATTTTGACAGTACTGATTACTGGATGGCAGGATTGTTGTACAAGGAGGGATAGGGCCGACTAGGCCTGTATTCACCAGAATTTAGAAGAATGAGAGGAGATCTCATTGAAACATATAAAATTCTGACAGGGCTGGACAGACTGGATGTAGGGATGATGTTTCCTCAGGCTGCGGAGTCTAGAACAAGGGGTCACAATCTCAGGATGAAGGGCAGGCTATTTAGGACTGAGATGAGGAGAAACTCTTTCATTCAGAGGGTGGTGAAGCTGTGGAATTCTCTATCACAGGAGGCTGTGCAGGCCAAGTCACTGAATATATTTAAGCAGGAAATAGATAGATTCCTAGGCTCTAAATGCATCAAGGGGTATGGGGCGAGAGCGGGAATATGGTGTTGATTTGCCATGATCATATTGAATGACAGAGCAGACTCAAAGGGCCGAATGACCAACTCCTGCTTCTATTTTTCTATGTTTTTAAAAATGTATTTATTCATTCAAGAGCTTTGCTGGTTGGGCCAGCTTTTTATTGCCCATCCCTAATTGCCCTTGAGAAGGTGGTGGTGAGCTGCCTTCTTTGTTCTATGTTTCTATGTTTAGGTGCCTAATTTTCTTGACTGACTGTTGCCACGACCCCTCCTCCCAACCCACCCCGGATATCGGGCCCTTCCCACTTCCCTCCTTACATATCTTTCCTCAGCACTGACTCACCCTTGGTAGTCCTGAAACTCTGTGCAAGCTGCCATTCTCCTGCTCCCCTCCCTTGTACCTTAACAGGTATATTAGTAAAACCGCTGACCTTACAGACAACTGCACAAAGCTGAGTAGGGTGAGCCACCTTTAAATGATAGTGAACTGAGTACTGCAGGATTCTCATACACCGCTGAACTATATCTTGAAAGTAGGTGTGAGGGGGTCTAAGACCTCACATTCTATATTTTTATAAGATATATATATGTATACATCCTCATGGCTAATTTCTAAAATTTTAAAACTGGACAATGAACTTTTAAATTTGCTGAAGCTATATCTGTCTGTGACCCTGAACAAAAGGGATTATTTGACAGTATTGAAGAAATTTGCACCTCATTATCTCTGAAGAGACCCTAATGACCCCCTGTGGGTTGCAGAGACCAAATTCAAAGGGAACTATACAAAGGCCATCTACATTTCATAAGCAAGGCCTGGCCAACTGGAGCCGATTCACCTGCTTGGACAAAGGACTCTGCAACCTCCCTTTAAGGCTTAATGGCTAGAACATTAAAAATCTTAGGGACCCAGACAAAGGAATACACCCCTTTGTCAAAGCCAGAGTGGAGGGGGTCAGAGTCATGCGACACGAATCCCTAGCTGGGGGAACCAGTAATATTGCCTTATTGAGCTGCAAAACTCAGTCTTCAAATTTTCCATCTACCAAGCAGCAGCGCAGAAAAGGGGCTCTGTCCAGGTTTGAATGCCTGACCCCATCTACACAGTTTCGACTGGAACTTCTGTACCATTGCTTACAGGACTGATTCATCTCTGCATGCCTATCTCATTGTGGAAGTCAACTCTACTGGAAAAGTGAATTATCCAGCATCAGTTAGGCCACTGACCTCTGTGAAGAAATACACCATTGGACTTTGATTCTCGACTCTGGACAGACGTGAAATAGCAATTCTTTCCTTTGTGCTCTTTGGTTTGTAAATCTTTCTTTCTCATCCCTCTTCACTGTATGAGTGCCCAGGGGCCATGTAGCGATCTCTCTCCTGTGCTTTGAGTGTATGCAAATCAACTAATGCTCTGAATTCATTCTTTCTCGAGTTTGCTATGGGATTATTAATAGAAAATTGGATCACACCAAAACTGAGGGGTTGGGAAACATGCTGCTGCTTATAAAGGGGGAAGCAAATTAAAGCACCTTTCTGTTTACAGATGTGTGGTGAGAGGAGAAATCAGGGCTGTTTAAATTAACCTCTCTCTTGTCCATAACAGTTGGACTTTATTTAAAAAACTGTTTCATGGTAATGAGCATTTATGGCATGCAAATGTATTACAAATATGAACTGACCACAGGGTGGCATAATGCTCAACATGCCACAAACATGCCGCTAACTTTATCTCTGCATCTCAATCTGAAATCAAAATTTCACATCCCATTTAATTAAGTCACACCACGTGCTACATTTCCCTCTCTGACGGGCTCCAAAATCTGTCCCCCATTGAATGGATTTGAGTGCCATGCGTAGAACTCTGTCTTCCCTTACATTGCAATCGTGCAAGTAGTGAAAGCAAAGGCCCCATTTGCATTGCCAAGAGGTCTGTCATAATACCATATACTTCAGTAGAGTGCAAAGGTGATGCTGCCTTCCACGTTATCCTCTTATCTCTCTTTCTAAGTCTTTAGAGTGAAGGGACTGGTAATAGTTAGGAGCTCAGTTACATCGGTGCCCGAGTGTGAGGGTGAGATGCAGAGGGAAGAAATGGGGGTTGGAGGCTGGTGAAAGGGAAATGAAAGACATTCTTTCATACATTGGCCCAAATATTCCGATTAGCTTCAGGACAGTTCTGACTGACGGTATTCACATGGTGAAAAAAACACACTTACCTGCCAGATTTTTTTCAGGCCAGATTTCTGATGCTAGCTGCTCCCTGAAGCCATTATTGGAGAAAACCAGACAGGCTTTGGCACAGCACAGCAGGGGCCAAGCCACCACCCCTCTTTAAGGCACTAGGTGGCATATTCTGGGCAGTAAGTGCTTAAATGCCTCACAGCTTGTGTTAATTGTACTATTTCCAACTTTATTCTACAGTAGAAAATGTGATTTTCAGTATCTACAATTATTAAACATTGCATGGGCAGAATTTCTAAATCAAATTACTTCAAATTCTTTGAATAAACAAGCCAAGACTGAGGGAAAATGCCTGGAGCTGTCAACTTCCGAAACTGCATAGCTTCATCCCAACTGACAGTTAGCCCCTCTCTCCAACAGTGTTCTCCTGCCTCCCTCACCCTGGCAGTGTTCACCCTCCACCCTCATCGCTAACAATGTTCAGCTCTCTCCCTCATCTCTAACAATGTTCATCCCCCCTTCATCCCCTCTCACGCCACAAAAATGCACAACATCCCCCTCACTTCCTGATTATGCTGACTTTTCCAACGTCGGCCCGGCAGGAGCTAGGAATTCCAGAAGGTGAGTTGGGAGAGGAGATGCAAGATGGGGTGAGCACTGTCCAGAGGGGAAGGGGTCAGCATTGTATGGTGAGAGCAAACATTGTAGGGAAGAGGTGGGGAGGAGAGTGGGGTGTGGTGAAACTGTGGCTGCTGGAGTGCTTTGACACTTGAGCTGAGTTACTTGATTTACGCTGGCTTTATACCTGCTATGAAGAACTCTAAGTAACTCTGTGAAAAAACAGAAGTATAGCCAAACAGTCCAAGTCGCTGTGGTCCTGGACAATCATGAAGCAATCCGAGCAGTGTTACACCAGCAATCAGAAGTTTAAGCTATCTGTGTAAGTACAAGGGGTTTGCACATGTCAGGATTTCTGAGGGGTCCTGATGTGCAGGCAGAGTTTTCCTATCCTGCCCATGGCGGGTTTCATGGTGGGCAGGTGTGGGGAATCCAGTTGGCACACAAAAAGTTGGAAATCCACTGGTGTGAAAACAGTTTGCAATCCTCCCGATGGCAAGCTAATGGCAGGTTGGTCATCCCACTGACTAGTGGCGTAAACGCCATTTGCATTCATTAACATCTTATGAATACTCATTAAAACAGTTGCTCACCGGAATCTTGTCTTGCCTTCCAATCTTGTGTCATACCAGCGGGAAAGTACGTCAGCCTCAAACCCATTTGAAAAATGGTGGCGTGCACAAGTAGGACCTCAGTTTGCTGGTAACTTCAAGGTGAGTGCAACATACATAGCCCATCTGCCATAGTGCTGCACCGGCCTTGTTGAAATGAGCACCATGCTGGAGCCGTAGAGTTGGTCTGCTCCTGCTCTTTGCCCATGTTGTCCTGAAGGACACCATTGTGCTGCGGTACTTATACAGGCCTCCTCTTTCAGACCCTGAACAGTACTGCGGCTGGGGTTGGGGAGTTGAGGCCTCTTCTACTCTTGGTGGCTGAGACCATTGCCCACAAGGACACTACTGTGCAGTGGCAGTCAAGCAGAACTCCACTTTCAGAAACTAGTACGTCAATCCAGGGTGGGGTGCAAGGCGAGGGTAGGGATGACAAACACAAAATGGGCAATGGGTAATGAAGGCTGTGGAAGGGCTGTGAGCAGGCAGGGAAAACATGAGGGGGTCAAGGGAAGGGAAGGCTGTGGAATGGATGTGAGGGGGAAGGGCAAACATAAGTGGGCCTTTCTGGGGTCACTCTCTGTTGGTCACTGCAAGAATAAACAGGAGTCTGCTTAGAGAGAAAGGAGGAAGACCTCTTGTGAAGAAAGCCACTGAGAGTCAATGGCTTCATTGGCACTGTTAAAGGGCTACTCAGAACTCAGTGTCTTCACATCACAGTCGCTGCATCTCAACAGTAACACATAGGATTGTAGAATTTGGGAATGCAGACAATAGTGAAGGAGGTACAACTGCATCCTATATGGCATTCCATCAATGAAGGCCTGTCACGTATTCACTAGATTTGACATTTTTAACAGGCCAAATGGCATCCACTCATTGACCATGAGCAACTAGTTGATCATTAATATGCCACAACAGAGATTGGAGCACAGAGCTAGGTTGGGTCAATCATCTCACTTAAACTTTAGCATCCCACGCAGGGCTCAAGATGTTACATATTTGCGATGCTATCTTGGTCACCTTGATGTGTGTGCTAGTGTCTCAAGGACAAGGTGGCATCAGCCACCATGCCAGTAGGGCAGGAAAAACTATGGACCCTTACATGTTTCATCTTCTGAGCTTCATTTTCTTGTCCCCTTGAATCAGTAATGTCTTCAATGTTCCTTTTCAGAGAGAATGCAAAAGCAGATATGGAACCAAGGCTCAATGTTGCCTTTGTTAGGGTCCTAATGCAATGGAGGAGGTGAAGTAGGGAGAGACGATGCTGTGCGCAGCTCCAGCAGGAGGCCATGCCTGAGGGACATTGTCAAGTGGAGCCACAGCATGAACAGGAGGGGAGACCCAGACAACAGAGGTGAAGCGCCAGACCAAGGGTTTATTGTAGAAGAGTCTCCGATTTCCAAATGAGTGAAAGGCAACACCATGCATATCTATGCTTGTCTCGAGCTCTGGTACATCACAAATACCACATTCTTTGTGAAGACCTGACGCCATCTGGAGTTGGAGGGTATCGCCTGCCAGTGGCTTTGAAGGTGACTACAGTGCTCAATTTCTTTGCCTCTGGTTCTTTCCAAGGATCAGCAAAGGACCTGTGTGGCACCTCTCAGTCCGCAACACATTAATGCATAAAGGAGGTCACAGATGTCCTTTACAGGAAGGCCCATCATTATGTCAGGTTTGCTCTGGACGAAGATAGCCAGGCTGCGAGATTCACCGGTTTCACCGCCATCTCAGGCTTCCCTAGGGTGCAGGGTGCAATAGACTGCAACCATGTGGCTATACAGGTTCCATGGCAGCAGGCCCTAATGTTTATAAACCGCAAAGGCTTTCATTCCGTCAATGTACAACTGGTGTGTGATCACCGGAAGCACATACTGCACGTTTGTGCATGGTATCCTGGGAGCTGCCATGACTTCAACATCCTGAGTCACTCCCAGGTGCCTGAGGTTTTCAAGGGGACATTATGTCTGCAGGGATGGCTGCTTGGGGATAGGAGATACCCACTGAAATGCTGGCTGATGACACTGCTACGTTGCCTTCAGAATTGTTCCGAGGAGAGGTACAACGCTGCTCACAGCTCCACAGAGGTGGAGACAGCCTGCTGACTCCTATGTCCTGAAGTCTGTGATAACCTTGACGGACATTCTATGGTGGTTCAAGGGCTGCAGGGCCCCGGCTTGATAAGGGTCTCCTGTTCAGGGGCAGAAGTGCTCTGTGCGGCCTGAGCAGCTGGAGTGGATGGGGTCACAGGGAGAGGGGACTGTGAGCAGCTTCACATCCTTGGAGTGTCCTGACAGGAGGCCCCTGAGGTGTCCAGCTGACAGCTATCCTCCCTGTGTGTGCCCGAGGGCCCCGCCCTGACAGTGCACTTGGAGGGAGGTCAAGGTGCCTCGTCCCCATGTTACCTACATCTTGATGGTGCCCACCAGGGTGTGTGGCCATGGAGTGCAGGGCCGAGTGCAAATCTGGCAACACCTGCTGGATCAAGGTCTCCATGGTGGTTGTCCATGTTCCCATGGTGACCTCGAGGCGCTCGCATGTTGGAACCACGACATTAGACAAAACTCAGAGGACTCCTCCATTGTTTGCTCTAGTCTACTGAGTGACTGCAGAATCTCTGCCTGATGTTCCGCCACCTGTCGTTGCATCTCCAGCATTGATTAATCTGATATCGGGATCCTCAAAAAGGCACTGGGGCCAGAATTGACGTGCTCAATAAGCTCCTAAGAAGAACTTAATTGTAGGTCTTCGGGTCCAGGGCCATTGGTACATATCTTAACCGGTAAAAACAGTTCAAATGCCAGTCAAAAGTTGACTTGAACGGGCTAAGTCCACTCTTTTATCTTTGTCACTGAAGAGTTTGCAATGTGTTAATTCCTCAACAGAGAATGTGCGACTACTGCTTGAACTTCCTGAAATAGCTGGCTGGCTTAATACAGTTTCAGCAACTCCTTTGTAACTGAAGCCTATGGTAACAGCAAATAGTTGCCTGTATCAGGTGCCTATCCGGCATAAGCATGGATGGTGTAAATGATGGGGATGGCAAAATCACATAAATCATAACTGTAAAAGGCAATGCCTTATTAATTATCCTTTTCATGAGTTCCTCTAATATTATGAATAAATTGTGCCAATTCTTTATAAAATATTTCAAGTACAACCTATTTAATCTGCAAGTGGAAATTTACTTAATAATCCACCAACTTTCAAATGTTTCAAGCACTTCCTGGTCTGAAAGAATTTGAAGCATCCATTAATACTCCTTTGAGGTTTAAAGTCAACTTAATGATCTTCAGATTTATAGATACAATTCAAAACAGCCATCAATTGCCCCTGAAGGCCGACTCACATTAGAAGTTTTCCAGGCATTTATAACAGGTAGCCAATCAACTTGTTCAGAATGAGTACAGCTCCTAAATATAACTCCACATTAATTAGCAATTTTACATCTAATCAGCCAACTTGCTCTGATGACAAAGCTGAACCAGTTGACACAGAGTTTACACTATAACTGTAGCATCAGTACACATTAGTTTCTCTTCACATTAATGATGTAGTTAGAGTATAAATGCTACCTCAATACATTGCCAAAGTTCAATTGGAACTGGAACAAAGTGGATTGACCTCCCTGGAGGAAGCCATCTCACATCTCTTCCCTTCAGAGTCAATTCAAGCCTTCATTCCCAACTTACACGGCAAATTTAGTGCTGAATTTTCAGATTCGGGGTGGCTTGGAAGCCATTTAAAAATGGCAGGTGGGTCCCAATTCTGGCATTTCCGGCCCCCATCCCCAGGCTGCCTGATTTTTGAGAGTGCCTTTAAAGGATCTGGACTGGTCCCTGTTAAAAGCCTGTACCCAGCACTCCTGACCTGGCTGGCTCCATTGTGGAGATAGGCATGTCCTACTTATCCATACTTTTCATGGAGTCAGGCCAGGTTTTTAAAGATTGTGGATTACGGCCCCACAGAGGAGTCATGAACCCTAGTCTTCACGAGAGGACCCTTCTAAAAGTGAATTTCAAAGGTCCTCCTCATGCCTCCTTTGCCAAGGTAAGGCCCGTTACCCATCTTCCATGTTCTGTCATGTCCCCAATGCCAAGCTATGCCCTCCACCCACCCCCCATGGCTCCTCACACTTCCATGCCAATATATGGCATATTACCCATCCTCTATGACTCCTTGTGGCTCATTTCAAGCTATGGCACTCCACCTATGCCCATGATCCCTTGTGCCCCCTATGTCAAGCTATGGCTCTCCATCCATGGCCCTCATGTACTCTATGCCAAACTATGCTACTTCCATGCCTATTGACACCATTATACACTGCACAGAGCCCATGAACCTCATAGTAACAGTAGTGTGTATAAAAAATACTTCCAAACAGTTATTTATCCATTAATTTCAACTGTGTTAAAAAAGCCATTTCACTACAAGGCAAGAAAACTGTCAGTCACCCAGGCGCTTTAGAGTATCGATAACAGAAATCAGAAACCCTTTAAACCACTTAACTTGGTGTAATAAACATTGTGAAATTGACAGCAGAAATCAGAAAGGTCGAGCTATCAATCAAACAATGTTTTCCATGGGGTTCAGCCGTTTCAACAATTGTAATGGATTTCTGGGCTCCCAAGCTTTGTGGGCTGGCCTGACTTCAGCCCACACCAACCACCCACCACCAACACCCATCCCCCATCTTGACAATGATGATCCTGCCCTTGCGGGCAGTTTCTCTTGATCTGGGAATTTTATGAACTTCCGCTACCTACCTTGAGAATTAAAATTCAGGCCTTAGTGTCAGTGCAAACACATTCTGATTTTGCACCTGTTACGACTGGTCCCCGGGAGAGGTCCTCCAATTTTTCAACTTCTCGAACAGGACCCCAATTTTGTTGTGCTCCTGGGTGAGGAGGAATGAGCTGGTTCCCCTTATTTATTCAACCCCCTCGGTTGGTCACAAGCAGGTTAATTTAAAAGGAATTCTTTCCCCTGTGGATAGCTTTTCCCAGTCCAAATGTATTTATATTTTTAGAAGGAGCCAATTTAACCAGGCTTTCCTAAGTTAAAGAAAGAGTAAGTTTATTAGTTACTAAAAGCAGAGAAAAATAATAAAAATGCAACACACATACACACAGATCAGAAATAAGAAGCTAAGAGTCCAAATAAAAGTTTAAAAACCTATATGATGTCGAAACATTGCAGCCATTAAGTTAGGTGATTCCAGAAGAGCTGACTTTTGTAGTTTTGGGGTGGGTTTGGAGACACTTGATTCTGCAGGATAGCTGAAGAAGCTGTCCTATTTTCTTTTTGATTGCGGCTTCTGCTGAGCCTTGCCTCCAGCAAAAAAGAGAGAGACTTCACTTGCAACTGCAGGGGTGACACGTTGGTCTTGTTGCTGTCACACACACAGCACGCGAGCACGTTTGCACACATTGTTTTTAACCCATTTTCCCCTATGTATTTCCGTAAGGGAAAAAAAAAACGTCTTTCACCTACAGTCTGTTTTCCTTGATGTCTGACCATTTTACACATTCTGAGAAATTAATTAACAGTAGACAGATTTTAGATGATTGCTGAGATGTGACAATCGGTCTTTTGTCTCTGCAACCACAGCAGATTAAAGTTCAGTCTTTTGCATGTTTCCTATCTTCCTTTTAAGCGTCTCTGCCTGAAGAAGGCCACGACTCCTTTTCAGGTGTGACATTCCATGTTCTTTCAGGACAAGTCTGTCAGTAAAATCTAAATAGGAATTTTTTCCAGAAAGTGGTCACTTTATATTATCAGTGTCCTTACGTGTATTTCTTTAAAAGCCTACACATCTTCCTTAACAAGCTCAATATGCCTGTAAGTAATTAAGGGCTGTAATTGGCTTTTCAAGACACACTGAAACTGAACTTGTCCAAAGTGAATGCAATACGTAATTTTCTTCCGAGGCATTAATGTTGCAGACCTAGTTTAAAGCACGGTGATGCCATATTTACATAGGATAGTTGGTAGATGGATTCATGGCTCCACCCTATAACATTTAGCTCAATCAAAACCTTGCTGCCAATATATTATACTGTACCATTACCCTGTCTTTGCTGAGCTACATTGGGTCCTAATCCCCAAGTACTTCAAATTTAAAAATCTCATCCTTCTGCTTAAAATCCATCATGACCTTTCCCCCACCCACATTTCTGTAACTTCCTCCGGCACAATATACTCACCCAAATTCTCCATCTATCTGACTCCAGACTCCTATACATCTCCCCCGCTGCTTTTGCCAACCCCGCCCTCATTCCCCACTGAGATTTTAAGAGGAAGAGTCTGAAACTAAAGTAATTATGCTAGGAGATAACACAATTCAGAAGGAAGGGAGAGAGTGAGGGAACGGGAGTAAAGGGAAATCAGAGCAAGCAAAATTAATGGCCAGAATTTTGCCTTTGATGGGTGGGTGGGCCCAACCGAATCGGCGACAGGCGGGTAGCCGATTGCTGCCTCCGAAACGGGCTGCGTCGCTATTTTGCACGGGCGGGCCAATTAAAGCCCGCCCAGCAGGTTAGTGACTCCCGTGGAGAACGGGAAAATAGTCGCAGGGGCGGGCAGCCTTAGACCACCAGTTCCAGTTGGGAGCCGGCAGCCTGTTTAAAGAGTGGCCAGGCAGCCTGCATGAGGCAGTGCACCATGGCCACTCAGGGAGCGAGAGAGGCAGCTGTCACAGGACAGGAGCATGAGTAGGAGGATGGGGCAGGCTGCAGGAGAGGCCAGCGGGGAGACCAGTGTGTCCCTCGCTTCTCTGATGCCTGCCTTGCTGTCCTCCTCCAAGAGGTGTCCAGCTGTCGGGATATATTGTATCCAGAGGATGGGAGGAGGAGGGCCCCCCATGTCATCAGGCAGACATGGGAGGAGTTTGGTGACAATGTAAGCGCCTATGATGATTTGCGGCACACAAGCACACAGTGCTGCAAGAGATTCAATGATTTGCTGCGCTCTGGAAGGGTGAGTACCATGTCAGCCTTGGCCATTTCACCCAGCAGGTAGCCTTAGCCTTTGAGCTCCCCCAACCGCCCCCACGTCTTCCTGTCATTACTGCATTGGGCATTTGGCGCACGCTGGGTGGGCAAACAGGTAGTGACCATGCTTACATCACCCTTAGTGGCTGAGGAGAAGATGGGTTCTCCCCGCAGCATATGTTGGTGTTTGTCGCATTTGAATAGTCTGGGGGCAATCTGCAGGGGAGGCAGCTAGACACATACTCAGAACTCCTACATATGTCATATTGATGGTGATGAGATGGTGGAAGGGAAGCCTCAAGACGTTGTGGCCAAGTGCCATCTGCTGGCCTTGGCGCCGCACCTAGCTGCGCCTCCTTGCCATGGGAGCTAAGACCCGTGTGTTATTCAAAGTGATGGAAGCCAAATGTGTCCAAGGTGGCCGTTAGGGGAGGGGGTTGTGAGCAGCTGTACTATCTTCTGGGGACTGATCACCAGTTGTGTGGACAGGGGCCGCTGGAGGCCTCAGATGGGCCACTGTGGTAGGGGTGCGGCGTGCGCATGCAGAGTACACGAGCAATCAACCCCAATAAATCCTCCTCTCTGTTTTGCAGGCAAAAACTGAGCACAATCTAGGGGAGCGCCAGCGGACTGGTGGTGGGCACGCCCTGCTCCAGCACCTCACCACCTTTGAGGAGCAGGCCATGGAGCTGGGGATGAGGCAGGCGGCCAAGGCGGCAGGTGTCGGCGAGGCTGGGGTCCGCGGGCAGGTATTTGAGATCCACAGTCCCATCCACTCTGTCTGCACACCATCCAAACCACTGATGGTTGCTGCAATTGTTAATGCAGCGACACTGCTCATTCATAGACTGAGACAGTCTGACGTGTGGGTCATACACAAAGGTCCCTCGGCCCCTTGAGGAATCGCGTCTCCACCACCTTCCAAAGTCACCTTATCCCATTTGTGACCACTATCCCCATGGCCTATCATGCCATGGCATCGCTGCTGCACAGCCAAAGACTTTGTCTTGGTGGGGTTGGAACCTCCAGCACCCTTTCAGCCAGTGCGTCCCACATTACTCTGTCCAAAAGGTCCTCAGCACCTCACCTGTCAACCTCATGACACTCAACTTACATAAATGCCACTACGTTACTCATTCCTGCGCCATGGGAACATGTTGCCTTCTGCGCACCCGGTCTATGCCCCTCCTAATGGAATGAAGGTCAATAATGTGACCTCTCAATCTCCTGTGATCCACGGCAAATGTCGCAACTGTTTGTGATGTTTCCTCAGCCCCACAACTATCCAGGCCACAATACATCCAGGTCAGGTACCTCTGCACTCTCCCCACTCCAACGGTACATAACATGCCATGTGGCATTCCTTAGGTCATCTGACCAGCCTGTCTGTTTGCGCATCTAATGCTTGGGCCTTCTCTTGACTCTTTTCCATCCCACCAATGTTTGTCTCCTTAGGGTCTTGAAGGATGAGTAACTTATGAGGTTGGGGGGGAAAGGGATGAAAGGTTTAACTGACTGCACTGTCCATGTTGTTAATTTCAGCATCACCACCACAGGGTTCTGCCCAACAACACCGTTGCCCCCCCACCCCCACCCACGACACCTGAGGCCCAAGACATGCAACTTGTGGCACATCATTTCAGCCAGCCAGGCACCAGCACAGACACACACACCTCGGTGGGGAATGTAACGTCGGCTCGTGTCCCTGGTCACAGTGGACAGGGCACTTCACAATCGCTGGAGGAGATGGCAGGGACAGAAAGTGCCAATGGCGCCAGCAGCCGGAGGTCTGCAGGGGACCGGGCACATGCTGAGTCCGGCACTGATGATGTGCCTCTGGAGTTGTCACCAATGCAGCAGCTGCAGGACAGGCGGCAGGAATCACATTTGCATCGGGCAGGGTTGCATGAGGGTGTGCTTCAGTTGGTCTCTGCGATGGAGGAGTCCAGGAGTGCACATGAAGGCATGAACCTCAGGACAGAGCTTTGTGCTTCCTCCACTGAGAGATCGGCGACTCTCATAGAGAGGGGCTTCGATCGGATGGAGACTCTTCTGATTGGGGCACGCTCTGACCTACAAGCTCTCACAGTGGTAATGGCCACGGGTGGTCATTCCCAATGAGGGAGATGTTCTGGGCATCAAGTGTCGGCGCTCGGTGCCCATGAATCTGCGATGAGCAGGGAGGTCCAATGGGACCTCATGTTGGTGCAACAGCTGTCTGTCATTGCTGCGAGCTCCTCTCAGGGCACCCCAGATGAGGGCAGCAGCTCCTTTGCCCTCTGCCAGTCGTTTCTGTTATATTTTGGACATAATAAAGTCCACTTTTCTGACCATGGCTGAGGGTGTTTCCTTTGTGCTGCATTTCTATGTTTCACAGACATATCACTGAGGACATTGATGTTTCTGTACTAAGCCCTTAGTTGCAGCCGATGAGGTGGAAGATGTAGCACCTAAGTGCCACTAAGTGCTAAGTGCCAATGCTGGTCCTGCAGATCCATGTTTGTGGAGCTTGCTGAAGGTTCTTTGGATTAAATTGTCCCGGGTGTCCCTGCCTCCTTGGTATAATAGCGGGTCGGCGTGCTGCCCCTCATCATCGCCCTGTGCTTCCTCATCCTCTGAGCCACTGCTGGATTCATCATGTGCAGCCTCATCCAGGGCGTCAAGGTCTTCATCGTCAACTGCGTACCCCCTTTCCAGCGCAAGATTGTGCAGAGCGCAGCATGCTACCACTATCAGAGAGACGCGATCTGGGGGGTACTGGAGTGCGCCCCCTGAGCGGTCCAGGCAATGGAAGCGCATCTTGAGAAGACGGATGGCTCTCTCCACCACAGCCCTTGTGGTGCTGTGGCTCCTATTGTACCGCTCCTCAGCTTCTGTTCTTGGATGGTGGAGAGGCATCATGAGCCACCTTCGCAGGGGATAGCCCTTGTCACCCAGCAGCCAACCATCCAGCCGAGCCGGAGCACTGAACAGCCTCGGCACCTGGGAGTGTCTGATGGTGTAGGTGTCCTGGGAGCTGCCTGGGTACCTTGCACAGACTTGCAGAATCTGCATCCTGTGATCACACACTACCTGCACGTTCATGGAATGGAAGCCCTTCCTGTTGACGAAGGCACCGGGCTGAACTGCTGGCGCCTTGATGGCCACATGTGTACAGTCTATTGCATCCTGGACACGGGGGAAGCCAGCAATGGCCGCAAAGCCTCTGGTTTGATGTGCCTGACTTGCCTGGTCACAGCGGAAGTGGGTGAAGGTGGATACCAATCTGAACAGGGCATCTGTAATCAGCTTGACACAAGTGTGGACAGCTGATTGGGAAACACCATAAAGATCACCCACCGAGCCCTGTAAGGAGCCGGGGCATAGAAGTGGAGGGCAACTGTGAGCTTCAGAGCCGCTGGCATGGGGTGTCCGCCCACACAGTTAGGAAAGATCTCAGGGCCAATCATCTGACAGATATAGGTGACTGCCTCCCTTGAGAGTCGGCGCCTCCTTCGGCACTGCACCTCAGTCATATTGAGGTAGCTGCTTTGCCACCTCTATACCCTGGCAGCAGGATAGTGGCATCTTCTGCGGCCCCTTCCACCTTGGACAACCTCTTGGCCCTGCACCCCTTGTGCCTGCGCCTGGCCTCCCAAAGGTAGCTCCCCTGGAGGCTGATTGTCCAGTCCTGGCCTCCTCCTTATTCTATCTCTCCCTTCCTCCTCAAAGGAGATGCCTCCAGGCTAAATGGAGGTCTCCGGAAAGCTGCAGGCCCGATAAAGATTTCCTTCTGGTTTCAAAATACATAAAAAGCTCTTGGAAATCGGTGAACTGCTAACTTTAAGACACTTTATGCAATTAAAATTTCGTGGAAAACATGAACAGCCACTCTGGGTCCACATATCCTGCCAGTGCATGACTGCTATTAAAAAATCTCCTTCCTGTCTGCCCATTGGGCCCCTGCGCCAACCCGAAGTTCACACGGGCCCCTCAAAATCCTGGACAATTGGAAAGTTAAGGGCCTTAATGAGGCCTTTAGTTAATGATGGGCGAGTGTCCCGCTGCTGAGTGTGCACGCTGACTGAAATATCGTGATGCCGCATGCTGACGTTGAGACGCTTGCATGATGTCAGCACGCGACATTTGGGCTCCGCCACCTGCACATCAGCCAGAAAATTCTGCCCAATGTTTCAATAAAGAAAAGTTGCTCCTGTGTTGATTTTATTTGTACAGGAAGGTATTTTTGATGACATAGCACACCCAGCAATGAACTGTACTTGTACTTAGGCAAAGGTTACCATGCCCAATTTGTGGCTTACATGATTTTCCATTCATTAATTTTTATAACCCGAAAATCACATAACTGATCTATTTGTTGTGCTAAGCTCAGTGTTTCATTTATTGATTGTTTACCCTTTTCATCCAACCTTGCACTCTGAGTACTACAACATAAATTTAATTTAGCCCAGTTTTAATACAGCAAGAATAAAGTTGCATGATGTAATGATGAGGAGAAACTTCTTTAGCCAGAGAGTGGTGAATCTATGGAATTCATTGCCACAGAAGGCTGTGGAGGCCAGGTCATTGAGTGTATTTAAGACTGAGATAGATAGGTTCTTGATTGGTAAGGGGATCAAAAGTTACGGGGAGAAGGCGAGAGAATGGGGCTGAGAAACTTATCAGCCATGAGTGAATGGCGGAGCAGACTCGATGGGCCCAATGGCCTAATTTCTGCTCTTATGTCTTATGGTCTTATGATCTTATGGAGTAACTCTCTTACAATAATATAATACTTAAATATCATGCAACTAAGAATAGAGAGACTAAAAGAGAGAGATTGCATTTATATAGAGGCTTTCAAAATACAGGGCATTCCAAAGCACTTTGTAGCAAATAATTTACTTCTGAAGTGGGCTCAAGGGCTCACTGTCATAACCTAGAGAAGTGCAGCAGTCATATTGCACATAGGAACACCTCACAAAGAGCAAAGTGATAAATAATCAGGTCATCTGTTTTTGGTAATAAAGGCAAAGACACCTGAAAATACTCCCTACTCTTCTTCAAATAGTGTCATGGGATATTGCACATCCACCTGAAACAGCAATTGTGGTACCTCCAACAGTGCAACACTCTCTCAGCATTGTATTGAAGTGCTAGTCTGGATTATGTGTTCAAGTATCTGGAATGAGGATTGAACCCACAAACTTCTGACTGTAAGGTAAGAGTGCTACCACTAATAGCCAATGTTAATATCTTAAAAGTAAGTTTATTGCTGGAATATAAAATGTAACAGTAGGTCTGTTACTATAATATGAAGTTATACCTGATGCAAATGAGACAAATCACTCTCATTTAAAATGTACAAATGTTAAAGCTCAGTAGCTGTTAATATAACTGAGTAGCTCTATTGCTGTAATATAAGGGCATATTTTAGTTTCACAATATGTGAACTAAGAAGCTTTAAAAAATAGTTGATCCTAAGAGTCTGGAATTTCTTATAGGTTGGAATTGGGCTTCAAAGGTTATCTTTTAAAAACATTTATACTCTGTAGTCAATTTAGTTTAAAAGGAGGACATAGATACTGATTTTTAACTGCTGTTTGTAATGATTACAACTGACTCCAGTACTGTTGGGCAAAATTTTCAATTCTTAATCCACCTTAATGGCTGCTGGCAATGTATGCCCACATGGCCCATGGGGAAGGAGGTCTTGTTCCAGGAGGCTATAGATGTTAGCAGTGACCTGTCATGGGAGCCTTAGCCTCCTGAGGCACTGGTGCTCAAACAATTCAAGAGAATTCATTTCTGCCTGTAGACTTTTTCAAGCTTTTTGCCTTCTCGAAGCTGGATCTCTGTATCCATTCCTACCTTGCTGGGAATCGGAGCAGAGCACACCTGCAGGAGACAGTCAGGAGCTGAGGAGAGCCTATAAATACAGACCTGGGATTCGAGCGAGGCCTACCTCGCTGGGAGTCAGAGCGGAGTGGACCTGCAGGAGACAGTCAGGACCTGAGAAGCGCCTATAAATATAGACCGGGGTTCAAGTGGGGCCTACTTGCTGGGAGTTGGAGCGGCCAGTAAGTGCTCAGTCTAAGGGATAGTATGTGAGAAACCAGCTTAGGACAGGTGAGATTAGGTAGATCTATAAGTAAAAATAACTAAAACTTTAAAGTAATAAACCAAAATTTGAAAACTTTAAAATTAAAATAAAAAAATATAAAAAGCAATAAAAAATAAAATAATTTAAACAAACATCTAAAATACATACCTTTGTAGTTAAGAAGCAAATAACCTTTAGCTGTCAGTGGTGCTCACATTCAATAAACACAGTAAATTGTAGCATACACAGGAAGAAAGTAAAGTAAATTAACATAAGTTAGAATGGCAGTACAGGTGTTATGTTGTAGTTGTGAGATACAGGAGCTTTTGGATGCCAAGGCAATCCATGTCAAACACATCTGCAGGAAGTGTAAGCAACTTGAGGAATTCCGGATCAGGATTATTGATCAGGAAGCAGAAATGCAGACAGTGAGCATCATAAGGGAAGAGGAGAAATACATGGACACTTTGTTTCAGAAGATAGTCACATCTCTTAGTTGAGGGTCATCTATTTTGGTCAGCAGTGAGGGACAGAAGGATGTGACTGTCATTGAGGCAGGTAATAGGACTGAGCAGACAGTAGTGGAGGAGCCTCAGACTTTGCAATTTTCAAACAGGTTTGAGGTGCTCACAAGCTGTGTGGATGAAAGCAAGGTCTGCAAGGTGGATGAACTGACTGGGTATGGCAGTGTGGTACAGGAAGCCGTTCAAGCAGGTGGAGCAAAAAGGAATGTAATGGTAGCAGGGGATAGTATAGTGAGGGGGGTTGACACTGTTCTCTGCAGTAAATAGCAACAGTCCAGATGGCTATGTTGCCTGCCCAGCGCCCAAGTTTGGGACATTTGCTCAGGGCTGGAGAGGAACTTGCAGTGGGAGGGGGAGGATCCAGTTGTTGTGGTCCATGTAGGTACCCATGACATAGGTAGAACTAGGAAAGAAATTCTGCAAAGTCAGTATGAGGAGCTAGGCACTAAATTAAGAATCAGAACCTCAAAGGTAGTAATCTCTGGATTATTACCTGAGCCATGTGCAAATTGGCATTGGGCAAATAAGATTAGAGACGAATGCGTGGCTCATAGGCTGGCGTGGGAGAAGTGGTTCTGGTTTTTTGAGCACTGGCATCAGCACTGGAGAATGTGGGGGCTGTACTGTTGGGACAGTTTACACCTGAACCATGCTGGGATGAGTGTCCTCGCAAATTGCATAACTAGGGAAGTAGAGAAGGCTTTAAACTAAACAAGAGGGGTGATGGATCAGGCTTGGGTAGAGGTAGCAATTCAAAGTGTTGAGTCAAGACAGGAGAGCAAAATAGTAAAATGAGAAATGAGGGTCAGAGAATAGCAGAAAGGGACAGAGAGAAAAAAAACCTAAGAATATATCAATAATCAAGACTAGGGGAAGAATATTGCCACTGGCGTGCGGGGGCAGGCCCAACACGCTGGCGTGTAAAATAACGTGCGATGAAGTCGGGTGTGAATCCCGATGTCATCACGCATCATTTCGATATTTCGTTCGGCGGGCGTGCACCGGAGGCGGCTGTGAGCCTGCCAAGCTGTCAATAGCCTTTTAAGGCCATTAAAAAAATAATTAAAGTTGTTAACAACGCTGCCAGCCTTAAGATTGGCAGGCAGGCGAAGAGACCAATTGGCCTCCGCGTTTTTCAGGAAACCTCATCCACCTGCAGGATGAGGGTTCCCGAAGATTTTGTAAAATATTTAAATATGTTTTGCAAAATTCCCAAACATGTCCCAGCTCATGTTTCACTCTCACATGAGGGGACATGTTTAAATATTTTTTTTAACTTTTTTTATAAAAAAGTTTCATTTTCAATTTAATCTCCCTGAGACAGCTCCGTGCCTCAGGGAGATTGCTGTACTCTTTCACGCACATGTGTGAAAGAGCGCAGGCCCCACCTCTCCCTCCTCCCCCCTGCCTGTACAGGTAGCACTGAGTGCTAATGGTCACACATTACGCTGGGCAGGCCTTAATTGACCCGCCCATGTAAAATGGAGGTGCGCAGCCAATCATGGGCAGCAATCGGTTCCGTGGCACCCACACCCACTCCTGAACAGCCTACCCGCCATAGGAAAAATACACCCCTACATGTTACAAAGATAATAAAAGATAAAACTGAAGGGCCTCTATCTGAATGCATGTAGCATTCATAACAAAGTAAATAAATTGATGGCCCACTTTGAAGTAAATAAATATGATCTGATAGCATTTATGGAGATGTGGCTGCAGGACAACAAAGATTGGGTCCTTAATATTGAGGGATACATGAAATTCAAGAAAAATAGGAAGCTAGGTAAAGGTGGAGGGGTAGCACTGTTAATCAAAGAGAGCGTTGTTGCAATAATTAGAGATGACCTTGGTTCAGGAGATCAGGATGTAAAATCAGTTTGGGTGGAGATACAGGGGGAAAATATTATTAGTGGGCGTGGTCTACAGGCCCCCTAATAGTGGCCAAAGTGTAGGACAAAGTATTCAAAAGAAAATATTGTGTGCTTGTGATAAAAGGACAGCAATAATCATGGGTGATTTTAATCTACATATAAACTGGAAAAATCAGATTGGCAGTAATAGCCTGGATGAGTAGTTCTTAGAATGCTTTCAAGATAGTTTTTTAGGACAGCATGTCCTGGAACCATCCAGAGAATGGGCTATATTAGACTTGGTATTGTGTAATGTGACAGGATTAATGAATGATCTCAGAGTAAAGGCACTCCCAGGTAGGAGCAACCACAATATGATTGAATTTTACATCCAGTTTGAAAGGGGAAGAGTGGGCCTAAGACTAATATTTTAAACTTAAATAAGGGCAACTATGTGGGCATGAAAGCTGAGCTAGCTGAAGTGAATTGGGGAACTAGGCTAGAGGATAGATCAATAGAGAAGCAATGGCAGACATTTAAGGGCATATTTCAGATCTTTCAGAATAAGTACCTATTCCTATCATAAAGAAAAATTCTAAGGGGAAGATCCACCATCCATGGTTAACTAAAGAAGTTAAGGAAAGCATCAAGCTTAGGGAAAATGCATATAATTTCGCAAAGTGACTGGCAGGGCAGATGGTTGGACAGAATATAAAGAATGGCAGAGATTGACTATAAGGTTAACCAGGAGAAAGAATTAGAGTATGAGACAGAGCTAGCTAGAAATATAAAAACGGATAGCAAGAGTTTCTAGAGGCATTTTAAAAGGAAGAGTATGTAAAGTGTGTTGGTTCTGCAGAGAGTGACAGTGGGGAGTTAATAATAGATAATAAGGAAATGTGGAAGAAATGAAAAAAATATTTTGCTTCTGTGTTCACTATGGAGGATACAAAAACATTCCAGTAATAGCTGCAAATCAGGAGGTGAAAGGGAGAAAGGAACTTAGTGAAATTGAAATCACTAGGAAAACGATACTGAGCAACTTGATGGAGCCGCAGACTGGCAAGTCTCCGGGTCCCAATGGAACACATCCTAGAGTCTTAAAAGAGTGGCTAATGAGGTAGTCGATGCGCTGGTGTTAATTTTCCAAAATTCGCTACATTCTGGAAAGGTTCTATCAGACTGGAAAGTAGCAAATATAACCCCTCTATTCAAAAAGGGAGGGAGGCAGAAAACAGGAATCTATAGACCAGTTAGCTTGTTGTCTGTCACGGGGAAGTTGTTAGAATCGATCATTAAGGAGGTTATAGTTGGGCACTTAGAGTTCAAGGCACTCGAGAAGAGTTAGCATGGTTTTGTGAAAGGAAAATCATGTTTAACCAATTCATTGGAGTTTTTTGAAGGAGTAACATGCTCAGTGGATGAAGGGAAGCCTGTAGATGTACTGTACTTGGATTTCCAGAAGGCATTTGATAAGGTGCCACATCAAAGGTTATTACGGAAAATAAAAGCGCATGGTGTATTGGGTAACATATTAGCATGGATAGATGATTGGCTGGCCTGCAGAAAGCAGAGTATACACAAATGGGTCTTTTTCTGACTGGCAGGATGTGACAAGTGGAGTCCCACAGGGGTCTGTACTGGGGCATCAACTTTTTACGTTTTATATCAATGACTTGGAAAAAGGGAGCGAAGACATGGTAGCTAAGTTTGCACATGACACAAAGATAGATAGGAAAGCATGTTGTGAAGAGGACATGAGGGGGTTGCAGATGGAGATAGATAGGTTAAGTGAGTGGCCAAAGATCTAGCAAATGGAATTTAATGTGGGGAAATGTGAAGTTGTTCACTGGCAGGAAGAACAAAAAAGCAGAATATTACTTAAATGGAGAATGGCTGCATAATTCTGCGGTGCAGAGGAATCTAGGTGTTCAAGGACATGAGTCATAACAAATTAGTATGCAGGTACAGCAAGTAATACCACATCTTGAATATTGTGTGCAGTTTTGGTCTCCTTATTTAAGGAAGGACGTAAATGCATTGGAGGCGGTTCAGGAGAGGTTTACAATATTGATACCTGGAATGAGTGGGTTGTCTTATGAGGAAAGGTTGGACAGACTGAGCTTGTTTTCACTGGAGTTTAACAGAGTGAGGGGTGATTTGATTGAAGTATATAAGATCCTGAACAGCCTTGACAAAGCAGACGTTGTGAGATGTTTCCTCTTGTGGGTGAGTCCAGAACTAAGGGGCACTCTTATAAAATTAGCAGTCACCCTTTTAGGACGCAGATGAGGAGAATTTTTTTCTCTCAGAGGGTTGTGCAATTTTGGAACTCTCTGCCTCAGAAGGTGGTGGAGGCGGGGTAATTGAATATTTTTAAGGCAGAGGTATTTAGATTCTTGCTAGGCAAGGCAGTCAAAGATTATCAGGGGAAGATGGGAACGTGGAACTTGAAATGCAAGCAGATCAGCCATGATTTTATTCAATGGCAGAGCAGGCTCGAGGGGCCAAATGGCCTACTCCTGTTCTTACTTCTTATGTTCTTATTCCCTCTGTCCTGTGAAGTGGCTGAAGAGAAGACCCCTGGTGCTACTGCCATTGTTGCTCCTACTGCTGCTGGTGTTGTTGGTGTCGATGCTGCTTTTTCCTCATCAAGGTAGCGCTACATAAGCTGCTCCCATGCTGTGACAGTAAGGAAGTGCAGCTCAAGGTGAGTGCAGTCAAGGCAGGTGAACTGACTTCCATGAAATTAGCAATCATTTGTCAAGTAGTGAAAGCACACTTTCAGAAGAAGTGCTGCGAACACCAGGCTCTCACGTGGGCCTGGCTGGAGCTTTTCAGTTTCACTGTTCAAAACCTTCACAATCTCTCACTTTCATTGAAGAAGACCCTGGCAAGGTTCTGACAGCTCGGGAAACAGATGACCTGGTTGGCAAAGCCAGAAGGTTGGATCAAATAGTAGTTAATGACCTATTTGTAAATGACAATGACACCCTACAGATCCAAGATGGTTTCCCCACTCACCTGGGCGAAATCTGAAAGGGGCAGCATGATGTCAGGGTCTCACCCAATGTTAGTTTTAAAGGATTTAATCCCCACATGCACTCGAACCTGAACCCAACTCCCCTTGTTTGTTAAAATTCCCCCTCCCAGGTTTCTCAATTTTGTAAGCATTTATACTGATTGCTTCTGACAAAACATATTTAAAATTTATAATGAAGAATAAATTGTTCATAATATGCAAGTTTTTCATTGTATGTACAATCCAATAACAATAATCTTATCACATCGGGTATTAATGGTTTTAAGAAAGTGCAGAGTAGCTCATGGTTATGATCCTGGACCAGAGGTCATGAGTTCAAAGCACACCACAGCAAGCCGTATCACAATTCAAACATCTGGCAATTTGTAGAGTACAAAATGACCATGAAAGCTGCTGGATTGTCATAAAAACCTAACTAATGTCCTTCAGGAAACATCTCCACTCAGTCTGACTTACATGTGACTCCAGTCCCACACAACATGGCTAACTCCTGATGTATCTTGGACCACACAAGGATTGGCAACTAATTTTGCTTTTCTGGTGTTGCCCCATATCCAATCATAACAAGTTCCATTGATTCAACGAATGTAAAAAGTGACTAATTTATTATATAAAATGTTGTAATGGAGAAAAATCATCTTTCCAAGAACATGTAATGCAATTATAGCAGTGCTACAAGAAAATATATTACAGTCCCTAGCACACATTTTGGGCTAAATAGGTCTCTAACTCATTATTTTGGCCATCATATGCTTCAACATCTTTTGTGACTACTACTTTGTTAATTAAAACTGTCTTACATTCAGAATTGCTAGCACAAAAGTATTGCAGTAAGACTGCATTTCAGGTCAGTGCATTTTTTTCACATTGGTGAGTAGGAAACCCTAAAATATTATAGCTAGGGATTTTTAAATTAGTGCAGAGTCTGGATTAGAGGTGGGCAGGCACACAATTTGGTGCCGCTGGCCTTGGTGCTGGTTTGCTGCCATGATCCCATCTCAAGCCATTTTCAATGAGGGTTGGATCAACTTTGCGCTTTGTGGTGGGGTACCAATGAGGCCATTTACTGAAAATTACTATTAAGGCCTTGTTTCTAGTGGCAGCCCAGGTTGGCCTGGACCAATTCTAGGTCTATGTCGCAGGCTCAGGGCAGGAAGGAGCAGCGAGGGGTGGGTTGGATCATCCTGACCCATAACAGCTACCAGACCACAGCTGTGTTTGCTGGGATCTCCTGGAAGGGTTGACCTTCCAGGATCACGGCCAGGCAGCTGTGCATTTTTGAAACCGCGAGAAAGACTTACATGGCCTTCTTCCTCTCTCTCTCCCCTCAAATCAGCAACTCCCACCTTAGCTGGCGGGGCTGCCAATCTCTGAGGGTTGAAGGGCCTCCTGTTTAACCTGCAGCATTGGGACCCCACCTGCCGTCCCTGATTTGATGGTGAACCCTGACCTTTACTTTGTTGCAGCTTTGAAAATCCCATTGTGTATGCCTAAACCACGGTGTGTGTGGTCGGAATCCAAAACTAGCCCCTATTTCCAGTTCCCAATCCCTGACTGAAAACCCAGCCCTGTGTCTCTAAGTGATAGTAGGTCTTAATTTACTACAGAATCTTCAGAGAGTAAACCAAAAGCCTATGTGCTTCAGGGTAAGCGACCAGATATCTCTTCTTCTTAGGCAGTCCCTCAGGATCGAGGACAACTTGCTTCCACCCTGGTTTGATGGGTTCTGAGATGGCTGATAAGTCCAATGCATAATCTGCAGCCTCTGCAACATGTGGGATAGATGGTGCTTGAAGGACCAGGCAGATGAGGTTTTGGTATTTGTGCTCTCTCTCCGATGCCTCGACTTAGCCTCTGCAAGTTCCCGACAAAGTCTCTCAATGTTTTCGATGCCTTCCTAAATAAACCTTCTCCATTTTGGTCACTCACAAGCCAGGGAGGCCCATGAGCCGGCAAGGTTGCTTGACCTTTTTTTCATTCATTCAGGGGGTGTGCACTCCACTGGCTGGGCCAGGATTTATTGCCCTAGTTGCCCTTCAGAAGGTGGTGGTGAGCTGCCTTCTTGAGCTGCTGCAATCCATGTGGTATAGGTGATCTCTTCAGGGACGCTCTGAGGACGTCCTAAAAGTGTTCCCACTGTTCTTCTGGAAGTTGCCTGCTGCGACTGAGTTCTGAGTAGAATAGTTGCTTCAGGAGCCTGCTGTCAGGCATACAAACATCATGTCCACCCAGTAGAGCTGGTTTGAGTGATTAGTTCCTTGATGCTGGGCATGTTGGCGTGGAGATGATGCTGCTGTTGGACCACCTTTCTCGCCACAGGACTTGCAAAGGCACCACTGTTGATATTTCTCTAGTGCTTTGAGGTGCTTTCTGTAGATTGCTCAAGTCTCCATAGCATATAGGAGCGCAGGGATCACTGCTGCCCTTTAAACCATGACCTTAGCCTCAGGTTTGAGACCTTGGTCCTCAAACACCCTTTTCCTCAAAGGCTGAGCTGGCACATTGGAGGTGGTGATGAATCCTAGCATCTATGTCTGCTTTCACTGAGTAGAGGCTCCCAAGATATGGAATTTGGTCTACATGACCATTGCTGTTGATCCTAATGGATGGGGGAGGCGTTATGCTGTGGCAGCTGGTTGGAAAAGGACCTGAGTTTTCCTGGTGTTTAGTTTTCTCCATTTTCTCATATTCTTTGGAGAAGGACTTGACAATGGCTTGGAGATCAGTTTCTGAGTGAGCGCACACACAAGTGCATTTGCACACTGAAGCTCAATGACTCCAATGGGAATGATTTTGGTTTTAGATTGAAGGTGGCATAAGTTGAGCAGTTTCCCATCTGTTCTGCAGATTATCTCCATGCCTATGGGTAGTTTTCTAGAGGTGAGGTGCAGTATTGCAGTAAGGAAAATGGAGAAGAGGGTTGGTGCATTGACACAACCTTGTTTGACCCCAGTCTTCACTGAGATAGGGCCTGTGGTGGTTCCATTGGTGAAGAACATGGCTTGCATGTCACCGTGGAATGGACGGAGGATAGTGACAATTTCTGAGGAAAGCCAAATTTGAGGAAGATACTCCACAACCTTTGTGGTTGAAAGTGTCAAATGCTTTCATGAGGTTGAAAAAGGTCTTGTACAACAGTTAGCGGTGTTCCTTGCATTTTTCTTGGATTTGCTGCACAGTGAAGATTATGCCTGTGGTGCCTCTTGATGGGCAAAAACCACACTGCGACTCTGGACAGAGTTCTTTGTCCACTGGACGAGGTGATTGAGGAGGATCCTTGACCCACCCTGTGGCAGACAGCAAGGAGACTCAACTGTAGTTGCCACAATTGGACTTCTCTCCCTTCTTGAATATAGTCACAATCACAGTAAGGCCCACGGCATGCGCTCCTCTTCCCAGACGAGGAAGTTTTGCAGCTCTTCCATGAGCATATCTCTGCAATGTTTCAGAATTACCAGATGTAACGGATGTAACAAAAGCTCAAAGTAACACAATAGTGCCTGAACACAATCCACCAGCTATTTATTGAAATGGTTTGACACGTTCTAGCCAATTTATAGCTCATTCCAGTTGCAAGACAAGCTGAAGCTTAGATAAGTACAAGGAAGCAAGTGCCATTTATACTACTAAATTAACCTTTGCTAATGAAGTACATTTTATGCAATTCACTGTGAGGTAGAACAAACGGTTCTTCTGTGATTTAATTCCATTCCTTCGAAGCTTTTAATATTCTCACATGGCTCAGGTGGCTGAGTAACACTAGCAATAAAGGATTGATATCCATCTTCTTGCTCCAGATTTTATAATTGCCATATCCCTTATCAATTTGTACTGGACATGCGCTGGCATTAAACAGGGAACATATGCAGAGATCAATAGCTCTCTAAGCAAAACTAAGCAATTACCTTGATGTTTTCAAGTTTATTATTAAGTATAGTACAGGCTGATGAATGCAGGGACTTAGATCTGCCACATCACTGTTGGTTGGATTACTGCATTAAAGGGAAAAAAACATTTTGTAACAAATTGTATAAATCAAAACCCCTATAGTTAGATTTGATTTTCCAAGGCTCAAACTCCAGTACTTGAATCGTACCATTTTTATGGTGCACACCAAACAAGATATTCTTGTAGAAATAGGCATACCATTTTAAAATTTGTATCATAATGAGACCAAACACTGGAACGAAACAGGAGAGCCCAATGTAGTAAGGACGACATTAGCATGGATATTGGAATGAGGACAAATTAGAAAATGTCAAGATAGACAAAAGACACAGGGTAAGGAGCTGCCTTAATTCTATATTTCCTCACCTGTCAGTGCTGTGCCCAATATTAATTCCTTAGTCTTGACCTGTCACTGTAATCCTCAACTAACCAATGGTCTGTGCCACACAGTTCTTCATTGCTTGTAATATTTGTAGAATTGATTGGTTACAAGTTGTTTTTTGAGTTCCTGCTGTTTAGTGATACTAGATTCAAGCCTTGTCTCCTGTCCTCTTGAAGCCCATAAGCTTGTGTTGATTGGATAATCCTTTAATGAGCATAATAAAGCTGCGACAATGAAAGCCACAGCTAGTAGTGAATGACAGGGTTATGGCTTTTGACAGGAGGGGCAACAAACTGTACAGGTTTTCGGGGGCTGAGGAAGGTCAAATTATGACAGGTTGCATAAACATGGTGTGTATTCTTTTCAGTATAGAAGATTTAGAGTTGCTCAGGTTAAAGTATTTAAACTATTAAACAGATTGAATAGATTAGGTACAGAGAAAATATTTATTTTGGTGGGGAAATCATAATTTTCTAATTTGAGCTAGACCATTCAGGAACTAATGCAGGAAGCATTTTTTTTTTACTCTTTCATAGGATGTGGCATTCACTGGCAAGGCCAGCATTTGTTCCCACCCCTAATTGTCCTTGAACTGAGTTGCTTGCTAGGCCATGTCAGAGGGCAGGAAAGAATCAACCATATTGTGTGGGTCTGAAGTCACAGAGCAGGTAGTCAGTCCAGATAAAGGATATTCCAGATGGGTTCTTATGGCAATTTCATTGTCAACATTACTGAAACTAGATTTATTAATTAATTGAATTTAAATTCCACAAACCGCCATGGTGGGGTTTCAACCCTAATCCCCAGAGCATTAGCCTGGTCCTCTAGGTTAATAGCCTAGTGACACTACCACTACACTACCAGCTCCCCCTAACGTAAATGGTAATAGAAATTTGGAACTCTCACCTGCAAAATGGTTACAGATGCTGAGACAATTAGAGCTTTCAAGACTGAGGTAGATTTTTTTTAGGTAAGAGAATCAAGGGAGGCCAGTTAGCCTAGTTGGCTAAACAGTTAGCATGTGGTTTGATTCCTGCTCCTGCTGAGGTAGACTTGGGGGCCTGCATCCTTGCCCTGCCCTTTAGTAAAAATCACAGCCCTGGAATAATTGAGGATGCTACCTAGAGAAGAAGAAGAAAGGAATCAATGGATATGGAACAAAGGTGTGAAAATGTAATTGGGGTAAAGATCAGTTATATTTTAACAGGATAGTGTGGCAGGTTCAATGGGTTGAATGGCTGATTCTTGTTTTTAATGTTCTTAGATTAAGCATTATATTTCATATTTTCCCCCATTGGTTAGCCTGCAATCTGCAACTTCAGTTTAGATTTCCAAAAAGGTTACCAGCATTTCAATTTTAGGACTGCACATTAACTCAATCTAACTCTGACCCAGTTTGAACACCATGTCCAGCACTGCAGTGAGGTGGGACTTAGTTCATAGTGACATTAAGAATGAGTGTCAGTGTGCTGAGAGGATATTTGGAATTTAAGTAATCTAAACCACAACATGCAATAGACTGATCACAGCAGGGGAATGAATTTAACTGAGTCTTGAATTTGTAAACATTGGAACTAAATTATCTTAACTACACTGGGTGGTTGAAATTATGAGAGAGATATTCCAAGTCTACATTCTAAGAAACGACTGTGCTTAGAAGACAGAAAGTTGTACGTTTTAAATCATTAGAGGGGAAAAAAAATCACAAGCTGAGGATTCACAAAATCCCAATTGGCGTTGTTAGTAAATGTGAGCTGTGCTGAAGCAGAAAATTGTTCCAAAAACATACTGACTATATTATGGAGGACCACTGTAATGTATTTTGGCAAGTATTTTTTGTTAGGCAAGAGTATTAAGGGTTATGGAATCAAGGCAAGTGTTAAGAACTGGTTGGAGTATGTTGTTCAGCAATGAACTAATTGAATGATGGAGCAGGCTTGAGGGGTTGAATGGCCTACTCCAGTTCCAATATTCCTATTAGGATTAAAGAAATGAGACTGCAGTGCACACTATATCAACAGCTCATTGAAGTGGGTGATGGCATCTTTCCAATGCTGCAAAGAGACAAATCATTCCCATGCTTGGTAACCTTCATTGCAAAGAAATATAAAGCATGAAAAGCAGCAGTGCAACATGTCACATAAAGTAACAATGCTAGGTATAAAGAAAAGGGGCTGTTCTAAGTGTTCTGTTCTAAGTGTTGTTGTTTCTGTTCTACATTCAAGTCATTCACTAGTCTATTCATAATTGTGGTTAGTTTCTTGTATGTTGCTCAACTTTTAATTGTTCATACAAATTTGATCACATCGTGGATCTATGTCCTTTCACGGCATTAATTAGATGCTTTATAAGTAGTGCACATTTGAAGAACTGGTCAGAGTGTACCTGCTACTCAATCAATCATTAACCATTCAAAGAGGCACATAATGAGCTCAAGTAGTGCAAAAGCAGACAATTAGAGCATTTAGACTCTGAACAGGGAGATGGCAAGAAGCCTGCTTCAAGTGACAAGACTCTGTCCACTTCTGTGAGCTATGTGTAGCCATGGCAACCATTAATGGGTCCAGGTGACTGTGAGGCAGGTGAGTGGAACATCTTCCATCTGACACGCATAGAAGGATATGCACACAAAGGAGACAGGTTGAAGAAAAGTGCCAAGGGAAACAATGGGGATGATACAATTATGTTACATTGCCATATAAAGATATCCAAGGAGATTACAGGTATCAGATTAGTTTGCATTATAGATTCACAAAAGAGTGCAAAATGTATCCACTTCATGAAGGATGAGGATGTTGGCGTGGTAATGAAGATAATGCTGAAATATTAGAAAACACAATTAGAAGAAAACAAATTGCAAGTAAGAATTGATTACAAATTATACATATGAAAGGAATAAAAAAAGTAGTCCCTCTGGTAATCAAGGATCAACAACAACAACTTATATTTATATAGTACCTTTTAACTTAATCAAATATCTCAAGGAGCTTCACAGGTATATTATAAGACAAAATTTTATACCAAGCTACATAAGGAGATATTAGGGCAGATGAACCACTTGGTCAGAGGGCTGGTTTTAAAGAACATCTTAAAGGGGGAAAGAAAGGTAGAGAGGTGGACAGTCTTAAGGAGGGAATTAGGACCTTGGAAGCTGGCTGCACAGCTACCAATGATGGTGCAATTAAAATCAGGGGTGTTCAAACAGTTAAATTTCATCCTACTTTACCAAGTGAACTATTCACCTGGTTTCAGCCTTCCTAATCTTGCCACAAAATATTCTCTCATACAATGCATCCTATATATCTCTTATGGAAGAAAGTCTTCAATATGTGATAGTGCTCAAGGACAGATATGGGACTTATATTTGAGAACTAAAGGGCATCAAAGGTTGTGAGGCAGCCCTGTGAAGGGTAAGAAATACAAACATAATGAAGTATTATAAGGGTAAAAGAGTTATTTTCTTATAAATAAGAGCTTCAAGGAATTAAAAGGGCTCATCATTTAAAAGGGCAAATGCAGCTCACAATGCCTAACTTACACATCCTGGCATATACAGACATGTGTCTTTTACAGCAATAAGAGAATTCCTGATAAAAAAGACACATGCCTGAAATCTGATGCTGTTAGGAAATAGAGATAGTTTAAGCAAGTTATATTTGTATTTGTGGGTGTTAGCTTTAATGTTTAAGTTTGATTTGTATTTATGTACCTGTGTGATAAGAAAAGGTCAAGTTGAGTTTTACTTTCATCTTAAAAGTACCAGCATTTCTAATGAGAGTTTATGACTATAAGAGAAGTTAAGCAAACCCGAGAGTAGAAAAACTGGGCTGTTGCCTAGCAACAGGAGTCCAGTGGGGCAGGTCACACCCACACACACATACAGGAAAAACTAGAAACGGCAGTTTTTGAGTTCAGTTTGAAGACAGCTGCCCAGCAGAAGCAACTTAAAATGGACAGATAGCCAGTTCCAGGCTAACATTGTTTGAAAGTAGCTGCCAGAGACAGGCTGGAGCAAAAGGGCCAGATAACAAGTCCCAAGCTAAAGAAGAAAGTCCCCAAATCCAGAGGAGTGGAACAGGAGAAAGTCCCAAGAAGACCTTCTAATCAAAGGAAGGACAGGAACCTGGAAAAGGTCCTGTTAAGTGAAGTTAAGAATGAGGAGCAGAGAAAGGCTCCAAGCTTCAAGTTTAAAGAGATGATGGCTTGGGAACAGTCAGAAGGTCCAAAGAGACAACTGAAGGTCTGTAACTCTTTGCTATGGACATGTGAAGCAGCGGTGTACTATTGACAGTGAGAGACAATGCATGGAGGAAAACTTGAATGCATGTGGTAACCCAGGGGAGAGGAACATCTGAAAGAGAGTTTGAAACCATGGAGGGGGATCCTTGCGGAAGGCATCTGAGAGAAAGCATTGGTTTGGCAGAAGACTCCAAAGTGGGTTCTAGGAAATTGGAAACCCTTGTGTGAAAGACGGAGTTCAGTGAGGCTGGTTGGCTCATGGTCTAACATGCACCTGGGGGGAATTGATGAGAGACCCATAGCATCTGTCTGGGGTAGCATCTGTCACTTGGTTTCAAAGTGTGGTGTGGCTGACCAGAGGTCACCAATCGGTTTACATGGACGGTGTATTTACTGTGAACATTAGAGTAGAAGATAGCTTTTGTAACTTGTGTTATCCTTACAAATCTGTATATATCTGTAAGGGTATAGTTGTAGGTAAAGGAGTATTGTAATATAGCTCATCTTTACTTGTTTAATAAATGTTTTATGCTTTCGTTAAAAGTTCATTAGCTGACTCCGGTGGCTCTGTTCAGTAGATACTCTCCATGTATCTAAACAAACAAATAAAAGTTAGGATCTATCAAGCTGGGTTCCACCCTGGGATCAGGCTTGTCCAGGGATAACCTCAGCTGGGGATCAAAACAGTTGCACACTGTCAGGAAGACAACACACTGTTGGATTTGAAAGATGATTTCATACTGCTAATTTTAGACCACATTCAACATGACACTTTTACATCCTAGAACCATGTTAAAATTTTAAAACACAGACTCCTGGCTAACAGAAATTAACCACCATGCAAATTCATTGGCTTAGGCTTTCCTAGAATCAACAGGGCCCATACCTTACCTAGAATTTGATGGTTATGTATGGTTTCTTAGAATCAACAAGGGCTGTCCTTAAATAGAAATTGAAAGTGATCAAAGTCAAATTAGAACATAAAATGGAAAGAATCTAATTATAATTAAGAGCACACCCAATACATAAGAAATTAACTATGCAGCCTAAAAAAACTATAAGTATTGAGGAGCAATCAGGAAAACAGGCAGCATTGTTCCAGTGAAGCTCAACGTAAACTGGAGGAACAGCACTTTTCTTCCGACTAGGCACTTTACAGCCTTCCGGACTGAATACTGAGTTCAACAACTTTAGATCTTAAACTCCCTCCTCCATCCTCATCCCCTTTCTGTTTCTTCCCCCTCCCTTTTGTGTTTTCCAATAATTTATATAGATTTTTCTTTTCCCACCTATTTCCATTATTTTTAAATGTATTCCACCCATCGGTTATTTCACCCCACCCCCACTAGAGCTACCTTGCTTGTCCTGCTCTCCACTCTTATTTAGCATTCTTTTAGATAATATCACCACCTTCAACACCTCATTGTTCTTTTGTCCGTGACATCGTTTGGTTATCTCCTCCTATCACTGCTTGCTTGTCCCAACAACCCACCCCACCTTCTGCCCCCCCCCCACTCCCCTTAAACCAGCTTATATTTCACCCCTTTCCCATTTCTACTTAGTTCTGTTGAAGGATCATGAGGAATCGAAACGTCAACTTTGCTCTTCTCCGCCGATGCTGCCAGACCTGCTGAGTTTTTCCAGGTATTTCTATTTTTGTTTTGGATTTCCAGCATCCACAGTTTTTTGTTTTTAAGACAGTCAGATTTACTTGACTAGCTTAGATATCTCTCACTCACTCAGGGGTTAAGGTAAATGTTACTTTAATATTTGATGGATATCCTATTTAAAATATTTTTACTGTCACAATTGAAATTTAAAACTTGAATCTCTACTGGAAATAAGATTGTACCTTCTCTATTTTTCCTAGAACCTATTTAACATTGCGGTACACTATTTCCACCTGACTTTGAATCGCACGTTCAGTTCTTTAACCAACTTCTATATATTTTAGAATTAATATTGTCTCACATAGACTTCTGTATCACCACTCGAGAATCCAACTCCTTATCCCCTTTGGTGGGCGTGTACATCGCTGCAGTGTTAGAACAAAGGCCCCAACGATATCCGAGAAATTGTAATCTAGCTTTAATTTACTAAAAATGGCTAGCTGAAAGACAGTAATAATCTCAGATGGCTCCTTTCATTTGGGGATGGATAGATCAGTCCTTCAGATCCATTTAAGTACCTTTGTAATCTGCTTTTCACTACTTAAGGTTGTGGGAATCATCTGGGAGGTACTCCTGATCTGGGATTGTCTGCAAAAAGCGTTAGGATTACAATAGACCACAACCCAAGGCCCAAGATTGCTAACGTCTATAGAGGTATCAAGAATTGTTAAATAATAATTCCAACTATTGCCTAAGACAGTGGTTTTAATTTGAGTATGATGCCAGTGCTGTAACAATATGGACAATAATGTCCCCGTGTTTATCATGTACCAACTTTCTCAGAAAAATCCAATAGCAGAAGAGAAAGGGGAAAAGTTATCTTGGGACCAGAAGCTTTATCTCTACACTGTCTATCAAGCACATGGCTTAAAGTAAGCAACAGCCCAGACATATACACCTGAAATTGTTCATGCATTCGAAGAAGTAATGCAAGATTACTCATGGTTAAGGAGAGTGCAGACTTCAAAGCTGCCTCTGGGTAGAGGTCCAGCTTGGTCTAGCATGATACAACAGTAAAAACTGGGAAATAAGAGCACTGGTCCAAACGGCATTCCATTTCAAAGTAAACAAGACAACTTCAGACCAGTACTCTTATTTCCCAGTTTTTACTGTTTTTTCTATTGGGTGCCGAGTTGCCTCATTGGCCAGAATTTTATGCAGAGGCAGTGTGGTCCTGCCCCTGGCTGAAAAGTCAGGGGGGAGCCCACCCCCACATGGCTGGGAAGCACCAGCCTGATTGAATGGTCATCAGACTTCCGCCCCATACGGGAGGAGGGCCCAACTCTGAGAGCTGCCCACCAATCAAATTGCTGACAGCTTTCCATTACCAGCAGAGCATGTGGGAGTGGCAGCTACTACTGCGACTGCTGCCAATCCCCAAAGACAGTCGTCATTGGAGCTGGGTTAAAAAGTGAGTGTGGGTGGTGATGGGGGTTTGCTGGTGTTGAGGTGGTAACAAAGAGAAGTGGGGAGCACTGTGCTCCGTTGGGCACAGAGTGCTTGAACAGAAGGGAACAAGTGCCACATGACATGGGCAGCCTAGCCGCTGGTAAAATATCAGTGGCAGCAGGAGGAGGCCCTTAAGTGGCCACTAATTGACCATTTAAGGACTCCAATTCCATACCTTGCCCGTCACGACAGGTAGGTGACAGGCACATGCTACCACCAAGGCACCTGATTTAATGTAAATCCCCCACCTGCCAGCCCACTCCCAGGGTGGGTGGATGGGGCTGTAAAATTCTGGCCATTATTTCAACTCTTTGGGAGAGGTTATGAAATAAAGGAAGCTTTACAAGCATAAATGCATGAATCAGTCACTCGATTTTATGAATAAGTGCAGCAGACACTTATTTCCTTGCACAATAAAAGGCACACTGGTCTTGATAGTGTTACACATTCCATCACCCAGTTGTATACAATCATACAGATGTGTTTGTCAGTTTACAGGTTGCCATCTAGCAAATGATATCTGTGGTATTTGCAGGAGAGGCACGAGTGCAGTTGAACCTTCTATCTGGAGTCAATGTGAGGAGCTTGGAACTCAATGTAGTGCATGACTAAGGCTGGCTTTAAAGTCCTTGGAAAAACAAGTCAGGACAACCATCAGGAAGAAATTCTGAGATGGCATGGTGGTGCAATTAAAGATCAAGAGCCAATTTCATGACTTGAATCCAGAAGAAACTTGTTTTTGTTCTGATAATCATTTGTTAATAAGGATTTGAATTAAAAAAAACCTTTCACAAGGGTCTGTTTAATGCAAGCAACAGATAATGTGCAAGTAATTTGAAAGGAGAAAAATGGGAACAATCAAAATGTTAACACTAATCAATTGCTTAACACAGTCTAAAGCAGACATAACATTTCCATCTATGATTTTGAGGAAATTATTCATCTAGGCACCACAAGATAATAACCATGTTGAAGTCCAATTGATATTTATCCAAACTGCACTCCATTCCTTTCAACCTTGTATAAAACATACAGCATTTAGACTGTATGTTATGGCTGATGCAGTTGATAAAGGAGAGTTATTTTAAAAATCCCAGAGGTAAACTTTAAATAACTGTCATAACCAATAATTTTAAGTGTTATATTTGAAATGCGACTCTAAATTCAGGAAACAGCCACTAGCTCTTGAGGTTTTACATTAAACTAAATGAAACATTTTATTAATTTATACAGGTTAAGATATATGTACACATGGCTACAAATTACTACTATCACAACTTTTAACAGGTTCCCAAGCTAATCTCTGTTAAGGCAACAGCAACCCATAAACTTAACCAAAAGCCAGGCAAAGCATTTTCACCTTACAAATTCAAAATGTGGTTATTTTCACTGTGGAGCCATTTGGAGGCTTGCAGCTGCCTTTTGATCTTACATTGCCTCTGACTGCACACTGAAAACTACTGAAGTTATACCTAACCACCTCTGATTGAATTCAAATTCTCATTGTATCAACAACCTCTTTGAACTTCACCTTTTAATAATGAAAGCCCTTTCATAGTACCTTCTCATTATTGGCCTGCTGCTATACTTAGTAATATAAACATATTGCTTGATAGCTGCCAGAAAGGTATCAATTTTCACCCCACTTCTTGAATGTTCTATTCAAAAAAATGCAAATGCACGCTATCTCCCATATCAAAACTAGTACGCATTAAAGCACCCAGAATTTAATCCAATTAAGACGCACCCACAGAGTAAACCTCTATTTTAAAAGAAAAATATTTTCCAAAATATTATATATGTTAATGGCGCTTCATGACACTATACAAATAATCTATTCGATTCAAATTCAGTCACCAGGAATGCTTGAATCAATTGGATTTACAGCTGATTTGTGATGACCTGCTTTTGGGTTTTCTTCACTGGAACTTGCAAACTAGATCTACTTGAATGAAAGTCATCAGTGAAGATGCTAAAAAGGAATGAATGGGTGCATATTGTACCTGCAGAAGTGAATGAATTTTGATGCAGGTGGCAGGTTTAAAAATACTGAAATTGTAAGTGCATCAGAAGCTGCAATTCCTACATTTAACTGCAGTGTGTTAGCCTGTGCGCGAGAAACCCCTTGGGAGAGACAGGTTGTTAATTTCAATATAGTTAATGGCTTACTGAGAGTGATGTTAACATGAATTTTGTGATTTAACTGTGGGTGCACGTGTTTCCCATGCTTCCTGGAGCTTGCCAGTGAAAATAAGTTGAGAACTGAGCAGCAAGTGAGGGGTCTGGAGGAATAACAGGCAGAAATTCCCATGAGAACTGGGATCTCACTGTCATTTTCTTGCCTAATTATGTGAAAAGATTTTGCCCACAGTACTTGTTCTGAGGGGGTTACTTGCACTACTGTATGGCTTACTTGCACTAGTTTGGAGGTGACTTTCACTACTTCAGATATTACTTGCACTGCCTTGGTGTTGTGGATCTAATAGAACAGCGTGGGCGCCAGTTATGCTCTTCTAGCTTAAACCTCAGATGAGGATCGAGATATCTGGCAGCATCAATAACACAAGCAGCAGCAACAACAACCTTCTCGTTATTGGCCTGCCACTCTGCTTGAGGGAGAGGATGAGCAGAGAGATGCAGATATCTGCAAAACAGGGTATGCAGGCAGAGCATTAGCTTCCTGTTCATGTCTGAACACTAGTGTATCAGGTGGCTCAGGGTCTCCTGTCACCTGATGGCAGACATTTGCAGCCTTCTGGCAAAAAAATTGTTGTAAGTGGACCTAGTGGCCACACTTTACCACTAGTTGTCAAAGTTACCTCCAGCCTCAAATTCATCGGCTCCTTCCAGGGATCAAACAGCAACAATTGCAGAACGTCGCAGGCCCAGAAGTGCATGACACAGGTAACTGACGCCATGTTTGCTAGAGCTGACAATTATGTACACTTTGTCACCGATGATGCCTGTTAGAATGAGCGGGTACTCAATTTGTGCCTCTGATTAGCTTCCAAAGAGTTCAGGTCACCATTGACAGTACACATGTGGTAATCAAGACACACACCCCCAGACCACCCAGAAGTGTTTGTGAACTGCAAGGGCTTCCATTTCATCAATGTAGAACTGGCATACAACCAGAAGAAGATGATTATGCAAGCGTGCTTAAGATTCCCAGGGAGCTACCTACGCCAGTTCACCCTCCCTGACCTCTGCGTACCTCGAAGCAGACTTACCGGCTGGCTATTCAAAGTGGATACCAACCGAGAACATGACAACCATGAGGAAAGCAACCATTGAAACTCAAGAGCACTAAAAAGCTATGAAAGTTATATGACTACCAAATGTGTCATTGAACAAGCAATCAGCATGCTGAAGATGTGCTTCAGGTGTATCCACAGATATGGAAGTGCCCTTCAGTGCAGACCAGACAGGGTCTCCAGAATGGTGGTGGTGAGCTGCATTCTGCACAACATTGTACAGCAGTGAAGTTTGGACTTGCAAGAGGAGCAACATGCAGAACAGAGAACCTCTTTGGAACAGGAGGAGGAATGTGATGCAGTCAATGCACCAGCAGCAATTTACATTTGCTCCCCAGGATACCCTCATAATAGTGAGGTTCAATTCCACCATTTCACCCATCTGACAGTCATCTGATGCTAAATCTACTCCCCCCCAACAAAAAGCAGTCTTGCAATCAATCAAGCATTCCTTTCAGTCACCCATTGTTTGGTGTTAAGCCTTGTCTTATAATTCATGACAAATAAAATGGGTATTTGCCAGGAAGCAGCCAAATATGGGCATGATGGGAAATCAGTGTAAATAAATAATATGTATGTGGCTCAAAAATGAAACAGAAACATAACTATCTAACATTATGTGACACACCAATGTGCACATACTCCTCAGCAACTACAAATCTTGACTCTTCCTCTTCCTAGATTTCTAAATGGTGCAATCCCTGTGACCTCAGCGGGAATAGAGGCAGATTACTCAGATTCCTTATCTGACTGAAGAGATGCTCTTGTCTGATATTCTCCAGCTTTTGGTACCTGTGAGGGCCCTTATAAAGCCTGCTCCACCTGCAGGATATTGGGATACAAGGCAGCTGTGTTGTATTGAATGGTGAGGAGAGGTGGGGGAGGGCAGTGACTGAGAAGCGGAAACACTTTGATCTGCTTTCTCACTTCCATGCCCCCTTTCATTATTATCACTCTCATGGCTCGCCCATGCTTTGCTATTAGTAATGAGCTAGAAAACACTTGACTACAGATTCGTGGGGTGACAAACGACAAACGCTAGGGTTTCATCTATTTCAGGTGACATTCATACCATAAAGTAAATTGTGAGGAGGATGTAAAGAGTTTACAATGGAATATAGATAGGTTCAGTGAGCAGGCAAAAAATTGGAAGATGGAGTACAATGTGGGAAAATGTGAACTCATCCACCTTGGCAGGTAGAATTGAAAAGCAGTGTATTATTTAAAGGGAGAAAGATTGGAAAACTCAACAGGGATCAGGGTGTCCTGGTACATAAATCGCAAGTAGTTAGTCTGCAGGTACAGCAAGTGATTAGGAAGGCAAATGGAATGTTGTTGTTTATTGCAAAGGGAATGGAATGTAAAAGTAGGGAAGTTTTGTTGCAGCAGTATAGGGCCTTGGTGAGACCACATCTGGAATACTATGTACAGTTTTGGTCTCCTTAATTGCTACTGGAAAAAATAGCATCAGAAGCAGTTGAGAAAATTCACTTGGCTAACTCCTGGGGTGAGGGACTTATAAGGAAAGGTTGGAAAATTTGGGCCTATAACAATTGGAGTTTAGAAAAATGAAAGGTGACCTTATTGAAACATATAGGCCAGAATTTTCCCGTCAGCGATTTGGGGGTGGGGCCCGCTCGCCTACGGGAAAATGACGCGGGATGACCCCTGACGTCATCCTGGTCCCTTTAGCTTTCAGGAAGGTGGGCGGACAGTGAAATCAGTTGTCCACCCGCCGACCTGTCAATGGCCAATTGAGGCCATTGACAGGGTAATTAAAGTAATTAAAGACCCTGCCCGTCCAACCTTAAGGCTGGTGGGCAGGCCCGGAGCCCCAGTGGGCTTCTGATAATACATGAAACCTCATCCACTGGCGGGATGAGGTTTCATGTTCCTTTTTAAAAACTTTAATAAATGTAATGTGATATTTATTAACATGTCCCATCTCGTGTGACATTGTCACATGAGGCGGACATGTTAATAATATTTCTATTTTTCTATTTTTTAAGTTTTGTACACTGTCAGTAATCTCCCTGAGACAGGACTTTGCCTCAGGGAGCAGTGCGTGAAAGAGCGCACTTTGACAGTTGGGGATTCCCTCCCCCTCCTGCACAGAAAGCGCATAGCGCTTCCTGTTGGGCAGCCTGCTGGGTGGGCCTTAATTGGCCCACCCAAAACGGCAGCGGGCCCCGTTTCAGCTGCGGGGGTTGGCTGTCCGTCCGCTGCCGAGCAGGTGGGGCTTGCATGCCCACCAAGGGCAAAATTCTGCCCATAAGATCCTGAGGGGATTTAGCAGGGTGGAGCCCCTTCTGGGAGAGACTTGAAATAGGGGACACAGATCAAAAATAAGGGGTCTCCCATTTAAAATGGAGATAAGGAGAAACAGTTTCTCTCAGAGGGTTGTTGGTCTGTGGAAGTCTCTTCCCCAGAAAGCAATGGAGACAGGGTCATTGAATATTTTTAAGGCTGAGTTAGATAGATTCTTGATTGAAAAAGGAGTCAAGAGCATAGGAAAGTAGAGTTGAGGCCACAATCAGACCAACCATGATCAGGCTCAAGGGGCTGAATGGTCTTCTCCTGCTCCTAATTTACATGTTCATATGGGAAAGCAATTGATGAATGCCTGAAATCACTCGTTTTATTGCAATGTTTAATGCTTCAGGCAAGTGACAAGTGTTTCCATAGGCCATGTTGTCTGTGACATTAAGCCACTTATGCTGGAGCCAGACTCCTCTAATCTTTCTGAAAGTATGCATTATGCAGCTGGAAACCCTACCAGTCCATCACACATTCTTAGCTGCTGCTCCAGAAGTATCCCCTTCATCAATGGCACCATGGTTCTGCATCTACATTCTGCTGAGTAGAGCTTGGAGCACCCTGTGTCCTCCAACATGGACCCCAAACTGTTTTCCCTATCTCCATCATTTGCTCTTGCTCATTTGTATTGTACAAGTCACCAGATGAAAACCGAACCATCTTCCTTACTGGTCCTGCCATAGTGTGAGTATCTGAGTTGGTGCTGGTGATGACGCACCCTCAGAGTATGTCACCTCCTCTGAGTAGCTGTCATTGTTGTTCTCCTGTCAGACTCCCTGTGAGAGATTGAAGACAGAAATTAGAATTTTCAAGGTAATGAAATTTTAATTGATCATTCTGCACATGATCATGTTTCACTGGATGCTGACAATCAATGCAACATGAGTAAGTGTTATGTCATGTGGCTGTGTGATATATAATTCTGTCACTAGGTAGCTGGGAGATCCTCAGATCCTTATTTCCAATGGCTGAACACAACTAAACTCTACTGTCTCCTCCTCTGCAGATGTTAATTGCGAGATTGCTGGAGGGCTACCTATGATTCTCTGGCTCTCCCTGGTATTCTATGCTCTCTTCTCCTGCAAGGAGGAAGAGCAAATCTATGTGAGAGAGTAATGCAGTGTATTGAAGAGATGGATGGACAACATTTATTGAGGATGACTACCCATGAGAGTAGCTCCATACTCCTGCTGCTCTTTGTTGTATAAGGGTTTGGTATATACAGGGTTAATGTGGGACTGAATACAGTACCGCCCACACAGTGATGTAGGAAGGCACATGACATAGACTAGGTAGTGTGGTGTTGGCCAGAGATGTGTTAAGACCTAGAGATGGAGGTAGCTCCATGCCTGTACTCTTTACTGTATACCTGTATATAGTACAAATAATGAATAAAGATTTGCCATTAACATACAGAAGACTATGAAGACTTCTTTACCAGAAATGTTCTGTAACCAACACCATCCAGACACGGTGGCAGCTCCGAATAAAACAACCCTCATCCTGACAGAAATGCTGAAGGAAAAGGACATCTTCAGCAGTTTCTGAATTGAAAAAAATCACCCAACTGAAGCGACAGATGCTGAGAAAATTTGTCAGAAGAAGCTTCAGGTTGAAGGGCCTGGAAGCTAAAGGTAGAAGTTCTACTGCAGCAGAAGACTCCATATAATCTCCTTTGGAAGTCCAGCTTCAGCACACAGTGTTCATAGCCTGCAAGGGAGAGTAAATCCTTTTATCTTCCAGGCTGCAGCCAGTCCTGAGGAGTTACTTTTACTAATTCAGTCAGAAGCACCATTTGAATGAAACCTGTCATCAATCCCAATCCCTGACTCCAAGCCTCAAAACGTAGTCTCTAAGTTGAACAAAAAACAAATTAATAATTAGCTCACTCAAATTTCTGGAACCTTAAGTCCTTAAACAGCAAGCCTGTGGTTTATTTAAATGCCTAGCTGCTCGCTATGCTGCATCACTGATGAAATCAAGTTGGCAGACAGGCAACCCACACAGCCATTGTTGAAAATTCTTCGTCCCAAAGCACGTCCTGCCATTTTATGAAGCCCAACAAAACCAGCAAGTGTGGGAAATCCATTGTTCTGCAGTGAATGGTGACGTCATCTTGAAAGCCTGTAAGTTTTTAAAGCTGTACCCACACTTTCAAAATATTCAACATGGATCAGAATTCCACACTTCCAACTCCACTTACCCAAGGCCCAGACCAGTCACAGAATTGTCGTCTACGGAGAAAGGATTTTTAAGATATAGCATTGCTTCAGGTTTAAATATAGAAATCAGAAGTGGAACTAGTAAACACACTTCTTTACTCAATAGGGCAAACTGCAGACAACATGATTGCATGACAGAATATAGATGAGTCATCTGCCAAATTTGAGGAGTTTTTAAAGTCCTTTGACATTTATTGCAACTTGAAATCCAACAAAATATCGGAAAGTGCTAAATTCAATCAGAGAATTCAACTGCCTGGGGAGCCTGTTGATTCCTTCATAAATGATCTATACAGGATCACAGAGAGGTGTGACAGAGAGAGTTAAAGTCTGAGTTCACCCGAGGCAGAATCATGGTGGGCATTACAGACAATAACTCTCAACTCCTACAAGCTAAAGATGAGCTTACTCTAGACAAGGCAATCTAGCTCGTTAGATTGTCAGAGCTATGTGAACAACACAGGACAATCCTAAGGGGCAGAAGCCAATCTTCAGTCCAGGTTATCAGGTCACAAAGACCTAGGGACAACCCTGAACTGCTCAGCAGAGTGACCTTGCCAGTGCTGTGCGGCAAAGCACCCTCACAGGAGAGAACAGTGTCCAGCGAGTACAGCCCAATGCTTCCACTGCAACAGACAGGGACACTTCGGCAAACTGGGCAAGTCTAAACCCCAGCAGAACACAGATAGCCCAAAGGTAATCCCACAAGGTCGAGATGGAAAACCCAGAAGACACACAGCCATGTTTCTTGGGTGAGATCAAACTCTGTGGTTCTTCATTTTGGAATGCTGGCCTCTAAGTAAATGGTCATCTAACAAATTTTAAATTAGACTCAGGTGCCCATGTGACAGTCCTGTCCGACAAGGAACCATGGCTCAAAGGCCTAATGCCGATGAGACTATCTTGGGACCTCTGGTGGAAGTGGTACCAGAGAACGGTCAGCAGTTTGAGAAGCTTCTATCTCCAACTACGATGATGGTACTGCTGAACAATACATCAACCACTGTGCACACACTGCTTCTTCCAGCTACAACCACAGGGGATGCAGCAGCCTAGTGGCAGCCTCTCAACTTCGACACAAAAATGTAACAGTGTAAGACTTGAAGTGAAGGAATGAAATTTTATATCCATGGGATAAAGATTTGGTGAGAGGTGTAGTATAGGGTCTGGTATATGCAGGGTTAATGTGGGACTAAGCACACAAGTACCCACACAATGATGTAACAAGACACATGACCTATACCAGTGACATGTTAAGGTCTAGAGATAGCTCCATGCCTGCACCTTTTATTGTATTTAGGTACAAGTAGCTTATAAATACATGCTGTTAACATACAGCAGACTATCAAGACATCTTTAACAGACATGTTCTGTAACCAAAACCATTCCAACACTCATCCCCTGATTAACCTTCAGCCATGCCTTCTTGCTTTCAATAGGATGCTTCTTCCTCTCATCAGTAAGGAATAGTATCTCCTTGTGGGCCTTGCCATCCTAAGTATCATACACAGGATCATATCACTAAAGCGAGTCACAGGCTTGGAGTGTTGGACTCTATTCTGACAGTTCTTCTTTTGTTTTTCCACCTCCAAAATCCATCAACTGTCACCTTTGCAGGTGTTGCTATGGGTAACTGTGTAACCTACATACCCAGTTATGCCGAATGTTTTGTGGGATATATGGAACATTTATTATTCCAAGGCTACTCAGGCCTCCTCACTCATCTCTTTTTCAGTATCAGTACCGCCTCCTGCTCTTGCCGTGAACTGGAAAATTTAATTGACTTTATTTCCAATATCTACCCTTCTCTCTCCATCACGGGTCCATCTCCGACTCTTCCCTTCCTCGATTTCTCTGTCTCAATTTCTGGAGATTTGGAGGTTTGTAATGAACATTAGTAGATAACTTACCTACTCTTACCATTGTCGCAACTACATTTTCTCACACTCTGCTTCCTGTAAGGACTCCATTCCATTCTCCCAGTTTCTCTGTCTCTGTCACATCTGTTCCATTGATGCAATCTGCCTCATTTTTAAAAATGTATTCATGGGATGTGGGCATCACTGGCCAGGCCAGCATTTATTACCCATCCCTAATGGCCCTTGAGAAGGTGATGGTGAGCTGCCTTCTTAAACTTCTGCAGTCCATGTGGTGTACATACACCCTCAGTGCTGTTCGGGAGGGAGTTCCAGGATTTTGATCCAGTGACAATGAAGGAATGGAGATATAGTTCCAAGTTAGGATGGTATGTGGCTTGGAGGGAAACTTCCAAGTGGTAGCATTCCCATGCATCTGCTGCCCTTGCACATCCAACACGTCTTCCTTTTTGCTCAACCGAGGATTCCCGTCCAGCATGGTGGACAGGGTCCTCCAACGTGTCCAATCCATTTCATGCATCTTTGCTCTCATCCCTCCCAGAACCACTAAACACACCTTCCTTTGCCCTCCCCTTTGAATATTCCGCAGGTACTGGTCCCTCCACAACACCCTAGTCCATTCCTCAGTCACCACTAACGCCCTCCTCCCTTCCCTATGGCACCTTTTGGTGCAAGCACTTGCCCTTTCACCGTTTCCCTTCCCCCTCATTTAAAGCCCCAGACACTTCTTCGAATTGAAACAATGATTTACTTGTACTTCTTCCAGTTTAGTTTACTGCATTCGCTGCTCATGAAGTGGTCTCCTCTACAGTGGGTAGATTTGATGACCACTTTGTGGAACTCCTCCATTCAGTACAAAAGCACTACCCGAGCTTCTGGTTGCTTGTCATTTTAATTCTCCATCTTGCTCCCACTCTGAGCTTTCTGTCCATGGCCTGCTACAGTGTTCCAATGAAGCTGAATGCAAGCTTGAGGAACAGCACTTTATCTTTAGACTTGGCACTCTGTAGCCTTCTGGACTCAACATTGAATTCAACAACTTTAGATCCAGCAGGTCTGGCAGCACCTGTGGAGAGAGAAACAAAGTAAATGTTTCGAGTCTGTATGACTCTTCTTCAGAGCTAAAGAGAAGTAGAAATGTGATGGATATAATCTTGTTTAAGAGAGAGTGGAGCAGGTGGAGCAAAATAGGTCAGGGATAGGTGAGAGCTTAGGAGAGACTAACAAAGATGTCATGCACACAAGTCAAAGGGAGTGTTAATGGTCATGGTAAAGGTTAAGGAAGGTGATGATAGTGGCAAAAAGGTAAGATAGCAGATGTGGTAATACCAGAACAAGGGTCAGCGCTCTGTGAAAGAACAACATCGAAAAAAGTGACAGATGGCCCCTGTGGGTGGGGGCGTGGGGTGGGTGGGCGGGGGGGGGGGGGGGGGGGGGGGGGGGTGGGTGCGGGGGGTGGGCGCGTGGTACAATAAAAGGGAAAGGATAAAAAATAAAAATAAATTAAGTAAATAAAGTAATAAATAAATAAATATTTTTTTTAAAATTGGATTTAAAAAGCGATAAAGATGGAGGAGACAGTTCATGGTCTGAAGTTGTTGAACTCAATGTTAAGACCGGAAGGCTGTAAAGCTCCCATTTGGAAGATGAGGTGCTGTTCCTTCAGCTTGCGTTGAGCTTCACTGGAACATTGCAGCATGCCAAGGACAGACATGTGGGCATGAGAGCAGGATGGTGTGTTGAAATGGCAAGTGACAGGAAGGTCTGGGTCATGCTTGCAGACTGAGCAAAGGTGTTCCACAAAGCTATCACCCAGTCTGTGTTTAGTCTCTCCAGTGTAGAGGAGAAGTTGAAATCCCCCACTATTACATAATAGGGTAGTAATAGTGGGGGATTTCAACTTCCCCAACATTAACTGGGTTAGTCATAGTGTGATAGGTTTAGAGGGAGCAGAATTCTTAAAATGCATCCAAGAGAGCTTTTAAGCAAGTACATAGAAGGTCCTACAAGACAGGGGGCGGTCCTGGACTTAATTTTAGGGAATGAAGCCGAGCAAGTGGTGGAGGAATCTGCAGGGGAGTATTTTTCAGATAGTGATCACAACTCAGTTAGATTCAAGGTTGTTATGGAAAAGGACAAGGATGGGCCAGAAATCAGAGTTCTAATTTGAGGCAAGGCTGATTTTAATAAGATCAGATAGATTTGGCCAGTGTGGACTGGGAGCAGCTACTTTTAGGTAAATCTGCATCAGAGCAGTGGGACTCATTCAAGAAGGAAACAGGAAGAGTACTGGGCCAACATATTCCAGTGAAGATAAAGAGTGGGACCAACAAATCCAGGGAAGCCTAGATGTCGAGGGATATACAGGATTGGATAAAAAGAAAAAGGGAGGCTTCAGGCAGATACCGAGGGCTCAAAACAGCGGAAGCCCTAGATGAGTATAGAATATTTAGGGGGGAACTTAAAAAGGAAATTAGGAGAGCAAAAGGGGGGCATGAAAAGACATTGGCAGGGAAAATAAAGGAAAATCCAATGTTATTTTACAAGTACTTTAAGAGTAAGAGGATAACTAGTGAAAGAGTAGGGCCTATTAAGGACCACAGTGGTAATTTATGTGTGGAACTGGAAGACGTAGGTAGGGTTCTAAATGAATACTTTGTGTCAGTGTTCACAAGTGAGAGGGACAATGTAGGTGTGGAAATCAGGCAGAAGGACTATGATATAATTAAAGAAATTAGCATAGAAAGGGAGGAGGTTCGAAGTGGTCTGGCAGGCTTAAAAGTAGATAATTCTCCAGACCTGGATAAAATGTATCCCAGGCTGTTGAGTGAGGCAAGGAAGGAGATAGCAGGGGCACTGGGCAATAAGTTTCAATACATCACTGGCTACAGGAGAGGTGCCAGAGGACTGGGGGACAACCAATGTGGTACTATTATTCAAGAAGGGAGGAAGGGATAAACCAAGGAACTACAGGCCAGTCAGTCTTACCTTAGTGGTGGAGAAACTATTGGAAGCAAGTCTGAGGGACAGAATTAATCTACACTTGGAGAACCAGGGATTAATCAAGGGCAGTCAGCATGGTTTTGTTAAGGGGAGGTCAAGTCTGACCAATTTGATTGAATTTTTCGAAGAGGTGACCAGGTGTGTAGATGAGGGCAATGCATTTGACGTCGTCTACTTGGACTTCAGCAAGGCATTTAATAAGGTCCCACATGGGAGACTGATAACAAAGGTAAGAGCCCATGGGATCCAAAGCAATTTGGCAAATTGGATCCAGAATTGGCTGAGTGGCAGGAAGCAGAGGGTGATGGTCGAGGGGTGCTTTTGTGGCTGGACGTCTGTGCCCAGTGGGGTTCCACAGGAATCAGTGTTGGGTACCTTGCTGTTTGTGGTATATATATTAATGATTTAGACTTGAATGTAGGAGGGTTGGTCAGTAAGGTTGCGGATGACACGACAATTGGTAGGGGTGGTAAATAGTGAGGAGGATAGCCTTAGGTTACAGGATGATATAAACAGGCTGGTCAGATGGGCTGATCAGTGGCAAATGGAACTTAATCCACATAAGTATGAGGTGATGCACTTAGGCAAGACAAACAACGCACGGGAATACATGACAAATGGTAAGACTCTGGGAAGTACCAAGGATCAGAGAGACCTTGATGTGCATGTCCACCAGTCCCTTAAGGTAGTGTAACAGGTAGATAAGGTGGTTAAGAAGACATATGGGATACTTGCCTTTATTAGCCGAGGCATGGAATATAAGAGCAGGAAGGTTATGCTGGAACTGTATAAAACGCTGGTTAGGCCACAGCTAGAGTATTCCGTGCAGTTCTGGAATCCGCATTATAGGAAGGATGTGATTGCACAAGAGAGAGTGCAGAGGAGATTTACCAGGATGTTGCCTGGGCTGGAGAGTTTTAGTTATGAGGAGAGATTGGATAACTGGGATTATTTTCCTTGGAGCTGAGGAGATTGAGGGGGGACATGAGGTGTATAAAATTATGAGAGGCATAGATAGGTAGACAGGAAGGAACTTTTCCCCTTGGTAGAGAGATCAGTAACCAGGGGGCATAGATGTAAGGTAAGGGGCAGGAGGTTTAGATGGGATGTGATGAAGAATTTTTTCACCCAGAGGTTGGTGGGAACTCACTGCCTAAAAGGGTGGGAGAGGCAGAAACCTTCATAACATTTAAGAAGTATTTGGGTGTGCACATGCGATGCCATGGCTTACAAGGCTATGGGCCTAGCACTGGAAAATGGGATTAGAATAATTAGGTATTTGTTTGACTGGCGCAGAACTCGATGGGCCGAAGGGCCTTTTTCTGTGCTGTAGACCTCTACGACTCTATGGCTCTATGAGACTGCACTGGGAGCAGCAAATACAGTGGACTAAATTGAAGGAGGTGCATGTGAAGCACCTCCTCACCTGAAAGGAGTGTTTGGGGCCTTGGACAGTGTGGAGGGAGGAGATCAAGGGGCAAATGTTGTTCCTTCTGCAATTGCATGGGCAGGTGTCGTGGGAAGGGGGTGAGGAATTGGGGTTGATGGAGGAGTGGACCAGGGTGTCACAGAGGGAGTGGTCCCTACAGAATGCTGACAGGGGAGGTGAGGGGAAGATGTGTTTGATGTGGCATCATGCTGGATTTGGCGGAAGTGGAGAAGGATGATACTTTGAATGTGGACGCTGGTTGGGTGAAAAGTGAGGACAGAGGTACCCTATCTGGGAGGGAGGGGGAATGGGTGAGGGCAGAGTTGCGGGAGATGGGCCGGACACAGTTGAGAGCCCTGTCAACCAGAGTGGGGGGGATCTCTCAGTTAAGGAAAAAGGAAGACATGTCAGAAATGTCATTTTGGAAGGTAGCATCATCAGGGCAGATGCAACGGAGGCAGGGGAACTGGAAGAATGGTGTCCTTACAGGAAGCAGGCCGTAAGGAACTATAATCAAGGTAGCTGTGGAAGTCTGTGGGCCTGTAATGAATATTGGTAGATAGCCTATTAGCAGAAATGGAGACAGAAAGGTCAAGGAAGGAATGGGAAGTGTCAGAGATGGATCCACCCTCTCCACCCCCTCTTAAACAGTATAATATCCATCACATTCCTACTTCTCTTTAGCTCTGAAGAACTCATATGGACTCAAAACATTAATTCTCTTTCTCTCTCACAGATGCTGCCAGACCTGCTGAATTTTTCCAGCATTTTCTGTTTTTATTTCAGATTTCAAGCATCCGCAGTATTTTGCTTTTAATTTTAGATCCATCTTGTTCTACGTGTTTTTCTTCCCCTCCTATTTTGTTTTGCTGGGTCGGTCTTCATCTTGTTTCTTTCTTTGCCGCTTGATATTGCAAAGATTGTTTTAATGTAGCCATTCACACCTTGTTTGGACCAACCCTTGTTTCTTTATTGGGCAGAATTTTCTGCCTGTTGGGTGGGTGGGCCCGACCAAATCTCCAGAGGGCAGGGAGCCAATCCCCACCAGCGAAGCGGGCTGCACCGCCATTTTACATGGGTGGGCCAATTAAGGCCCACCCAGCGTGATGTCCAGTGGGAAGCGCTATGCACTCCCTGTGCAGGCGGGGGGATTCCTAAAAGCGAGAGTGCGCTCTTTCGTGCGTACGCATAAAATAGCGCACATCTCCCTGAGGCTACGTGCAGCCTCAGGGAGATTGACTAGACTTTGAAAAATATTAAAAATAGAAAAATAAATCCTTTACATGACCCCCTCATGTGACAATGTCACATGAATTGGGACATGTTCATAATTTACAGAATAACTTTATTAAAAATTTTTAAAACCCTGCATGAAACCTCATCCGGCCGCTGGATGAGGTTTCGTATTTTCTCTATTTGCTGCCGGGGCTTCTAGCCTGTCTGCCAACCTTAAGGCGGGCTGCACTGCCATTTTACGTGGGTGGGCCAATTAAAGCGAGTGGGCCCCGTCCCCCCCACTCGCCGATGGTAAAATTCTGCCCATTATATTCATTGTCACTCTCTTTGGATGTTGCATCATGAAATCTTTTGTTACTTAATCCATCCTGGCCCCCACCCTATCACAGTCCTTTTCCTTTCTGACTCTCCCCCATTCTACTGGCTAACAATCCTATCTTTCCTCAGTTCTGATGAAAGGTCATCGACCTGAAACGTTAACTCTATTCTATCCACAGATGCTGCCTAACTTGCTGTTTTTTCCCGGTTGTTTTGGACTTATTTCAGTCTGAATGATCTATGTTCCAAATAACATCATCGACATTTTACTTTGAGAATTAAATCTCCTGACCTCTCTTTCCAGTTGAATTCTTGAGTACAGTCTTGAGGTAGTGCTGCATTGTTGGGGGTTCCATCTTTTGGATGAGACAGGTCGATGCAAAAGATCCCATGGTACTGTTTGAGGAAAAGAAGGGGAGTTCTCTCCAGTGTCCTAACCAACATTTGTCCCTCAACCAATATCAAAACCAAATGATTTGGTCATTTATTTGCTTACTGTTTGTAGGAATTTGCTGTCAGCCCATACTCCTAGGTAGGATTCTCATCTCTCAGTCAGAAAGTTATGAATTTCAGTTCCAATCCAGAGATTTAAGCACAAAATTAACCCTGATACTCCAAAGGGTGCAGGAATTTTGCTTGTTTTTCAGTATTATTTTCAAGTTGTTGTTAACTTGTTTAAAATGGCCAGTGTTGAAAGAAGATCAGCAAGATAATACGCCCCATTAACCCTGCATTCGTTTCCTAAACTGAAGAAATCAAACCAAATGCAACAAGTTTCAAGATGAGGTAAGATTAATTGCAGCTTGGAAAAAAATCTCACACTGGATGTGTTAAAATTGAATAAAATTTTGAATTCTCATCATTTTCAAATTCTCAAAGTTCAAGGATCTTATGGAGTGCTTCTGGAAACCCTCACCACACTGCCAACATTAGCACACATGAAGTTGGCAGCTCCCCCGTGTCATGGGGGCCACTCGTCTGTTGGCAATTTGCTGTTAGCCTCCAAGCATTGACCCTAATTACGTTGTTAAATGTTTAAATTGGCTGTCCACCTCCATTTGGCATTCAAATCCCCTTTGTATGTGGTCCCACCTCTGAGTGGGGTGATTGTCTGGGGGGGCGGTGGGGGTAGTGGTGGTAGGAGGTGGCAGAGGGGGGTGGGGTATCCCTGCTAATTTCCTGGCTGCCCTGCCTCCCAGCCCACCACCCGGAACTAGGAAGATCCTGCCCATTCCTTCCTCTGGTGCTAGGTTTTGTAAGTCACCTGTATTTCACTTGATGGTTTTGAAAGTTGTCTGAACCCTATAATCAGTTTTTGAGCTTGTATTTATTTATTTATTTATTTATTTTGAAAAATATACTTTATTCATAAAATATCTGGCAGAACATTCCAAACCATTTCAAAATCACCATCACATAAGTACAATCAGATTCAACTTTTACACATGTATCACAAGATGCATCAATACAATTTTCAAGGTTTCAAGCTTGTAAGTTCCAAAGAATTTTTTATTCGCCATTATTGCATACACAGCAGCACAGTCCAGCATGCCATACATCTTTTGTTGTCATTTCATAGTTACTATCAGTGACAACTTACAGCAATAAAAAAGTGCAAAAAACCTTTCAGTTCCCATCAGCTATTACAGTATACTGTCACAATTGAGGCATAACATGTATAATTTTGACTTTGAGCTGCAATGTTAAACAGTCAATATTGATTTAGAAACCCATTATACATCTATCTCAATTTGCATTTCTATTGAAGTCTGGGAATGACCATTAGGAGAGCCGCATAATGAACAGCTGAATTGATAGCTCCCATTTTACATTATCACCCAGAGTTACAATTATTTCCAATGTAATCACAAAATCCTCCTTCTTCACACAATATTTCTTCACCTCACAAATCAGAGTTTGTTTTTAAAAACAATAAAAAGTGAATAAAATAAAGTGACTGTGTAGAACATAAACAAAACGGATGAAAAAAATACCAAATTGAAGAACACAAATTGGACATCCAGGGTAGAATTTTCAGGCCCTGCCCAAGTTGGGAATGGGGCCAGAAAATACCAGTGCCAGCTAGTGTGCCAGTTTCCCGACACCCATCCAGAGCCAGCCATCTTTGGGGAAGTGGATACGGGAGCTCAGCAAGGCTTCCCACTCCCATGAGATGAGTAGTCAATCAGGCTCATTAAGACCCTTGTTAAGGGCACTGGCAGAAGGCCGATTGGGATTTACCAGCCTGACGCAATGCCTGGTGGAGTGGAGGGGGGAGAGGGGCAGGGGTGTCACTGGGGTGTCAGCACTTTAGAAAGGCATACAATCCCTCCCAGCCTACCTGGATGCGGGAGTAGCCAAAGGCTGTCCTGTTTAGGGATTGCCCTCTCTATTGTGGTGGCATGACTGCATTTTCTGTTTTTTATTTAAATTAGTAAGAAAGTTGGCAATTGGGACCCTTTCATGTTGAAGCACCCTTTCATACCTACCCCTTGCTATAGTGGTTGCTCCTCTCAAGCTGGAAGGCCTCTGATTGCTTCAAGAGCCCACCCACCATCCTTAATTGGAAAAAGGGAATCAGTCTTCATGCCATTTAGAGGGGCACCTCTGTAAAAATCCAAGGTCAGGATTGTTTCTCCCTGTGGATCGATTCAGAAACCTGTAAACAGTCTCGGCTCATGTTTCCCACCCCCAAGCAGAAAATTCGTTCCCCCTACTGATGCAAGTTTCAAAAGAAAAGCACTCAAATAATCAAATTTTAACTTGTCTTCAAAACAACTTACCATACACTAAACAATTGTGGTATTATATTAAATGGGTTATTGTGGTAGCTCTCTGATCAACCCTGCAAATTACTTGGTTGTTAAGCTTTAGGAGTGCTGCTTGATAGCAGTCTTTTTGGAATGGTGCTTTATATTTAAAACTGTTGTAGTTTGGTCAAATTTATTATGGGCAATTCAAGCTGAAGTAACTACCCTCTGTAGTCAGTCAGTTAACCAATGGTATAAGATTGATGAGCATAGCCACGATGCACAGATTCAATCAATTAGAGCTTAATAAAAGAGCATGTCAGCAGTAATCAGCTCAAGTTTAGCAACACTTCCTAGAAACATCCAGGGTCTGTGGTCAGGTACTAATTATTCTGCGGCAGCTCCACGTTAAAGAAAAGGTTTTACTTTCTGGAAATCAAAATAGCAGTTATTTTTTGTTTTTTCTGGTGCTGCCACATTATATATGGAATATGGTTTATGTAATAGTGGATAACTGAAGTTTCTGGGATTTGGATTCCTCCCTTCCTCTTCCAAAAACATGATGGGCAGGAATCCCCCCACCCCGCGCCCCCCCCCCCTCCCCACCGGTGGGAGTGAGCACAAACCTGATCGGTGCACCCAATCGGGTGCGCGCTGCCATTTCATGTGGGCAGGCCAATTAAGGCCTGCCCAGCGTGATGCACAACCGGAAGTGCTGAGCGCTCCCTGTGCAGGCAGGGGGGATTCCCTGAGCCGGGGTCTGCGCTCTTTCGTGCATGCCTCAGGGAGATTAGCTTAAGTTTTGAAAAATGTAATAAAGGTAAAAAAAAAATTTAAGGACATGTCCCCTCATGTGAAACTGTCACATGAGCTGGGACAGGTCCATTAATTTTTTCAAAAAATTTGATGTAATTAATAAACCCTTCAGGAAACCTCATCCCATCCGTGGATGAGGTTTCATGAAAAATGTGAAGGCTGCCTGAGCTCTTCGCTTGCCCGCCAACCTTAAGGTTGGACGGGCAGCATTCTTAACAGCTTTAATTACTTTGTTAATGGTCTTAATAGGCCTTTGACAGCTCTGCGGGCGCACAGCCGATAACGAGTGGTGATGTCGGGACACCCACCCGACATTTTATGTCATTTTATGCGTTGGCGAGTGGGCCCCGCCCCTGCATGCCAACAGAAAAATTCTTCCCAATCTGACCAGAGGGGAATAACAAACTGTGCATATTATTAGCTTTACATGACAAAAAATCCCAAGGTACTATTTACAGGGATCTCTCTCAATTCAGCTACCATGCCCTCAGAGGGCATTGGCAACCATGGACCTCCATGTTAATCTTACTCTGGAGGCATGGTTCATCTTCATTGGTGGTACTTCCAGTTTGTGAGGCTCCTTAGAAAGATCATTCTTTGTTTACATCCATCTCTCTCACCATCGATCCTCTCCATCCTCTAAATTATGATTTCTTATTATGTGCCCAATAAATTCCAGCTGTCTCGTCCTGATGTTGGTCAGCAGAGCTTTTTTGGTCTCAGATTTTACTAGCATCTCTTCACTGGTCGTGTGACTTGTCCAAGATACTTTCATTATTGCTTCAGAAATCACAACTTTGCAGCCCCAATTCTTCTCTTCACTGATCATTCAACACTCACTTCCGTATGTCAAAATTGGTGTGATGTAACATTCCAGGATTCCCAGCATAGGAACCATAAAAAAGTTATGGTGCAGAAAGAGGCCATTCAGCCCATCCTGTCTGCGCTGGCCAAAAAAAGAAAAAAATAAACTAGTTATTCATTTTTAATTCCATCTTCCAGCACTTGACCCATATACTTGCAGGTTACTGCACTTCCGGTGCAGTTCTAGGTACCTTTTAAACGAGTTGAGCATTTCAGCCTCAACCACCAATTTAGCCAGTGAATTCCAGATGAGCACCACTCTCTGGGTGAAAAAGCTTTTCCTCATGTCCCCTCTAATCCTTCTACCAATCACCTTAAATCTATGCCTCCTGGTAATTCACACCTCCGCTAGGGGAAACAGGTCCTTCCTGTTTCCTGTTTTTAGTGTCTACCCTATCTCAGCCCCTCATAATTTTGTACATCTCAATTAGGTAACCCCCTCAGCCCCCTCTGTTCTAAGGAAGAAAACCCTAGCTATCCAAACTTTCCTCATAGCTGCAATTTTCAAGCCCTGGCAACGTTTTTGTAAATTAATTAGGGAAGGGACCAAAAGTGTACTCCAAGAGGTTTGGGGAGAGAATGCCACAGTGCTGTGCATGGTGGCTGATGGCTGCTGATGTGGTAGAAGCATAGCAAATCAGAGTTGAAATGGTAGTGCGTACATGTTGGGAAATAGGCCTGGAGAGGATTGCATAGGTGGAATGAAGCAGTACAGCAGGGGTTTTAAGAATGAAGGATTAGAGCAAATCTGTGCGGACAGCAGTGGGTTAGAATAAAGGTCACAGGGTTCTTGATGTATTAGAAAGGTGTAGAGTGAAACTAGCAAGCACAGCACTGGTGCAGTCATGCAATAGGTTAGCTGAATGTATGTATGGGGTATAATACCAAGGCAGAATTTTATGCTTCCCCGGTGATGGATTTATCCAGGGGGAGGAGTGTGGCTGTAAAATTCCTCAGGTGACCTTCCTGACACCTCCGACTAGTCTGCGGTCTCATGGAGGGGGAGGGTGGTGGGCAAGGCTTAGAACAGCCCACTGCCCAAGCAGTCAATTATCGGCCACTTAAGGGTTGCCTCTAGCCGCGCTGCAATTTTTCGTCCAGCAGGAGGAGGTCGCAGATGGAGCGGAAGTTTAAGGGGAAGATTTTTCCCCTTGTAGGGCAGGAGCGGCGGGCCGGCCTGGGAGCGGTCCCGAATGGTCCATCACCCACAATTGGACCCCAACCACGATTTCACGCTGGCTGGCCAATTAATGGCCAATAATGGCCAGCCAACATGAATGGTGTGCGGAAATGCTCAGTGCTGCTGTGGTGGGGTGGAGAGAGGAGGGCGAGACCAGAAGTCTGCACAGGCGCAGGGGAGCGCTTACTGAAAGCTCCCTGAAGGCAGAGAGCTGCCTCAGTAAGCTGAAAATTTCTAACATTCAAAATAAAGCTTTTAAAATTAAGGTCAACATGTTTCCTCAACATGTTTCCTCATGAGCAGGGACGTGTTAAAAATTAGATTTAATACTTTTTATTTTATTTTTAATTAACATCGGAAGCCTCATCCTGCCCGTGGATGAGGTTTCCTCAAAAATCCAAAGGCTGCTTGGCCTTTTTGCCTGGACGCCAACTGTAAGGTTGGACAGCTAGGGAAAAATTCAGTTTAATTAATTTATTAATAAGCTTAACAGCTTTCTTAATTGTCGCTGGGTGCATTGCTGACTCCTGCATGTGCCTGCTGGTTGAAATGTCACGTGATGACATCAGGACACTTGCCCAATGTCATCACACACTATTTCACCCTCATGCCCGTCAGATGCATGCCCGCATGCTGAGCTGAAAACCCAGCCCTAACACATCACCCTGCTTAGGCATTGGGTGGGAAAGGCAGGGGCAGGGGCACCTCCATCACTGCCCCCCTTTCCAAATCGGGCATCCCCTCATAAAGGTCTGCCATCCACCCTCCACACGCCCCACCCCATACTCCCTCCATGTCTGGCCTTGCAATCATGACCCCAAGCCCCCTGTTCCCATCACACCTTGACCTACCCTCCCAACCCCAACATGAGACCCAGCACCTATCTGGTCCTAGGGCCTCTGGCTGTCCGGCAGTGGATATCGCTCAAGATGGCGCTGCTTGGATGACAGAGACGCCAGCCAATCAGATTGGCAGGCAGCTCTCTGAGGTGGGACTTCTTTGGAGTGTTAAATGGCTGCAAGGCTGCCGTGATTGGAGGGATGCATTCCCCACCAACTCTTCCAGTGGCGAAGCAGAAAACCTCGCCATTTGGAAAATCGTGCCCATTTTGTATTATTGGGATATAAAATACCGCATTCATTATGGAGGAGAGTATCTCACTAACTCATTGTTCAGACCTGGTGTTTCAAAATGCATGGCAAAATATCTAACAAACAAATGTGAAATGCACAAGGTAATTTTTGAATGGTAAGGAAAATCATTGCATTCAAGCAGGATTGACATGGAAACTTCAAATGTCCTGACTTCAACTGTTAGGCCTGACGGGCCTGGAAGCAGATGGGAAATCATCCCCTGACCACGATTTCATGGAGGTTGGCCAATTAACGGGCAGCCAGCGTGAAATGTGCTGGAGAAAGGCTCAGCACTGCCAGTGGGGGCAGGAAGAGGGCGGGCGCCAATGCCACCACAGGTACTGGTGAGCACTTCTACTGAGCTCCCTGAAGGCAGACAGATGCCTCAGGGATCTGCCGACCTTCATAGGGTAAACAAAACAACAAAAACACTGCAAAATATGTCCATGCAGCACAATCAAGGACCTGAAAGCAGACCTCATAAAACAAATAGCCCACAGATCTTTTTTTTATTTTAAATCCTAACGGAGATTTCATCCTGCCCTTGGATGAGGTTTCATCAAAAATGTAAAGCCCGCCTGGCCGATTGTCTCATCTGCCAATCGTAAGGTTGGATGGGCCACGAAAAATCACTTATAATTGGGCCGTTAATGAGCTTAATTGCCTGCTTAATTGTCGGCAGGTGTTCTTCCAACTTTTGCACGCGCCCGCCAAGCGAAATATTGCGCGGGTGCGCAATGATGTCGGAACTCTCAACTGATGTCATCTGGCGTGACTTTACGCCTGTTCGGGACGTAAAATTCTGGCCTTAAAGCTTCTTGGAAGTAGTCTTCTGTTTCAGATGAGATATTTCACTATCTCTACTGGTAGGACAACCTTCTGGGGGGATTCTTGCATGAATTAATGGATCCATAAATGTTTTATGGGAAACTTTACAGTCAGTCTTCTAAAAAATATTCTGCGCAAAACTACTGCAGGTAGTTTTTACTGCTGGAAATCTGAAGTAAAACTAGAAAATGCTGGAAATATTCAACAACCTGGAAGCATCTGTCAAAAGAGAATCAGCTCAGTGCTTCAGCTAATGATGTAAAACACTGGGCAGAGTCATGAACTTCATCCCTGCTGGAGAGGCGGTGTCATTTTCAGGTTGGGTACTTGACTGACTGATTTGCATGTCAATTGGTTGCAGTGCAATAATCATCCTGCTTCTTGGTTTCCCAACCAATCAGGGAGGGCAGGTAGGATAAAGCAACAATTAAAGATAAAAGCAAAATACAGCAGATGCTAGAAATCTGAAACAAAAGCAGAAAATGCTGGAAAAACTCAGCAGGTCTAACAGCGCCTGTGGAGAGAAAAAAAAGAGGCCTGAGTTTTACCTTTGGCATATGGGCGAGCGTCCAACACACCGGAATGTAATATGACACACGAAGACGTCAGGCGTGCGTCCCGTCATCGTACACTTGCACGATATTTTGTTCAGCGGGCACACGCTGGAGTCAGCTGCACGTCCACCAATAATTGAAAGGCTTATTAAGGCCATTAAGGACCTTATTAACTTGAAAGTTACACTGCCCATCCAACCTAACGGTTGGCGGGCAGGTGAAAAGGCCAAGCAGCCTTTACATTTTTTAGGAAACCTCATCCATGCGCGGAATAAGGTTTCCTAAAGCTAATACTAATTAAATAAAACCTTTATCTTGACATCAAAAACATGTCCCATCTCACGTGGCACAGTCACATGAGGGGACATGTTTTATTCAATTTTTATTGTATTTATTAATTTTTTTCAAAAGCCTCAGGGAGACTGAAGTGCTCTTTCATGCACATGCACAAACTGCGTGCCAGGCCCGTTCTCCCTCCTCCCCCACCCACAAAGGCAATGCTCCACGCTGCCGCTCACATTCCATGCTGGGTGGGCCTTAATTGGCTGGCCCATGTGAAATTGCGGTGCGGAGCTGATTGAGGATGGCGGTCGGCTCCCCAACTGTTCCCTCCGAGCACGCTCGACCGAAGGCAAAATTCAGGCCAGAGTTAACGTTTCGAGTCGGTATGACTGTTCTTCATCTGAAGAAGAGTCATGCGGACTTGGAGCATTAACTCTTTTTTTTCTTTCCACAGATGCTGTTTGAGCTGCTGAGTTTTTTTCTGCATTTTCTGTTCTTGTTTCAGCAATGAAATGTCTCTAATTAAAGGGGCCCAAGCGGGACTCACAACAACAGCAATGATTGCTGCATGCAATCCAGTGGGAAGGAGCAAAAACCATCAGTATAGATGGAGGACATGGAAAGACTACTCGGCTTGAGATGACGATAGATGCTGGCAAGGCACGGAGCAAAGTCCCTGTCCCTGAGGATGTCAGGAGGATTGCCAGCCAGCCCTACCAAACGGGCCTGGTTTTATGTTGTAGAAGCTATCAGGATAAACGTATACAATAGCCTGAACACTCTGGCTGCCAGTTTATTGATTGATTGATCAGTTTATTGAACTGCCAATGATCATTTAGGGGCTAAATGTTCTTTTGCTCTTGACTAGCAGGGAAGTCCAGGAGGACTCTGAGAGGGAAGATAGCAAAATTGCTGATGGCAGTGAGGGCTATTCTCAAGGCGTCTCCATTCTTGGCCCTTGCCCCCTACCCCTGAAAGAATAGCACGTGATGCCTCCTGCCCCAATGACAGAATCTGCCCCTGCGCAGATGCAGATTGTGTAGCTTTTGCTGGGACTCTCACTAGCTCCAAACACAGAGCATGTTCCCATGGGTATTTCACAGTAGAGCTGGGGAAAGAGCAGCTTGCCTTCAGCTCTACTGGAGTCACATAGGAGTGGGAGAAAGCGTATGAAGATAAGGTCTTTGCTGCACAAAGGGAATCATTTGGGAGATGATTATGATTATGGTGTTACGCTTCCAATGTTCTCTTTCTTTGAGCAAAGGAATGAGTTTATGTGAACTACCCATTGTCATGGCCTCTACTTTGTTGGATCAACTGTTGACCCTGGTCAGTTTTACTCCACTGAATGGCACGAGCTGCCTCAATGAGAAAGTACACTGTGAGTATGATGGTTGGCAGTGTGTATTTAAGGTAGAGGTTTAGTGGTGGTGTTGGGTTATGGTCTTGCACAAGAGACTTGATGGGAAATCTGCAATGCTGCAAACACACTCCTTGGGCGAAACCTGCCTGGATGAAGCAGTTGCAGGCTTCTTGGGCAAGCTGGTCTGTGGGTGCAGGCACCAACAGCACATCAGGATGCTCCTTCTCCTTCTTTTCCTCCAAAGCTGCCAGGTGCTCTCCACCTTCCTCTTGCACTAGGTCCAGTCCTCTCTATAAGGTCACATTTTTCAGGGCACAGCAGACCACAACAATCCTTGAGACCCATGCTGTGACATGTTGAAGGGCTTTTCCAGACTTGTCAAGGCAGCAGAACCTCATTTTGAGCAAGCCAGTGGCTTGTTCTGCTGTTACCTTGTTGGCAACATAGGTCTTGTTGTACCTTTCCTGTGCCTCTGAAGACTGGGTCCTTCAATGGGTTCATCAGCCAGGCCTTGAGTGGGGCCTTGTCCTCCAAGAATCAAGCACTGTGCCTGTCTGGTGGATAGAAGAGCTGCAGAACCTGAGACTGCTGAAGTATGAAAGAGTTATAGAACCTACCTGGGTGTTTGGTGCACATTTGCATTATCTCTGGCAGTGGTCACATATCAGCTGCACATTAAGGAAGCCCTTCTGATTTATAAATATGCCTGACTGTTCTAATGATGCCTTCATTGCCAAATGGGTGGAGTCTATAACCCCCTGGATCTGTATAATTCCCACTCAGGAAGCAAAGCCGAATGCCCTCTGGATTTGATTGGGCTCAGCCTAATCTCAAAGTTTTATAAATCTAATCACATAAACAAAGCAATGTCAGCAGGCTGATGCAGTAATGGGCTGCAGATTGTTAGATCCTAAAGATATCACCAGCAGATCCCTTGAAGGACCCAGATGCAAAGAAATTAAAGGCTGTGGTCACTTTGATGGCCACGGGCAATGAGTGACCATGTGGACCTTTTAGGTGGAGGTCTTCTTCCAGCAGGCTGCAGATGTGGGTGCCTGCCTGTCGTGACATCTTGAGCTTTCTGCACTGTTGGTATTCAGAGAGGTCAGGGAAGCTGACCCTTGGCCTGTAGATCACCTGCTGGGGAATTGCCTCCTTCAAGATGCAGCTATGTATCCATCCCCTTTGTTCTATCCAGCTTCATGTGGCTGTCGAGAAGGTAGCTGCTGCTGTTGGAGTTACTGCTCCTGTTGCTGTGGCTGCTTAGCTGGAGCACATTGCACTTAATGCTCAGAGGCCCAATCAACCTCCAAGTATGTGGACATGTCACAGGGAAGTCTCACAGTCAATAAGGTGACTCTTACTGGAATCCGAGATGCTTGATAGAAGTTCCACAAAGTTGCTGTTCCCAATGAGATTAGTGAGTGTAGGCTGAAAAAAAAAAGCCTCTGTCATTGTAAGTCTTTCATTGCAGCTGACCACAGGTTTGCTGGTTTCATCCTTTATGCTGCTTCTATTAGGCCAGTTTCATTGTACAATGAGTTCCTGCTGTGCACTCACCTTCTCCAACCTGGCAAATGACAAACATAGCTTTGAACCTACTGCTGTTTGGGGAAGAAGGAGGCCAGTGTTTAAAAAGGCTCTTAATTTGCCTTTTTAATTGTCCCAATTGCTCTCCTGTCAGACCTAATTCTCCTCTCAACTCAGAATCCACCCAGGGGAAAATCAGAAGAGGGAGGAATGATTTCAGAGTTCGGACCCAACATTAATTTCTGGGGATTTACCAGTTCATATGCAACAGAACCTGCCTCCATTTGCCTGGGAAACTCTGTCCAATTAACTCTGTTTTTTTCTCTGCAGATGGTGCCAGACTTGCTGAGTAGTTGCAGCATTTTCTGTTTTTATTTTTTTTAGTTCTATGGGTGAAAGAAACCATCTTTGTCAAGGAGATTGTTTATTCTAAACTTCATTACAAAACAATACCATGGGCAAAAATTTACTTTAAGAAAATATATATTCACTAAATACAGGTACCATGGAATGAAAATGAGCTGAAGAGAAACTTAAACCCAGAATCACCTATCTCCTCTGAGCTTACATGGAGCTGCTACACTTCATCCATTGCTAAATCTGCCTTCAAGAAAGGCAAACATGTCCTTTCTAGTCAGCAATCTCAAAACTGTAGGATACCCCAGTCGGTCCATGGTTTGATACTGCTCTTTTCTCTGAGAAGGCTCTTCTGCTCAGGATGCAAGACCAAGTTTGTCAGCTGATAGGTGATCTTTCTTCCATCTTCAGCTTCCAACTTCTCTCACACCACTGCAAAACTTCCTTTCCTCTTCACTTTGTTCATCCAAATATGGAGAAAACTTTGTAAACTTCTTTCTACCAATTGATGCCCATGCTGCAAGTAAGACATTGTTGAAATCAAAGACCCACCACACTGTCTCCTGTTTTCTTTTGTCAGAACTGTAGAAATCCTTCCCTTCCTAAGGTACAGATCAACACTTGACTGAATGGTAAAACAGATTTGAGTTAAATTTTTCCTATATCCCCTCACTTCTCAATTCAACCTTTCAGCTATTTGAATCCAAGTTTAACTTTGCACATCCAATGTTTTCTCATTTATCTCACCTCTTTTTAACCTTGTAAAGTGGGTGTTGACACTTTAGTTTGATGTTTCAATCTAAAAATAAATCTTCTATGCAAATATCAATATACAATAAGTTCTGAATTGAAGTGAAAAGTCATACTGATTTTAAACATATTCATTTGAGTTTACTTGCAAATTTGGAAGCTTTGCAATTCAGCTTACCTAACATGTAAAGTGCAAATGAACCCGAAAGGAATGTGACTTTATGAAACTGACTATTCAGAATTCTTCCAAACATTCTAAAATACACATTTTTAAAAAAATGTTATTACATTTAAAATCTGCATTCAACATAGCTGATAGTTAGTTTTCGAATGGAAGCCAAGTGAACTGTATCAGTGGCCTCCTACACTGCTGTTGTAAGCAGTGGACTCCCTCTTAACTCAAAGAACCACCTATCTACATACAATCAGCATATCTGTGCACACTTCCTACATCACACCTAATCGTAGGTGAATATATGAAATTAGTTTGCTCTAGACATGTTTCCTGCATCTGGCACATATGTTAATTCCTTTAACCTCACTACGTCATCAACCAGCAGCACATTAGAACATTTTGCCAAGAAAAGTCAAGTTTGTTTACCTATTAATTCACAGAATCACAGAATTTTAAGGCACAGGAGGAGGCCATTCAGCCCATTGTGTCTGCACTGGCTCTCCAAATGAGCATTATGACCTAGTGCCATTGCCCTGCCTTTCCCCGTACCCCTGCACATTGTTTCTATTCAAATAATCATTGAATGCCCTCTTGAATACCTCAAATGAACCTGCATCCACCACACTTCCAGACAGTGCATTCCAGACCCGAGCGACTCGTGTGAAAAAGTTTTTTCTCACGTCATGTTTGCTTCTTTTGCAAATCACTTTAAATCTGTGCATTCTTGATCCTTCTATGAGCAGGAACAGCTTCTCCCTATCTATTTCAGCCCCCTCATGATTTTGAACATCTCTATCAAATCTCCTCTTACCCTTCTTCTCTCCAAGGAGAACAGTCCCAACCTCTTACTATATTTAAGCAGTACTTTATAAATTTCAACATCAAAATTAGTCTTTTAGAGGTACTTCATCCACAGCTACAGTTCTCTCCTCATCAACCTCTACTCCTCTGGTCCCCATACACATACACAGCTCCTCACTTCACCACTATCTCCATTGTCTCCCAATGGCTCCACCTTCTTACCCATTCTTCTGTCTCTGCAATTCCTTTCCGCTCTATCCATGCTCTCCAAAACTCATTCTTACTTAGTTCACTCTTCACTTTGCATATTCCAGCACTGCACTTCCCTCACTCTACCATCTTTACTCCTATTGTTGTGATTATCTAGTTCATGGCCAGAATTTTGATGTCAGCGTGCAGGGACTGGCCTGGCAGGCTGACACATAAAATGATGCGCGGTGACATCGGGCATGCGTCCTGACATCATCGCGCATCATTTAGATATCACATTAGGCGGGCGTGTGCTGGAGGCGAGCAGCAATCTGCTCCGTGCCCGCCCGCTCCCACTCCCCACCAGCCTGCCCGACATACAGAAAATTCTCCCCCATGATTCATATGTTTAAGAATATAACTTTTAGCTTTAGGAATATAACTTTTAGTTTGGGAATTGGAACTTTTCAGTGTAAGTTAAATGGTAAAAAAAAACTAAGTCTATGAGCAATCAAAAAGCTGGGGCCATGTTGACTTAAGAGATGGGAACTAGAAAGATAAGATCATAAAGAGCAGAGAGCTTGGTCTTAGCTTCATAATGCTGCCAGTAGGTCTCAGAAGCACTGTCCTGTCTTTGTTAGAACTAGAAGTCATTCATATAGTTTCCCAGAAAACTTTAGAATTAAAAGTTAGTTACTTTGCATTTCTGCCTGTGAACATGCTGAAGAAATGGTAATTCAGGTTGGAGCCTTGCTTAGAAGGGCTTTTTTGTTTAAATGATCTGTGTTTGCTGACAGAAGGAGGCAGTTCACTTTGGGGAACAGGCAGAGGCAGTGGGGTGTGGGTGAAGGAGGGGGAAGTAAAAAATATAACTGGGTTTATGGCATAAGTCTTTATAAGTACAGTGTTAAATTTCTGGTGTTAGCTTAGTTAAATTTCTCTTTATGTACAATAAAGTTTGTTTTACAATAAAAAATGCAAAATCTTGTGGCGTAGTTCTGTCAGTTAATTACCGGGTGTTCGGATTTTGATAACAATTCCTAATAGGATTGTAACACTTATTAGGTCTTCACTGCTTCTCTTCACTCCATAGCATGTCAGCAATACTATGTACTGGGATTCTTCTCAGCACTCATTACCAAAATTCTCACTAATTAAACCTTAACTGAGGTGATCGGGGCAGTAAGATCCTGCAATGGAGTTTTGCAGGATGCAGGGTTAACTGATCTCTTTTAGTAAGGGTCTTACAACTAGTCACATCCATGAGTTAAGAAGGGGGTAACCAGTTACAATCCCTCTTCCTTACAATCCTTCAACTTGCTGAAAGTAATGCTCACCAAAGCCCAGTAGGTGTCTGGAGATGGGCTCCTGGTGGCAGGCCAGGCAGACCAGTGAGGTTTCCTTTATCTCCCCACCTCCAAAGCAGTGAATGCTAGAGGATCACAGCTGTGGCCGCAGGTCATCCTCTGGAGGGGTTCTCCCTCCCCATTAATGGCATGGCAGCTGTGGCCATACTTACTTTTAACCGTTTAAGATATCTTCAGAGGATGCCTCCATCTTGAGGCGTCCTCACGGTCCATCACCTACATCAGCATTGTCCACCTCTCCCAGTGAGGCTGCCCACCAAACACAGTCCCGGCTGCTCCAATTGGGCCCCCCACCTGCAGAGTCTACCTGTAGCTCCTAATTAGACAGGGGTTCCTAGGGGGCCTGTTAATTAGCTTCCTCTGGAAAGCTCGCAGAAGTGGGCAGCCCGGATACTCCATCATTGGTGAGGCAAAGGGAAAGAGTGATGCACAGAGAGCTAATAGCATTAGAGGGTATGTAGAGCTGGAGGAGCTGTAGGACTGGAGCAAGGCCATGGAAGAATTTTCTTATTAAAATAAGGAAATTAAGTTGAATACATTGGAAGACAGGGATCAATGCAGGTTGCTCAGTAAAGTGTCACCAAGGGCAGAAGAGAACATTCCCATTTGTTTGTTTTATAGAATGTGAAGATTTCAGTGATATATATCGTAATAATGTTTAAAAATCAAAACAAATAAAAAAGGAGCTTGTTTTATATATCTACTTTCATGATCTCAGGTTGAATCAGAATACTTTAGTGCCATTAAGTAGTTTCGAATTGCTGTCACCGTTGTAATGTCGGGAAACACAGCTGCAAATTTATGTGCAGCAAAGTTCCACCATTAGCAAAGTGAGAATGACCAAATTATTTGTTTCAGTGATATTGGTTGAGGGTTAATATTGACCAAGACACTGAGAACATCCCTGTTTTTTCTTCAAATAGTGCATTGGAATCCTTTACATCCAGCTTGAGAGAGGAAACAACTTTAAATTAATTCCCCAACAAGCAGGCCTTATCCAATGACCCTCCTGGTTATGGACTGGATTTTACCATCCTTATGGTAAGAAAATGGATTGTGTTTTCTCCTCCCTTCTCGCTGTCTGAGGTGCATGGACACCGAGTTCCAGCTTTCTCTTTTTTTTTATTCATTCAAGGGATGTGTGCATCTCTGGCTAGGCCAGCATTTATTGCCCATTTTTAATTGCCCTTGAGAAGGTGGTGGTGAGCTGCCTTCTTGAACCACTGCAGTTCATGTGGTGCAGGTACACCCAGAGTGCTATTAAGGAGGGAGTTCCAGGATTTTGACCTAGCGATAGTGAAGGAACAGCAATATATTTCCAAATCAAGATGATGAGTGGCTTGGAGAGAAATTTCCAGGTGGTAGTGTTCCCATGTGTCTGCTATCCTTGTCCTTCTGGATGGAAACACTTGTGTGTTTGGAAGTTGCTGTCTAAGGAGGCTTGGGAGTTCCTGCAGTGCATCTTGTAAATGGTACACACTGCTGCCACTGTGCTTTGGTGCTGGAGAGACTGAATGTTTGTGGATGAGGTGCCAATCAAGTGGGCTACTTTGTCCTGAATGGTGTCAAGTTTCTTGAGTGTTGTTGGAACTACATTCATCCAGGCAATTGGAGAGTATTCCATTACACTCCTGATTTGTGCCTTGTAGATGGTAGACAGGCTATGGGGAGCCAGGAAGTGAGTTACTCATTGCAAGATTCCTAGCGTCTGACCTGCTCTTCCAGCCACATTATTCATATGCTTAGTCCATTTCAGTTCCTGGTCCAGGATGTTGATGGAAGGTGATACAGCGATGGTAATGCCATTGAATGTCAAGGGGTGAAGGTTAGATTTTCTCTTGTTGGAGATGGTTATTGCCTGGCTTGTGAGGTGTGAATGCTACTAGCAGTAATGACTAAGAGAGGTCTGAAGCAGGTTCATAAGGACTCAAAATGTTAACTTTGTTTTTTTTTTCTCTCTCCACAGATGCTGTCAGGCCTGCTGAGGTTTTCCAGCATTTTCTGTTTTTGATCCTGGAAGATTGGCTGATTGTCCTCTCTTCCTATCATTCAGGGAATAGAAGACTGAGGAAAAAGAAAGTTACATAGACACACACATAGAACAGGTGTGGACCATGCAGTTGCTTCAACCTTTTCCATCATTCAATTAGGATATGGCTGATCGATTCCTCAACTCAATTTACCTGCCTTTATTCAATATTCTTTGAAAGCTTTAACTGTCAATAATCTAACAATCCTGGTACTGAAAATTTCAGTTGATCAAATTTCCAGAGTTTTTTGGAAAAGCAACTTTCAAATTTCTGCTGCCTTTGGCGTGAAGTGCTTCCTCGTTTTACTCCTGAATCCAGGCTCTAATTTTTAAGTTATGTTTCCTTATTCTTGATGCCACGCCAGAGAAAATAATTTCTCTGTATCCAGCCTTTTGAATCCTTTTATCATTTTAAACACCTTAATTAGACCATTCATAATCTTCTGTCCTTGAAGGAATAAACACAAAGTCTTCCCAGCCTATGCAGAGATATCAGCCTCCAATTCCTTTTTAATTGTTGAGATATGAAAATATGAAATCTCTCATACTCGTTGGCCTTTAAATCTGTCAGTCAGCCTTATGGAGATGAAATACACAGGATGCCATCTGTGGAGCCACCTGTGATTCCTGACATTCTTGAATATGCAGACTTACAGCTCATGGGTGACTTAATGGGACTAATAAACTTGAGTAATTAATGGGACTTGGAGGCTGAAGTTTCCTCTAGTTAGCTTTAATTTAGAAGTCCATTTGAAATGAATAATCTAGCAGTGAGGTCACATATCCTCAATAGGTGACGATGATAATCAGTTGAAGCATGAGCACAGTTTAAAAGCATCACAAATCAAACCCTCCAATGAAGAATTAACACTTGTGATTACAGTGAGCATGCCACCTTTTAATGATTAGTGCAGCTTTCTTATCAGAATGAAAAAGACAAGTCTGACAAAAAATGTTCCATAAAATTATCCCTTTAGAACACTAAGGATTGTGGAAACTTCAATAGTTGGTTAGTTTTGTAACATCATTCGAATATATGCAAATGAGTACCCTGTCACATACTGTGATTTATAATTTGAAGCATTCATAGTACAGCATAATTTTTAGATAATCGGTATAATAGACTAAAATTTAGTTCAATTTTATGTGTATTATTTCTGACTGTTCTGAATAAATCTGTATTGGAATTGATTTCAATGTAATTACTTTGCATGCAGACAAATGCAAACATAGTTCCTGCTGTGCTATTCAGTGAAGGGCAGCTTTTTTAAATTAAAGGATTCCAATGCACTATTTGAAGAAAAAACAGGGATGTTCTCAGTGTCTTGGTCAATATTAACCCTCAACCCCCCCAACCCCCCTACCGCCCCACCATAAGTTAGCTTGCTGGCTGTAACCCAGTGGGATCTCTAGGCCTCATTTTAGCAGTCTGCAGCAGCCTTAAGTCTAAATTAGGCCAGGCCTTTATATGACACCAGCCTCTTCACAGCTGGGACAGGCCAACGGGTGTACTCAGCCAATGGATAACATGGGCCCTTCTAACTTTTAAAGTAGTGGGAACCTTCCTACTTTGGCTGAATAACGAATACAAGAGGCAGCATCCACATGCAAGAGTTAGAAATCTAACCTTATTCTAGAAGTGATTGGGATTAGTCACAGTTACCAAGTCTTTGGGTTGCTGGAGTGTACATGAGAAATGTTCGAGGATACGCATTGCATACTCTAAATAAATAGGATAACAAACCATGAATGGTTCATTGTAAAAAGTATATATATTAACAAGTTGAAGCAACAGCTAAAATGCCAACAAGCGTTTTTTCAATAATTTAAACCGTGGGGAAGGTAAAATTCTATCGTGGCATGAGTGGAAAATGGATATCAGTTGATTGGCCACCTGAGATACCCTCACCCAATTTTTATTTCCATTGATTTGCACCCCAGCAATTATCTGAAACCAGAATACAATAGGCAGGGTTAATGTTTCAAGTCCAATATGATTCATCTTCAGAACACCTGGTTCTAAAGAGGAGTCATATTGGACTCGAAACATTAACTCTGTTTCTCCACAGATGCTGTCAGATGTGCTGAGTTTTTCCAGTATTTTTCTGTTTTTATTTTGGATTTCCAGCATCGACAGTATTTTGCTTTATTAAAGTCGGGAGGGGTTTAATTGAGAGTCGTTATTGATTGGGTGATATGGACAAGTGTCAGACCCATCCAATGTTAGTAGTTTGAAGCCCAAGCTATTTTAAATCCCATGCTTAGTATGAATCCCAGCTGGCAAATGCCAGCCTGAATTGGCAGAAGGAGGCAAAAGGCAATCAAAATAAGGGCCCTGGAGGCTGCCCATTGACAACAATGTAAGTTATGCCACAATTGGCATATGGTTGTGGGTGGGAAAAGTAGTCCATGGCAGCAGAATCCAAAAATGTCCTTGCTGGACCTGGAAGGGCACAGCTCCTCTTCTTGGGTCCGCTAAGCGAAGTTATTGTCTTACTTTAGAGAGCACTTCCTCTTCTTCCTCAAATGATGGCTAACTGATTGCTTTTGGGTGCAAATGATGTCAAACAATTTCAATATTTTCTGGCAGAGAGCACCTCCTCTTCTTCGTCTTCAGATTTTACTGAAGCTGCATGCTCACTCTTAGCACCCGACTTGATAGAATGTTAAAATCAGGATTTTAATGACATTTATAGAACTGCCAATTAGTATGTTTTAATGAAGGTGACTGCTTGAGTCAGGTAGGCACATTGGCTGCCTAAAGAAAGGGCTTGGTTAGGATGGTGGTGTATGGGAATCAAGTGGGAACAGAGCAGCAAGTCTTTACAGAGCTATTTTAACTGTAAACGTTACCAGGTGGAGTGGTTTAACATTCCCCACAAAGTACCTTTCCCAGAGTCTAATGATGACCTCTTTACATCAGCACAGGCCTCTGCACCCAAAACATTCTATCACAATGCAGCGACCCGGAAATACAATTGAACTGAAGGGCATATGTCTGCCACTCAGGTGTAGACTTTGAAGCGAGAGGGTCAGGCTCTCTGAAGAATCCTTCTCCTAATCAAAGCCTTTCTTGTCCAAATGTAACACAGAGAAAACAACCACCTTCTGTGAACAAAATAACTGCTGACTGGACAGTCATAAGCAACACATGTTTCATTGCATTGCTAAATTTTGACAAACTATCCACAGTAACATTCAAACCAAGTTTGATGTTAGAGTTTCTCTGTGTGCCATCCCAGCGTGCAGCAACTCCTCTTCCAACATAAAAGCCTGCTGTGTTACATTACAGATCAAGATAAAAGGAGTTGTTTCAGAAAAAATGCTGCATTTAAAACAACACTCCAAAAAGGTGGACTAGTGATAATTCCATTTAAAAAGATTTGTCGTTTGAATAACAAATTAATCCATTCACCTTTAAAGAAAATGTAATCACTAACTGACAGCTTACAAGACAATGGTAAAAAGGAAACAAAAACAGAATTACCTGGAAAAACTCAGCAGGTCTGGCAGCATCGGCGGAGAAGAAAAGAGTTGACGTTTCGAGTCCTCATGACCCTTCAACAGAACAACAACAACTCTTTTCTTCTCCGCCAATGCTGCCAGACACCTGCTGAGTTTTTCCAGGTAATTCTGTTTTTGTTTTGGATTTCCAGCATCCGCAATTTTTTTGCTTTTATCTAATGGTAAAAAGGACTTGAACAACTTACTACAGGAATCTCCAACTTTGTTCCCCTGCAGCACCCCATCCGCCCCACCACAAGGTGAAGGAAATGAAAGTTGAATTTTAAATTAAGCAACAGACCCAACTCAATCCCTTACAAATCAACTTCCTGCAGCTGGAGAGAATTTCATAGCCACATGGGGCATCTACACTTGAAATGCTAATCCATTTATTTTTGGCCCTCTGCCTTAACTAAATGTCAGAAATAAACCAGATTAAGTGTAATCTTGATGGCCTTTAATGTAAAGATTAAAAGGGTTCCATCTGCAGCCAATATCCTGCTTAGGTTACATTAGCCCAACAGATAAGCCTTTGAAAGTAATAAATGTGCAACTTTAGACACAGTAAGACAGCTATTAAGTGCTGATATACAAAAACAAGGAAAACCACATTATGGTTATATTCAAACACTGCTCACTGGAAAAGCAATGTTCATCTCCAATATTTTCTCATTCTGATGAACAGTGATTGACCCAAAATATCAACACTGTTCCTCTCTCCACAAATGCTATCTGACTTGCAGAGTGTTTCCAGCTTTTTCTGTTTTTGCTTCTGTAAATGTTGCCTTTCACTATTCTGTTGTGTATTTTGCTTCCCACCAAACAGCATGGCTGGTAATTTATTAGAAGGCCTGTCTGCAGGCACAGCTACTTAAAGCCTTCAAAGGACCAACCATGAATCATGTTGCCAGAAAAGATTAAATAGGCTGAATGTAGAGAAATATTTCCAAAAAGCCTCAGGTCAGACTGCAGAACTGGTGCAAGAAGTATTTAAATACAATCCTTTACAATCCTAACCAGAGAAAATAAAATGAAAAAAGAAACATAACAATCTAATATAGATCATGCCACAAATGGAAACAGAATTTTAGCATTTAAAACCAGATAAAAATCATGGAAGTAACTTTGCTAGCAGGTTGATAATTACTCCCAGTGTTTTTGAAACATCACATGCTGGATTTGCCCCTTGGGGACAGGAAACAGGAGCCGGGACTGCTGCTGAGTCAGCAACCTATGCCTGAAGAAGGGGGGAAGCTGACCGAAATTTAGATTTTCATGGGGTTAAACCCTTGGACACAGGTTTCCTGTCCAATTATAACTGATGGAGGCAGGAATGGAGGTGCGTCAAATGAAGTGGGGGACTCATTCAGACACCCACAGCAGCCATCATTGAGGCTACTATTGTCCTGGAGGAGAGAATTTGTGCCAAAGACTTCGATTGTACCACAGCGGGGGCAAGATGTCATGGGGGAGTCGGAGGCCTGACACTGTGAGGGAGAAAGGGGAGGCCTTCTTCCAGGAGAGTGCCAATTGAGGAAGCCACCTCATCATCCAGCAGGGGCACCTCTCTTGTTCAGCACCATCTCCCTTTGCTTCCAATTCCTCCTCCTCTCTTACCTCCTGCTCCTCCACTGATGTGCTGTCCTCTTCCAGGGCTTCCACATCCTCAAGGTCCACACCACTCTGAAGGGCGCTGTTATGGAGAGTGCAGCAGACCACCACAACAGCTGTGACCCTTGCACGATGACACTGCAGGCACTGTCTGACTGGTACAAGTACTGGTGTACAGTCCCAGTGCCCTTTGAGCCTGTGATGCCCCATCAGTTATGAATCTAGTCTTGGTGAAGAGGGCATCTGTCACCTGGGTGATGGACTGGTCACCTGTGAGATGCCTCAAAGGTCCACATTGACAAGGTCACACTTGTCTGTGACTATGTGTGTGGACAGTCAGTCTTCTTCGGCACTGGTTCTCAATCTTGTCCAGGTGGCTTCACACCTGCCTGTCGATCCTGTGCTCAGTATGCTCCTTCGGTGCCGTTCATTCTTCTCCCCTAGCGTCCTGATGCTCGGCATTCTGGCCTTCCTGTACAGGCTGCTGTTCCTCATCACCCGTGGCCTTGATTTCTGAGGGTGCAGCTCCCATTTCCAACTTCAGCCTTCCTAGTGCTCAGGTGAAGTCAGAAGTTGCCTTGCTCCTTGCTCTAATGCCCGCTGATGCCAGGCAGGTGACGAGCCTCTGAAATGGCAAAGTTCTTAATGCTGCCTTCTCTCCTGACCTGTGATGCACTGTTGCAACTTTAACTTCAAAGAGGTAAGCCCTTTAACAAATGATAAACATTGAGACTTATCTTTAGAAACTTATTGGCCTCCATCACCCACTCCTGCTAAGTCCTTTTCTGCCTTCAGCTGGTCTGGCGTAGGCAGCTCCAAAACAGTGGCTGCCTCCAGGAAAATCCAAAAGCTTAACAGACAGGCTTTTAACAAGCCCCAGTTGCACTGATTAGGAGCACGGACAAGATTACAGGCCCATGCTCAACTGCCTCCCACAACCTTTGAGAAGAATAGTCATGTTGCAAACAGAGGTGGGTTGTCAGCACACTCCACGTCACTGCCATTTTCCCCAGCTGTCCACTTTCATTCTGAGCCAATTCTGGCCCCAGAAATCCAGCCCTATATCTCAGAGTTTCCAGGGTACTGACGGAGTTCTATCTGTTGAAGGTGCCGAGCATCAGGACGCTAGGGGAGAAGAATGAACGGCACCGAAGGAGCATACTGAGCACAGGATCTACAGGCAGGTGTGAAGCCACCTGGACAAGATTGAGAACCAGTGCCGAAGAAGACTGACTGTCCACACAGATAGTCACAGACAAGTGACTATCTTCAGATGAATCATTAAACCACAACCTTGTCTTCCATTAAGGTGGATGTAACAGATCTCATAGCAATATTCTGAAGAGGAGCATGGGCTCCTGCTATTTAGCAAATACTTAACCCTTAAACAGCATCACTAAAACTGATAATTTTGTTATGATCACATTACTATTTGTGGAAGCCTGCTGTGCGCAAATTGGTTGGCACATTTCTTACAATAGTGACTACAGTTCAGAAAGTACTTTATTAGCTGTAACGTGTCTGGAGCATCTCATGGTCATGAAAGTTGCTATATAAATGCAATTCTTCTCCTTTCTTTTAATATATATATTTTTTGTTGTCCGTTGTTAATGTGGATGTATCAATAATCTGAGGACATAAGATAACACCATAGTATGGTCTCATAAGAAGGGGACAACAGCAATTTTTTGGTATTCATTTTTGTAAAAATGACTAACTTTCCAATTTTTGTTTTCTCCCACATATCTGAAATGTAACTGAGTTATCATTCTACAGGTCTTGCAGTTCTCCCAAACCTCAACCAAGCAACCATTCCACATGTGCAATCAGACATTGAGCTGTTTAATCACGGGATGGAGGGGTATCATAGCTGGTTTCGATCCTGTGTTTGGCTTACACGTGTATTTTCAAGCATGAGTCATTATGATCACGAATAGGAAGTGTGCCTGAATTTTCCATTTCTATTTCATGACTACCAACACTAACTGTAGTATCCTCAATGAATTTGCACAAACCGAGTGTCAAATCAATGGTCCTTCCAGGTTTGTATGCTTCAGAGTCAACGGACAATTTTTAAAAACACCTGGGTTGGAACCAACAGAAAGGAATCCAAAATAAAGGATAGATGACAGTAGCATTGTTTTAAAACCTGGCCAAATAATGCAAATACATTAGATTTGATCCACTGTTTGAACCCTGACTTTAACAGATGACCAAATATATTTTGGTTTATGCAATGGTAAAAAAAAAATAATAATGTAATTTGGAAAAGGCTGTATTAAATTATAACAAATAATTACCAAAATAAAAATAAACGTTTAAGGAAGAGATGCCTCTTTGTAATAGTGAATGGTCCAGGCCCTTGTGGCTGCTGAGTATTATATAGTAAGCAGCCCACTATATAATGATTCTTTGTTCATCTTTGGCAACTGAATGTGTAAAAGCATAGAGGGAAAGCTTCATTTGTGTAGCGCGTCTTTCTTCAATGATATCAATGGAGATCACATGTGGGCTGTGTAGGTAGTGGCCCATAGCGCTGCCTGGTCCCAGGAAATCAACACAAGTTTGCTTGAAGTGGTGCTTTACAAGCAAATATAGCCCTAAAGTTTTGTGACTTTTTAGTCTAAAATACCTCAAAATAGAAATTATTTGGTGTCAAAAAACAGCACAACAATATAACCTGCTAGAATGTAGGCTAATTGATAGACATTGATTGCTATGATTAATCAACAATTCCATTATCATTGTATCATGTGACTACCAGGAAAGTGGAAGGTAAATGTCATTGCACACAGTTATGATATTACACATTTTTAGAAAAACGGTTCTGAAGGTCACATTTTAAAAAAACACTTGAACTGAGTTTAAAAACTGTTCTCAGCAGCTAATATGGATGCAGTGGGAGGACTTGTGAAGCCTGTCAATGAGGCTGCAAGACATTACGCATTATTCAATGGGTATTTTCGTATTAAAAAGTGACAAAAATGCCTTCACATGTGCAACCACTTGTGATCAGAATTTCTTAAATTTTCTAGGCCTACCACTTCTCCTAGGTGTTGCCCTGACATCCGCTGCAAGAGTGGAGACAGTGTGTGCAATGGTTGGCCCTGCTGCTTCTGATGACTTCGACATCTGTCCTCTGGGGAGCTGAGGCCTTGAGGGTCCCGACGTGCTTTGGCTGCTCTCCCTGCGGTGACACAGGACGAAGAGGTCACAGGCAAAGGGGACACAAAGGGAGAGGCTAGCTTCTGAGATTCCTGAGTGGATGACCCAGTGGTGTCCAGCACCTGTTCTTCCTCCCTTCAGGTGCCCAGGGGCCTCAGCCTGACTCCTTGAAGGGAAGGAACACCAGGAGGGATGTCGATGTGCCCCGTTCTCCTCTCACGTTTCCACTGCATGAACTCACCCATGGCTACTGCAATGTAGTGCAGGTCTGCGCACATCTCCATGTTATACTGGGCCAGCGCCTCCATTGCGTCTGTCATCCTTCCCACGGAGACCTCCATAGGCGCACATATGGGCACCACTTCATGAGAGAGCAGGCGGACGCACTCCTCTGACTCACATGCCACTCTTGTTGAGGGCTTCCAACTGCTCTGTGTGATGTTTCCCCACCTTCTGCTGACTCTCCAGGATGAGTTGGAAGGCCAAATCCAGAGGCTTGTCATCTGACTCATATCTCACAGATGCCTCTTCCCCAGCAATGCTCCAAGTGCCAGGGAGCTCAGCTGAACCTGCCTCCTCCTGCTGCAGACATGTGTCCATGTGGTGAGCACCAGATTGTGAACCTGAGCCTGCTCTAGATCCAGGTCCCACTAATTTGGGTGTATCTGTGCTGGTGAAGGGCGTTGGTAAGCACTATGACGGGTCTTCCAGGCTGCTTATTTCCAGCTTTTCAATGGAAGAAGTGTCCACTTGGTTGGAGGTGCGGACCTAGATGGAGTTGAGGGACTATCTGGCTGAAGATGTCGTTCACTTGGCAGAACTCCCTGTGAACCAAAGTAGAGATAAGTTGTGCATGGCAGCAGAGTCAAAAGCAGAAGAGAGAGCAGTTTTCATTAAACATTTGCAGTGAGAGAGGGATGATGTGGTGTAGGATCCTCACTAGGGTGTTCTCTGGTGACCTCACCATCGCCGCAGACATGTCACATCCTCATCAGTCAGTGCGATGGCACGCTCCTCAATGTGAATAGGGGACCTAATGTGGGCCACTCCACCTCCGGTCTGGGACCTCTCTCTGCTGTTGTGAGCCAGCTTCTCCTGTATGAAAACAGAGACAGTGTGAGGAGGACACATGGCACTTTGTGGACAGGATGAGGATGCAAGCTCCAGAGGATATGAGCCTGATGGAGATGTGAGGGTGTGTGAGAGTTGGTGGTGTTATCCCTTGAGGTGTGAGATCCCTGTGGACATGTGATGGGTTTGTAAGTGTAAGAGTTACGAGTGATGAGGTGTTTGATTTACCCTGGTGGAACGGATGAGAGCCTTCATCCTCTTCCTGCACTGGAAGGCTGACCAACTCTGTGCCCCGGTGGCTGACCACCACTGTCACTGCCTCCCCAGGCTGAATAGGTGACTCTGGTGGACCTCCTGCAGCCAGAGTGAGTAGAGGAAATTGCAGCAGCCTTCCAATGTGTCCAGCAGGCACCTTAGGGAGGCATCACTAAATCTGGGGGCTGCCATATTCTTTGCTTTTGGAGCCATCTGTTGCCTGGACCAGTCTTGGTCTGTAGGCAGGATGTAAGCTGCGCTCTGGTGCACTTTAAATATGGCGCCCGGAGCGAGGAAACGCTGAGGCATGGCAGCATGGGCAAATCCGAGCCCGCCCACCAGCGATCCAGCATGTTACCTGTGAACACATTATTAATGAGGTGGGATCCATTGGGCATGGGACGATACAGCATCAAAACCCACCAGTGGGTAAAATGACTTTTTTCCTGCCTGCTAATGCACTTTGTGCATATCTGGGACAATTCCCCCCACAGAAAAGCATCTAAAAACAATTGCTAGTCTGCTGTAAAGTAACTACGCAAGGAATCTTCTCTCCTCCCTGTAAATCCTGATTTACCTACCAAGCTCATGTGTTAAAGCAACCTCCAGCAATTCTACCATTAAAGCCATTGCAGTTACAGAGACAATTCTACAACCTCAAAACCTTCACTTCAGACATTGTAACACCTCAACTTCATAACATATCAGGCCTGCATCAAGTATGGACTCATCCTGATTTACATTTATAAGTATATTTTATCATTTTTAACAAATCTTTTTGTGCGTGTGTGTGTGTGTGTTAGCAACTTTATCTTTTCTTAGGTAATTTCCAGACGAGCAGAGTGAAATCAAATAACCTTGCCTTTTTTTAAAGTAAAAAGACTTTGCAGCTGGGTTTTTTTGAATTGACACCATCATCACCAACCCTGGGTATGTCTTGTCCCATCGGGCAGGACAGGCCCAGCAGAGGTGGCGGCACAGTGGTATACAATTGGGAGGGTGTTGCCCTGGGAGTCCTCAACATCGATTCCAGACCCCATGAAGTTTCATGACATCAGGTCAAACATGGACAAGGAAACCTCCTGTTGGTTACCACATACCGTCCTCCCTCAGCTGATGAATCAGTGTTCCTCCATGTTGAACACCACTTGGAGGAATCATAGAGAGTGGGAAGGGCGCAGAATGTACTCTGGGTGGGGGACTTCAGTGGTTTGGTAACACCACGACTGACCGAGCTGGTCAAGTCTTAAAGAACATAGTTGCTAGATCAGATCTGTGGCAGGTGGTGAGGGAACCAACAAGAAGGAAAAACATACTTGACCTCATCCTCACCAACCTGCCCGCCATAGATGCATCTGCCCATGATATAATCGGTAGGAGTGACCACTGCACAGTTGTTTGGGAGACAAAGTCCCACCTTCACATTGAGGATACCCTCCATCGTGTTGTGTGGAATTACCATAGGGCTGAATGGGATAGATTTTGCACTGGTCCAACAACTCAAGACTGGGCATCCATGAGGTGTTGTGGGCCACCAGCAGCAGCAGAAATGTACTTGAACAAAATCTGTAACCTCATGGCCCGGCATTTCCCCACTCTACCATTACCATCAAGCCAGGGGATCAACCTTGGTTCAATGAAAAGTGCAGGAGGACATGCCAGGAACAGCACCAGGCATACCTAACAATGAGGGTCAACCTGGTGAAGCTATAAAACAGAACTACCTGCATGCCAAACAGCATAAACAGCAAGTGGTAGACAGGGCTAAGCGATCCCACAGCCAATGGATCAGATCTAAGCTCTGCAGTCCTGCCACATCCAGTCATGAACAGTGGTGGACAATAAAACAACTGGAGGAGGAAGATCCATAAATAACCCCATCCTCAATAATGGGGGATCCCAGCACATCAGAGCAAAATATAAAGCTGAAGCATATGTTACAATCTTCAGTCAGAAGTCCAAAGTGGATGATCAATCTCGGCCTCCTCTGGAGGTCCCCAGCATCACAGATGTTAGTCTTTAGCCAATTCGATTCACTCCACGTGATATCAGGAAATGGCTGAAGGTACTGGATACTGCAAAGGCTATGGGCCTGACAGTATTCCAGTGATAGTACTGAAGACTTGTGATCTGGAAGTTGCTGCGCCCATAGCCAAGCTGTTCCAGTACAGCTATAACACTGGCATCTACCCAGCTATGTAGAAAATTTTTTAGGTATGTCCTGTACATAAAAAGCAGGACAAATCCAACCCGGCCAATTACCGCCCCATCAGTCTACTCTCCATTAACTGTAAAGTAATGGAAGGAGTCATCAACAGTGCTATTAAACGGCACTTGCTAAGCAATAACCTGCTCATTGATGCTCAGTTTGGGTTCTGCCAGGTCCACTCAGCTTCTGACCTCATTACAGCCTTAGTTCAAACATAGACAAAAGATCTCAACTCCCGAGGTGAGGTGAGAGTGACTGCCCTTGACATCAAGGCAGCGTTTGACTTTGCTTGGCATCAAGGAACCCTAGCAAAACTTGAGTCAACGGGAATCAGAGGGAAAACTCACCAATGGTTGGATTCGTACCTAGCACAATGGAAAATGGTTGTAGTTGTTGGAGGTCAGTCATCTCAGCTTCAGGACATCACTGCAGGATTTCCTCAGGGTATTATCTCAGCCCAACCATCTTCAGCTGCTTCATCAATGACCTTCTTTCAATCATAACGTCAGAAGTGGGGATGTTCGCTGATGATTGCACAATGTTCAGCACCATTCACAACTCCTCAGATACAGAAGCTGTCTATGTCCAAATGCAGCAAGACCTGGACAATATCTAGGCATGTGCTGACAAGTGGCAAGTAACATTCGTGCCACACAAGTGTCAGGCAATGACCATGTCTAACAAAAGAGAATCCAACCATTGCTCCTTGATGTTCAATGGCATTACCATCACTGAATTCCCCACTATCAACATCCTGGGGATTAACATTGACCAGAAACTGAACTGAACTTGTCATATAAATACTGTGGCTACAAGAGCAGGTCGAGACAAGGAATCCTGCGACGAATCGCTCACCTCCTGACTCCCCAAAGCCTGTCCGCCACCTAAAAGGCACAAGTCAGGAGTGTGATGGAATACTCCCCACTTGCCTGAATGAGTGCAGCTCCCACAACGCTCAAGAAGCTTGACACCGTCCAGGACAAAGCAGCCCGCTTCATTGGCATTACATCCACAAACATTCACTCCCTTCACCACCCACGCACAGTAGCAGCAGTGGGTACCATCTACAAGATGCACAGCAGGACTTCACCAAAGCTCCTTAGACAACACTTTCCATACCCACAACCACTACGATCGAGAAGGACTGGGCAGCAGGTAGATGGCTACACCACCACCTGGAAGTTCCCCTCCAAGTCACTCACCATCCTGACTTGGAAATATATTGCTGTTTCTTCACTGTCGCTGGGTCAAAATCCTGGAATTTCCTTTCTAACAACATTGTGGGTGTACCTACACCACATGGACTGCAGCGGTTCAAGAAGGCTGCTCACCACCACCTTCTCAAGGGAAACTAGGGATGGGCAATAAATGCTGTCCCAGCCAGTAAAGCCCACATCCATGAGTTAATAAAATAAATTGAATTTCTCAATCCATGGGTAAGAAAATACACGCACATGCACAAATTCATTGTTCGCAGGCTACTTAGAGAAACACCTTTAACGCGTCTGTGACATGAAATAGATGGACCTGGGGCTTTTGTTGTCTAACAACTCTTATATTCCTATGTACAACGTAGAGCCTAAAACATTAGTGAGATTAGCAAAGTGCTGGAATGGCAAATGCATTAACAGTTCTGTACACCAACTCATTATTTCAATTTTACTTGCACAGAATTCTATAAGGATCAAATAAGTTGCCAAATTAATTAACTTGTAATATACAGCAGCCTTCATGTCATTGTGTATTAAATGTAATAAAATGTGCTGTTGCAACAACTATCCAATTAATTCTGTTCTGCTGAAGAGTCATACGGCCTCGAAACGTTAACTGTGCTCCTCTCCACAGATGCTGTCAGACCTGCTGAGTCTTTCCAGGTATTTTTGTTTTTGTTTTGGATTTCCAGTATCTGCAGTTTTTTGCTTTTATCCAATTAATTAGCCTAACCCATTTTTTAACAGTGCTTTTTGAAAACAGCCAACTGTTTGTTTCACATTTTAGGAGTTCATTAATTTCATCTCCAATAGCGTAGTGGATTTTGTGCATTCATTAAGGAAGCCTATAATGGGAAGTGGACTTCAATATTTCACATTGAAGAGGCTACATCATCGTTCTATCAAATAATGAGCATCTTGAGTGGTTCTGGGAGCCTGTCACTCCTCACAGAGTAATATTTGAATTTACAGATTCAATTTAGTACAAATTCATCACCTTCGGGAAAGAAAGGACAATGGGAGAAAATCAAAGGACAAACTGAGAGAAAAATGTCTAATGTGTCACTGTGCCCATATTGTGATACAAAACAAGTAAGCACAAAAAAAACAATGTGGAAATATAAATCACCTGTTACTTTCTTTACAAAAAGTGTTTGCAGCATTTTCTGTTTTAATTTCGGATCTCTAGCATCCACAGTAGTTTTTTCTAGTCTTCTGAAGCTTGAGCTAAAAAAGTGCCATATATTTGGACAAATCTAACATGTTTTAATGTTAGTGGATTAATTTGGTTATATATAGAACAAAAGCCATTTTAAATGAATGGTTAGAGATGTCATATGAGACAGGTACAGGAACCGAACGAGAAAACAAAATTAGTCACTATATGCTTTTGTTTTTCTTAAGTCCTGTACTGATAAATGATTATTCCTTTTGGAAGAATGTCAAGATATTAAAAAAAAGCTTTGGAAGTGTAAGCTATTTCTGTGCTTTAACACTTTTTTACTTAAGACCTTGGGGTTGGGATCGAGTCAAGCCTGCTATCTCAGTTTGGAGGTGGCCATGAAGGTGGGCAAGTGCTGAGTTGGCTGTTTGGAAGGCCCTTCTTGGTTCTCTGAGTCCTATGCTCAGTTTTATAAAAGGCTGTTAGGCCCTCTTGCCCTCACGCCTCACCCCCACCCACCTCCCATACACCTTTATAATCCCCCCCATTCAACTGCTATGCCCTTTCATTTCCCCCATGCCACCTCCATAGCCACTCATTCAGTATCCACTATGGGCAGACTTCAGAAAACATTTGAAGATGACCACTTCTCTTCCTATGTTTCTATATGTAGAAGGCTCTCACTCATTCACATTTGAAATCAGAAAAAAAACTCTAATTTATGAAATTCATTCAATAATTTTTAATCCCCTCGTTATCTGTTTATAAAAGAAAACTTCTATTCAGTAACTGCACTGTGGGAGCGCTTCGAGTTGGTTCCCAATTCCATATTCCTATGTCCCCTTTCGCCATCATTCCTTTCCCAGGCCAGTGACACATCACTTCTCTTTCTCTGTGGAAGCACAGCTTGGAATCAAGCAGTGGTGCCTTGTAAGATCATGGCTACAGTATCTCTTATCCAGATTAAGGCAGCAGAAATCTTGGCATCCATAATTTTTATGGCCATTGTGTGGACATTTAGTGAATGATCAGTGTGCCATAATTGAAATTCCACAATGAAAGGCATCTTCTCAATAGCTTGTGCCATCAATCCACAAACGCTTGTACTAGATTCTAGATTTCTCCATCCTGTACGACTAGTGTGCCTGATGGATCAGCCAGTTGCTGCAGACTTTCTATCATTCTCATCCCTGCTTGGAGAGGATTGCACCCTCCAATGCAGATCCATCTCTCTCATGCTCAATTGTGATTCAGAAGGTGAAGTCCCTTCTAATCTGTTTTTTAAAATTCATTCACAGGATATGGGCATCACTGGCTAGGCCAGCATTTATTGTCCATCCCTAACTTTTTAAGAGAACCTGTGTGGGGCTGGAATCACATGTAGGCCAGACCATGTAAAGATAACAGATTTCCTTCCCTAAAGGATATTAGTGAAGCAGGCAGGTCACTATTAATTCCAGTTTTTAACTGGATTCAAATTCTACCATCATGGGATTTGAACCTGGGCCCTCAGGACATTACTCTGAGTCTCTATAATTACTAGTTCAATGACAATACCATTATGCCACCATCTCCTCCCCACTGAAATGCTCAAATGTGTCCTTTCTTTGTGCATCCTCGAATAGAATCAGCCCCCCTAAGGAAACATTTTTTGCAAAAGGCAGCAGCTGCTATTCTTCAATTGATAGCTTTGAAGGAGAGAAGAAAGGGATATGATATTGTCAAGGGAATGTAAAAATGTTGAAATTCACATGATAAAGGTGATCATATTTCATTTGGTGCTGGAAACAATTCAACTTGACTTAGTCTGGTATGAGATGATTAAATTAATGAGCATGCATGGGATAATCAAGGGCTGTCCATGTGAATTTGTTAAAGGTAAACTATATTTGATAACTTTAGTGGGCTATTTCCTTCTGATGCAAAAGGTACTAATGAGCCTCCAAGGTGATGTCTTAAACTGAAGTGTTAGCCTAGCACACGTTTAGTGCAAGACACCATCTTAGTAAAGGTTGTGCTAGGAACAGCGAACTGGAGGATTATTCAGGGCAGATTGACCATTAAGTTGCCTGCTCATGCTCATTGAAGAGGCTGCATGACATTTTGGTGCCTAGCACATTAACAATCCCTCTTACTGAATAGTGGCCAGCTGATTGGGAGTAAATGAGTTGTTGCAGAGGATTTTGAGCTCTACTTAAAGGTACATCACCTTTGCATGCTGCTGAAGGTTTGAAGAGGACTTTTGAAACATATTGAGAAACTTCTTGGAACACTTTTCAAGACTTTACCAACAACATAGCAACATTTATTCTGGAAATTCACTGCGGCTTTCACCTAAAAAGAATAGTACTGTGCTACTTTACGAAATCAATGCAGTCTCACTCCTGGGGAAAACAAGGGCAGTACTTTTGCCCCAATATGAGGCAGGGAACAAGGATGGGTGGGCTTGGGATTTTGAACCCGTGTGCCTGTATACTGGCATCATCTGGCCCCAGGGCCATTTTAGGGAAGGCCAGATCGCGGGCAAAATAGTTACTCACCCGTGGCTGAAAGACCAGGGGAGTGGCCAGGAATTCTGAGGCGAGTGACTCACTTCCTGACTCCCCGAAGCCTGTCCACCATCTACAAGGCACAAGTCAGGAGTGTGATGGAATACTCTCCACTTGCCTGGATGAGTGCAGCTCCAATAATACACAAGGGGCTCGATACCATCCAGGACAAAGCAGCCTGCTCGATTAATACCTCATCCTTCAACATCCACTCACTCCACCACTTACGCACAGTGGCAGCAGTGTATACCTCTACAAGCTTCACTGCAGCAACTCACCAAGGCTTCTTTGACAGCACCTTCCAAATCAGAAACCTCTACCACTGTGAAGAACAAGGGCAGCAGATGCATGGGAACACCACACACCATCCTGATTTGGAACTATATAACCATTCCTTCACTGTAGGTGAGTCAAAAACATGGAACTCTGTCCTTAACAGCATTGTGGGTGTACCTACACCACATGGACTACTTGCAATTCAAGAAGGCAACTTACTACCACCTTCCCAAGACCAATTAAGGATCAGCAATAAAAATGCTGGCCTAGCCAGTGGCGACCATATCCCATGAAAGAATAAAAGTGCTGGGTAGCAAGTAAAGATCATTAAAAGGCCAATTCAGGTCACAGATCGGAGGCTGAAATGAATTATCCAGTAAGCGTGTCCTCCCTCAGCAGCATCAACAGCATTGCAGATACCTGGAGGTGGCAGGTCTGGTGACCAGTGTTCCAGGATGCTTTTGAGGGGCCCCTCCTTGGCTGCAGCTATGGCTGTATCTGTGGCTGCAGGCTGCCCTGAGGGTCTGGCAGCTGTGGCCATTTTTTACTTCAAATGTGTTGAGAGGACACCTTGAAATGGAAGCACCCTCTCTCTCCCTTAACTGCAACGGCAAGCTGCAATCTTTCTGTGCCAGAGGGCCTCCTGCTGGATCTCTAGCCACGAATTGGCCAATTCATGCAAAATTGATTTTGGATGACCACTCCTGACACAGTGTGGTGTTGTACCCACCATTAGACACCAATGAGAGAGTTCCAACCCAAACGCAAAATTCTGCCCCAAAATAGCCTTTCTGCATTATTCTTCCATTTTTACATTTTATGTCTGCCATTGGCCTACCACAGGTTGATTGTATCCATGAACAATGTGCTTCTGACATCAGGACCAATAACCAATGACTAAGAGGGCAGGATTTTCATGAAGTTTGACTCTTCGGAGTTTTAAAAATGGTGGGTGGGACCTGGATGTGGAAGCCCCTTTTGCAACAGGTCCAATTTTAGCTAGCAGGTGGAAGGGGTGAGGTGTGACTCACACAGAAGGGAAAACTGAACCCAGCAGGGCTATTTGAACATAGTGCTGAGTTCAAACAGACCCCACTTTGGCTGTTGCAAGGGCGTTTAGTTGCAGTGCGGGAGTTACAAATTGACGAAGTAAATGTAAATTCCCTTGAAGGGTAGATAAGATTTGTATAACTGCCATGATCTGAAGTTTTTAAAAAAATGTCCTGCTCTTTAAAATAAAAAAAATGCTGCAGCAGTCAGAGAGAGTTAAAAAAAACCTCTGCTGGACTGCTTTAATTGATAGGTGTAGTTTAGAAAACGAAATTAGTATGTGGTTGATCAGTTTCAATAGAGCTCTTTGCTGACATTTCCCCAAGTTATAGCATTATGTTATTTGGAATGTTTTGCTGAGTTTCAGAAGCCACAATTATCTCACTGACAGCTTAAAGAGTTTATTAAAGGATTAGTTGTCTTTGATGTGGGGTCTGAAATAAAGTTTGTTTTACCACTTGAGGAGATAGAAAACTTTGAATGGTTTTTATGAACGAGAGCTTTTTGCATTATCATATGTGTAGAAGGGAGAGCTGTATTAGATTGTTGGAAGTTTATATTCTTTTTCATCTCCACATGAGTCCTGAGGTCTGTCCATTGTGGGTACTCGGTGAGTAGCTATGGAGGGTAGGAGGGGATGGGTGGTGGAATAGGCTGGCATATGAAGGGTATGAGGGGCCATGGAGAGATGAAGGGGTATGAAGTGTGAGGGGTGGTGGATCTAATAACTTCTAAAACAACTGGACAAAGTTCCAGGGAACCAAGGCAGGCCTTCTAACCAGCCCACATCGGCACTATCCCATTCCCGTGATCCCCTACTCTCTACTTCTGAGGTCAATGGGCACTAATCTAGCCAACATCTGCACCCCACCACCACTCCTGGAGCAGGGTTTTCATGTTTCAACGTACATTTTACTGAGTCAGGTCCACTGAGCATTCCCAATTTGAGCAGTCTGCCTCAGTATCCAAATTCTGGTCCTGAGACTCCAATGTAGATGAACCATGACTGAGTGGATAATTTACACTGGAGAATACTATCCATTACATTTCAGAAGCATCACTATTATATAAATGAAGCCTTCAACCAATATCAATCTGCAACAGAAACATTGCAGATCTTAGTTGTTACTTAATACCCTACTCATAATTCATCCATTTATGTATTTTTAGATGAATGGTGCAGTATTTAATTACTTTTGTCTGCATTTAAGATACAATTTGTTTCAGCAAATGTGTCAGTCCCTGCCAGTTGGCTCTGCCATACAATGTTTGATTGCTCCTTGAGATGTTTTCCTGCTGAATAATGTAATAAGATGGTTCTGATCATCATCTCTCAGAGACTGGGGGACTTTCAAGCATATGTCATTTGTATGCCACTTTCTCCTGCAAGAAAGACTGTGCAGTGTGTCAGTGTTATGCAATGTTTGGGTGACATGGTTATCATGGTTGAATAACTGGAGTGTGCAAGTTGAGATGTGGATGTAAAACTTATAACAATGTGTCTGAGAATGGAGGAATGATTAATGTTAGGAACAAGTCTTGACTGATAGACAGTTTTTGGTCAGTAAATGGTGGAAGTGCAGTGAACTGAAGTTAGTGGTGCAGTTGGTAAGATATGGCATTTGAAGATGCGTTCACTGACCTTAATGTGACATCTTTAAACTTCTAATGACACTGCAGTTACATCCTTGAGGCTACATTCCTGGCATTGATGTCCACAGATATCTGCTCCCATTGCTTTCTCATCATGTGTCTGGAGGGCCTCCTGGCCTTCTGCAGATATAGGAAGCCTCTCCACCTCTCTAGGTCCTGCACCAAGACCATCAATGCAGGACCGGAAACCTTTGGCACATGTTCTCTCCAATGGTCAGCCATTGTTCTTTGTTGCCCAGCACTATTCAAATGAGGTAAGTAGCTCTAGCAGCCACAATGAACCTTTCCTTTAAGAGGCACAGGCTAGCATTAGGTAGTGTGAGCAAGGAATGATAGTAAACCCCCTGCTGATATGTACAGCCAATGAACGTTGTTGTTATCACTGGCTGCATACAGAAATCACGATCATAATATCAAAGTAAGGGTTAATCATGAACCAAGATCCCAGCACCAATTTTTGGGAGGTGTTCAATTTAGTCCACCACATTGTTAAATGATTTCTATCACAACAATTCTTTCCCAGAAACAATGGCAGTTAACATCTTATGAAGTTCCACCAGAATACTATTTTTGATTTCTACATTAATTCCAGTTAAATATACTAGAATCCTGCAATGTTGCAGAGGAACTATCAGTCTTGTCTCTTAGCACTTAGGAGGAAAGCAACAGCACAGTAATTGCCAGTAAAATAAATACAACTGTGATACAGCATTTTCACGCTGGGGACACAGAATTATGAATATTTATAACCTTTTTCTGAAGAAAACATAGCTGTCATATCTTTGGCTTTGTATACTCAACATTTTCTCAGGTTTGGCATCACTGGATATTTCTGTAAGGACCTCGCATATCCTCTGACTTTCTTTCTGTCCAATATCTCAATAAAAGGAAGTAAGAGCCAGGTATGTAACAGAAAACCACTATTCTTTACAATAGCTACAGGAGTGGGTTACATGCTGTCATGTGATTCTCTTTCTAAAGCATACTGCAAAATCTGTTCCCAACCATCGATACATCCCCCTTACTGAGTTTAAGCCTGAGCCAGACAATTCACATTTGTAGGGGACAAAACAGACCTTTTGACATAATTTTGAGCTTAACTTTTACCAGCATGCCAGGAAATTAAGAAAGTGCTGAGGAAGGGATTTTTTTTGTCAATCTTTTAAAATTATACATGCTGAACTTATAAGCAAGCAGAGAGACACAATACAAATGCTATCAAGGGAAATGCCAGAGATAATACAGCAAACCAGAATCTCCAGAGCTTTAAGTTATGAAGATGAGATCTTGAATCGGGTTGAGATGAGCCACTAAGTTTTCCAGTAACACCCAAACATCTTTTTCTGGAAAATTGCCCAAAATGAGCTTCACGTAATGAAAAATTACTGGAAAAAGAAAGATGGATAACTTTCTGGTGGATTCAAATCATGGTTTAAACAAAGGCCTGTTAGAATCACATCTCTTTAAACTGGATTTTTCTTTTTAAAATATGAAACGATGTTGCAGTATTTGGACATTTGGAGGCTGCCCAAGAACTTTTTTTTAAAAGGGTCATAAGTTCATCTTGGAACTGTAAACAAACAGGCCTCTTCCAAGCAATCACCTAAGCTACTTGAGAAGGATTTGTTTGTTTATTTTGAACTGCAAAGCACTTTAATTAATGAAAAGGTGTAGGACAAAAAGGCAATTACATTGCAGAGGCAAACCTTAAGTTTGAACCTATGGTTTTGCTTTCAGTCTGGTTGGGGAAAGGCTGAGAATAGAAAGCTACCCTGACCAGCTCTCTCCCCCTCTCTGCTTTGTGAAACCGTGTGATTCTCAACATGTAGCCAAATAATCCTCATCTGAGTGTAGTTTGTCTGCATAATTTTGGACTTGCTAGCTGAGACAGGAACAATTTGTCCAGCTACACTCTCCTCCACACTGAAGCATCGTTGGTGAACTCCCCAACATTTACTGGGCACAGCAGCACGTCTTAACCTGAGGGAACTTCAGACCAACAGCAACAAACCTCTGTGAATTTAAATTTTTTCCACTTTCTAAGGAAGTTTTTTTTTCATCTGTCTGACTCTGCACAGACTAACCGTGTGCCTTCTGTTTGTGTATGTGTGCCTGTGGGCAGGAATTTACTGTTGGCGAGCGGGCCCTGCACGTCACTGCACAGGATTTAAATTTTCAGGAAGGCAGGAGCGCAGCAAAATCAGTTGTGTGCCCGCTGACCTGTCAATGGCCAACTGAGGCCATTGACAGGATCAATTAAGCAATTAAAGGACCTGCCTGTCCAACCTTAAGGTTGGCGGTCAGGCCAGGAGCTCTGGTGGCAATCAGGAAAAACATGAAACCTCATCCACAGGCGGGATGAGGCTTCATGTAGGCTTTAAAATTTTTTTAATAAAGATTGTGTAAAGATTATGGACATTGTCACATGAGGGGACATGTAAGGGAAAATTTTCTACTTTTATCTTTTTTACATGTAGAGCCAATCTCCCTGAGGCTGCACTTAGCCTCAGGGAGATGAGTGTACACTTTCGTGCACACACGCAAAAAAGCACACTCTCGATTTTAGGCATTCCCCCCGCCCACACAGGGAGTACATAGCTGCGGACGTCACGTTGGACGGGCCTTAATTGGCCCGCCCACGTAAAATGGCACTGCGCCTGCGATTGGGGGTGCCGATCAGAAGTGTGCCCGCCCATCAACTTCCCCCTGGACGGGGGGAAATTTCTGCCCCGTATGTGCGTTGGGGAAGTTTAAAAGGATTAGTTAGTTGTAATTCCAGTTTACAATCGTGTGTTGGCCAGTTCTTGAAACTTGTTTAAAAATTTTGTTTTATAATAAATCAATCATTCTGGTTTTATTGAAAGAAGCCTGGTCAGGGTCTCTTTTCTTCTGAGTACTAGATGTATAGGTAAACAATTGACCATTTTAGTGAGAAAATTAAACATCTAAATTAATGGTGCGTCCTGTGGAGTAGTGGGGCTTTATGACCTGTGCACTCCTCCCATCCCGGTCGTAAAAGGCCACAGAATATAATTGGGTATTGCGCTTTTAAAAAAAAGTTTCATAGTATGGTACAGCTTGTATATATAATAAACTAACCCCATTCTTTGAAAAAAATGTATGAGAGATTGAAGACATCAGAGACCTACACTGTATTTGAAGGAAGAAATTCCTGCAAATTGTTAGAAGGAGGTCTCAAAGAGAAAGATAGAGCCTTACTGATCATCAGGAGAAGAGTCTATAACCACAGGAGCCACTTCAGGTGATTGTATGACCAGAGTTAATAGCATAATCGAGCCAGATATTAGCAACGCAATTAATTTGTCAGAAGTAAAATGATGTATTTGAGCATTTTGATGCTAGTTATCAGTGAAACATTCACTTGCTTGAAGAAAAGTAACAAGTCAACTGTTGTGCTTTTGTTATCTTTTCTAAATCTGTTGCATCTGTAATCATTTTCTGTAATCATTTTAATTTTCCTGTAATTGTTTCAAATTTGTTCTCATGTAAATCTGTAATTGTGGGTACAAATAAACTAACACCATTAAGCATAACATTTTTTCGAGTGAGTCATTAATTTGTTCTCTTGTAATCAAAAGAACTGTAAGTTAAGTAAGAGTGTTTTATGAAAGTTAAGAAGTCCAACACAATCTCCATGTCCTATTTGACCTTGCACTTCTGACCTCATATCCTTTCCACCAAATATATTACCCATCTCCACCTGTGCCTAATACTATCTATTGCTGAAATCTTCATGTATTCCTTCATTCTCTCCTGACAAGACTGTTCCAATGTCCTGCTGGATGACCTGAGATCTTCCACTTTCCTTAAACTTAAACTCATCCAAAACTCTGCTGCCCATATTCTAAATCATACCAAATTCTGTTCATTCATCACTGCTGTATTCACCGACCTATACCGATTCCTGGTTCAGCAACGTGATTAAAAATTCTCATCCTTGGTTTCAAATAGCTCCATGGCCTCACCCCACCCCATCTCTATAACCTCCTTCAGCTCGACAACCCTCCAAGACCTCAGCCTTATTTTTTATTTGTTGATGGGATGTGGGTCTTACTGTCAAGACCAGCATTTATTGCCCATCCTTAATTGCCCTTGAGAAAGTGGTGGTGAGCTGCCTTCCTGAACCACTGTAGTCATCTGGTGTAAGTACATCCACAGTGTTGTTAGGCAGGGAGTTCTGGGGTTTTGACCCAGTGACAGTTAAGGAATGGTGATATAGTTCCAAATCAGGCTGTTGTGTGACTTGGAAGGGACCTTGCAGAGTGGTGGTGTTCCCATGCACCTATTGCCCTTGTCCTTCCAAGTGGTAGAGGTGCCAATTAAGCTTTGTTCTGGATGGTGTCAAGCTCCTTGAGTGTTGTTGGAGCTGCCCTCATCCAGGCAAATGGGGAACATTCCATTATACTCTCGATTTATGCCTTGTGGATAGTGGACTAAGTTTTGGGATGAGGAGGTGAATTATTTGGCTCAGAAATTCAAGCCTCTGACCTGCCCCTTGTAGCCACAGTATTTACGTTGCTTGTCCAGTAAACCTTCTGGTTAATGGGGACCCCCAGGATGTGGATGGTAGGAGATTCAGTGACGGTAATGCCATTGAATATCCAGGGACGTTATTAGATTTACTTTTGTTGGAAGTCATCATTCCCTGGTACATGCATGGTGCAAGTGTTACCTAGCAAATATTAGCCCAAGCCTGAATGCTGGCCAACATGCAAACACGGATTACTTCATTATCTGTACTATATAAATGCAAGTTGTTGTTCAGCCAGCATTCTCACTTCTGACCTTATGATGAAGGGAAGGTCATTGATGTCGCAGTTGAAGATGGTTGGGCCTAGGACACTACCTGGGGAACTTCTGCATCAATGTACTGGAATGAGATGGTTGACCTCCAACAATCGCAATCATCCTCCTTTTTGCTAGGTATGATTCCAACCAGTGGAGAGTTTTACCCGATTCCCATTGATTTCAATTTTTCTAGGGCTGCTTGATGCCACACTCAGTCAAGTGCCACCTTGATACCAAGGGCAATCACTCTCACCTCACCGCTGGAATTCACTCCTAGCCCATGTTTGGGGGCCAAGGTTGTAATGAGGACTGGAGCTGAGGGGTCCTGACAGAACTGGTGAACAGTTTATTGGTGGGTACATACATTGATAGCACTGTCAAGGATAGCTTCAATTGCTTGGTTGATAATTGAGAGTAGACTATGGCATGGCAATTGTCCAGATTGGATTTGTCCTGTTTTTTATGAACAAGGTGTATCTGGACAATTTCCCGAGATGTTGAGTAGATATCAGTATCGTAGCTGTACCAAGGCAGCTTGGCTAGCGCTGGAGCACAAGTATTTATCACTAAAGTTGGGTGTTGTTGGGACCCGCTGCCTTTGCTGCATCCAGTGCATTCAACCATTTCTTGATACCAAATGGACTGAATTAAATGAGCTGAATGCTGACATCTCCAATAGTAGTAGCCTCAGGAGGAGGTTGAGGTGGATCATGCACTTGGCACTTCTGATTGATGATGGTTGCAAATACTTCAGCCTTATCTTTTGCGCTCATGTCCTGGGCTTCACCATCATCTATCTGATCTGATCTAATATCTCCTTATGTGGTTCAGTGTCACATTTTGTTTGAAATGGCACTCCTGTGATTGTCTTGGGACATTCTCCTACTTTAAAGGCACTATATAAATGCAAGTTGTTAATGCAATATCAGCAAAGCTGAGACATAGGTCTAGATTTTCACTCACAAGGCAGGTATGCAGAGTGGGAAATTTCCCCACTCCACGAACCCACCTCAGGGTAAACTGCCTGAACGGCCAGAGTTTTGCTCTTGGGGGAGGGGGGAGTAAGTGAAGGGTGGAATCAGGCCTCCCGACCCTTGAAGCAGTATGGATGTGGAGGTGGGCCCTTCATGTGTAACACGTCTTGGGCAGGGTAGAAAAGGAGGCCCTATAAGAAGTTCCTGCTGTGAGGCAGGAAGTGGATGCAAGTGCTGCTGCTGCTCAGAAAAGACGTCAATGAAGAGTCAGGTGAGCACTAACTGTGATTGATTGCTGACACTGGAAGAGATGACCCATCATGGGCTTTCCATAGGAAAATGTAGTCATTACTGCTGCTGAGTCACAATGGAATGAAGGATCCCAATCTATAAGTTCAGGCTGGAAAAGCATCACAAGACACAGCCATGGAAATGGCAGCATCTTGGCATCATCAGCTGCTCGTGATATTCTGTGCTATAATGCCTCAGGATTTGAATGATAGGCACCACATTTGCCAGGAACTTTTGCCCTTCTCATTTACCCTCTCTCCATCCATCGCTCAGGGTGCAGCCATGCAATTGAGTCTTGACCAGACCCTCAAAGCTGCATGCTGTCATGGCAGAACAGTGTGACTCAGAGGAAGCAGGCCAGCAGGGTAGTTTGTAATTGGGAGCACAACATGTCCTCTGGGAGTGGCAGGATCAAAATCTAGGCTACCCTGTATTTATCCAGCCCTATTTTGCTTCCCCCACCCCACCCCTCCAACATTAGGGATTGATGAGATAGACAACATGGTACATGTATGTGAGCAGACATAAGTGGGTGAGGCCATTGGAAGCTAGAAGCCTTACTTGCCCACTTTTTCATTTGTCATGCTCGGATGTCACAAAGTAGGCCAAGCGGGGAAGTAGTGGGAGGGGCTGCAAACTGTTTCAGTGACCAGGATCTGCAGATCCTGCTCGAGGCGGTCCAGAATGCTGCACATTATAACCCAGTTGCTGTTGGAACTGCCCACTGCAATCAAGAGGTATGGCAAGGGATAGCCTTCAGCATGAGTGCAGCAGGGGACTATGAACAATCTTGGATTCAATGCAGGAAGAGGCTCCAGGGTCTTCTGCGCTCTGGCAAGTTGAGTTGTTTGACAGAAGCACAGTGAGATTGAAGTGAAAGCTGCACCTATGGTGAGAGGTCAGGCATATACTTGTCCGACAGCATGGAAGTTTGTATGTCCTGTGGGTGCACACATTGCAGGTGTGAATGTACACTGCAATGCACTGCCAGATTCAAGAGATTTGTCCCTGGTGACACTATATATTAGGCTAACTTTACCCTGTATTATATCTGCAGGACAAGAGGGCCTATAATGACAGGGAGATGGCCCGGATTGGTGGTGGGCCAGTGAGGCCACGGGCAATCAGGAATGCGGAGAAGACAGCCATGGAGTTAGACTGGGTGCCTGCCCAGCTGGTTACTGAGGTTAGAGAATTGCCTGTAGCAGATGCTAAAGCCAGTGGTAGAAGCACTTTGGAACATGATGGTAATGGTAGAGGTGATTCTGCTCAGTTCACTGAGCAGAAGGGAACATCAATATCAGAGGGAAAACGAAGGTTGGGTTGCATGATAACAATTGTAGTTCGAGGCTAAAGGCAAGGGCATGTATCAGACTGTGCTTTCACAATGTAAAGGGCTACACCTCAGCTCCCAGCATCACTCACTCACAATGCCCTCTCTTACTCTTTGGCCACCTCATCTCTCGGGCATCGGTGGAGGAAGAGGTGTTCAAGGAGTTGGCATCACATCTGACTAGCCCACTCTCTGCCAACTCAAATATTAGCACACAGAGAGATATAGCACACGTTTAGAGTCAGTGCATGTGGTGAAGGACACCGCACCAATTTGCAGAAGGAGGTGTCTGTGTCAATGGCATCTGTACACAGTCCCCCTCGGAGAAGGAAGGACAGTCACGATGATGCTCCAGTAGACATAGAGATAGGGCCTCAGGAGTCACCTTATGAGCAGCAGCAGCAGATGTGTGGATCTGGTCGAGAACCCTGAGGCAATGAGAGCTCACCCACTGCATATGGAGGAATCCATGGTGGTGATGAGCTTTACCTTGTCTCAGGGGCTTGACCACATGAGCTCCAATCATAAGAGAATGGTCAATCTCATGGAGAGACATGTGCAGCATCATTTAGAGTAGATGTAAGAGCTCTATAACGCCCTGCAAAGGGTACAAAACTCACTCAGTAGCCTGGAGAAGTCCGCTCAGAGTATGAACGCTGACATCCATGGACTACATGAGGAGCTGCATTCTCTTAAAAGGATGGTTTTACTGTTGGCACAGCAGTTGCTGGAATAGATGACTGCTGTGCACCATCAACCCCACCAGAAGACCAACCTAAGGCTGTGGAAGTTAGTGAGGAGAGTGAAGGTTCTGAAAGTATTTCAGCACCCTCATCTTCTTTTAACTCCCCAGCTCCTCTGCCAGATCCCTCAACTGCTCGACTTGTCCCACTGATAATGGCTGTCCCTGCAGAAATTCAGAGGCCACTGTCTGAGATAGATCCTCAATGACTCCCTACATGACAAGGCTGGTCACCATGCCCCTCAAAACCACATAGCATGAGAGTTGGGCAACCTGCCTCCACCTCCTCTGAAGCAGGCTACACTATGTAGAAGCATTTGCAAGCGCAGGGTGCTGTGTCACCTTGGTCACTGAGTTCACTGTGGTTTCATTTCATATCCCTTTGTATATATCACAATTAAGCACATTGTAAATACAAATTGCTATTGCCAATGATGTTTTGGCCTGCTTTCATACACTAATAGTGTCAATACGAATGTTTACAGAATGAATGAGGTCCTTAACAGTGGCCCTGAAGGTTGCATGCTGAAGTCCATCTCTCACTGATGCCATTAGGAGCAAGAGTGTGCCCATGCATGGTTGGCAGTGGAACGTTGTTTCCTTTGCCAGACCATCAGATAAGGTGGTAGTGCACCAAGATTTGTGGATTGAGATGCTCCTTGCAGCATTTCTTGTCCATCAATGATTTTCTTTAAGTGAGAATCAATGACAAGACTGAATATCAAATCCAGTTTATTGGGTGCACTTCAAGTATGATTGCTGTACGAAGGCAGCCATTCACACGTGATTGTTACACAGTGACTTACATAGATTTTCCACATGTCAAGATGCCATGTATGCTCTAGGGAAACAAGCTTGTGTGGTTTCTCCACTACATTTGAAGCCTTTGTCTTTGAAGTGGTAAAGGCTGTGGGTTCACAGGGAGCCATGATGTTTGGCAGCATTGCATGTTGTAGATGTCACACACTCCTGAGACTGGATACCGTTGGCGGGTGGATTATGTGCAAGCTAACTGAAGGAGTTAAAGCACACGTATGGCATCATCCTGCACAATATGCAGTCGCTGCAGTATTGTTAGCACATGCAATCATATCTGAAGATTGTGGATTTAAAGTCATGCTTCCTCCTGGCATTCTAGGCATAGTGGGCATAGTTTAACAAGGCACAAAGTGATGTTTTCTCCAGCTCATTTACAGCCTCTGGCATAAACTGGTATGTGCGCAGACCAGGTTGTGAAAGGCTTCTGAAGATGTATTTGTGAACTATGTTGAGGCCAAGAGTTATGATGATCATAATTTCAGCCATGTTGATGGCACTAACTTTCTGTAGGTGCAGTTGATTTATTATGTGGAAGCTGCTCACCAGGGACCAGTAGATGTAATGGTGACATTTCAAGAGCCTAGGAGAATTTATTCTGAAATAGCAGGCTTCTGACAATGACCCTGTCCTGTAAAGAATCAGTCATGGTTACATTGGTCTGCCCCTCAGGTGATCTCCCATTGCTACCCTCTTCCTCCTCCTCTGTGTCAGGACCATGTCCTCCTCAGATGTCATAACTACTGGCTGTAGGTCTCTCTGCTGCGCCATATTGTGTGCAGCACATGACTACTATTCTTGTAGAGGAATACTGAGGAACTCCTCCAGAACAGTGAAGGCAGCTAAAGTGCATCTTCAAGATGCCAAAAGCCTGTTCTATTGTATTGCGTGTCAGCATGTGGCTGTTGTTGTGCTACCTTTCGGCCTTTGTGTGCGGCCGTCTCAGGGGAGTCATCAACCATCTCCTTAATGGGTACCCCTCATCCAACAGAAGCCAACCACGGACATGCATTGGTGTCTGAAGGAGCTGAGGCAGTTGGGAGTTCCTCAGTATAAAAGAATTGTGGCAGCTTCCAGGATACCATGCACACGCTTGCAGGAAAACCTTGATGTGGTCACACACCACCTGCACATTCAAGAACTGGAAGGATTTCCTGTTTATGAAGGTCTTTAGTTGATGACTTGGTTCCTTTACTGTGGTTTGGTTGTAGCTGATAGCCCCCTATACTTAAGGGGAGCCTGCTAATTCCATAAACCCCCTGTCCCTCTGCGTATGCGATGCCACATCCATTGGGAAGTTTATGTTCTCCCCACCTGAACAAAGAGGGCATCTGTAACTATCTTGCTGCAGCTGTATACAGCTGATTGTGAAATGCTGGAGAGGTCTGCAGCTCACCCCCAGAAAGACCAATCAGCATAAAAATTTCGAGCCACTCTGACTTTCAGAGTCACTGGCAGGGCATGTATATTGGCAGGCCATAGTGCCAAGTGAATGGTACATATCTCAGTAACCAATTCCCAGGTTAATCTGAGTCTTCTTCTGCACTGGTTTTCTGTTATATCCAGATATGACCTCAGCAGTAGGTATACCCTTATCTCAGGATGAACCTTTGTTGTCCTTCTCCTCGTCTTCCTCCTGCCTGGTGTACACTGCCTCCAATCCCTGGCCTTGTTCCTTCCCTCTGGCTGCACATTGCCTCTGCTCACGTGCCTCTATGATGCAAATATGCAAAGGTGTCATCCCCATTTTGCAGCTTCTTCACCACGATGTACACTTTTCCCCTTAACTGGCACACTCTCCTTTTTCCCAATTATCTCCCATCGTTTCCCTCACTTCCATTAAGTCTTAGTCAATCTCATCACAGTGAATTGTTCCACATCTACAATATGAACAAAGGCAGTTCCTATATGAAAATGATGGCTAGACAGTACACATGTAACCCTTCCATCTCAGGCAGACATTATGTGACCTCACAAGAATTATTTAAGATTAGCGATTATCTTGATGCTGTCACACTGAAGTCTATAGCTTGTGAATGTTATAAATATTTGTCACGACGAATGTTGGAGTCTTTTCACCCAAGTGTACTTTGTAATCGCATTTATTTTATGACTAAGGTTTTGAGAAAAGTAGTATTCATTGTTGAGCACCATAGCTTTTCATGCCTCCCTGCCATGTTTTTCATCTCTGCATTTAAGGCTGAACGTTATTCCTTTATTAGTTTCCACTCTCCCCTGATGTTGGTTTCCCTCGGTGACATTCAAATTGTCTGCCAGACAGGAATGAGTGTGTGCTATCAGAGGTGTGTGCTCATCCTGATGAACCTCTGAGGATCTTACTTTGCTCCTGAACAGTTGCCAAGCGGACTTCAGGAAATCCCTCTGTGAAGTCACAGGTCACAAATTGATAAGGAATTCATCACATTCATGATAATACACTCAGTGATTTGGGATTCATAGCAAGAATTGGTCTTTGTGAGGTTGACAATGTTGAGGACTGTAATGGTATGAAAGTGATGCTCCAGCACATCTCCTGAGTGCTCAGCAGTGTCTATGAAGGAACTTAGTTATCATTGACCGCTGTGTCCAACCTGTCTGGGCCACATCTGAACCAAATGCCAAGGCAATGCAGGATGTAAATTTGACAGGCTTCTGGCGAATGTAGGATAATGAGTGTTTGTCAAGAATAAAACAATGGTTCTGCTGAATCACTCTCTATGAGGACAATGCAAACATAACTCACAACTTTGGGTTCATGCTCTTATGTATCAGATCAGTGCATCCTGATGTCCGGTGGCATCTTGAAGCTCAGTATCAAGATGTAGCCTCTGCATTAAACATGCATGAGAGCAGCCATTTGGGGGGAAGGTGCTGTCCGGACATAGCTCTGTCTTCAGGTGCTCAAGTGATAACCATTGATGAATGTTTTTCATCTTAGAGCTGCCTTGCTAAGTCGCTGTCACACTGGCACGAGGGCAAACATGTATACAATAGCGTTTCTGCCTCTTAAAGGATGCAACGGCCACTGATTTATTGTCACTATGGTTGAAAGGGCTGCACTATATGTAGTTACTAAAGGATGTTCACGAGTGGAGTGCTTATCACATTCCACAGTAGCCACATGGTCCCTGGGCTACTCGCCTTCCAAGGATGACCCCACCATTAGGGTTGATGTTGACTTACGCTTCCTTTGTGATCATTGTGAGAATGATAAGCTTTCGTGATATGTTGAAGATGATAATGGAGGTGTTGTTGTGTCCCCTGCATTGAACATGAAGAGAACTGCACTCGTAACAACTTGCCTTCACCTTATTCCTCATGGAATCTTGCAGCTATAAGGTTGTCACAGGTACGTCTTCCACATCATGCCCATGCAATGACATCCTCATGTGGCTTTCTGAATCCTTGCCCTCTTCAGATTCATCCCCTGCAATGCCTCCTTGTGTAAGGAGACATCTAGCACCTCAATGTCTCCCTCAGGCAACACATTCCCCCTTTGCTTCATAAGGTTGAGCAAGGCACAGCAAACAACAATGATTTTTTTCATTCATTCATGGGATGTGGGCATCTCTGACTGAGCCAGCATTTATTTCCCATCCCTAGTTGCTCTTGAGAAGGTGGTGGTAAGCTGCCTTCTTGAACTACTGCAGTCCATGTGGTGTAGGTACACCCACAGTGCTGTTCGGGAGTTCCAGGATTTTGACCCAGTGACAGTGAAGGAATGGCAATATACCTCCAAGTCTGAATTGTGAGTGGCTTGGAGAGGAACTTCCAAGTGGTGGTGCTCCCATGTGTCTGCTGCCCTTGCCCTTCTAGGTGGTAGAGGTTGTGGGTTTGGAAGGTGCTGTCTAAGGAGGCTTGGTGAGTTCCTGCAGCGCATCTTGTACACACTGCTGCTACTGTGCATTGGTGATGGAGAGAGTGAAAGTTTGTGGATGGGGTGCCAATCAAGCAGGCTGCTTTGTCCTGGATGGTGTCAAGCTTCTTGAGTGTTGTTGGAGCCATGCTCATCCAGGCAAGTGGAGATTATTCCATCACACTCATGACTTGTGCCTTGCAGATGATGGACAGGCTTTGGGGAGTCAGGAAGTGAGTTACTCATTGCATGATTCCTAGCCCCTGACCTGCTCTTGTAGCCACAGTATTTATATGGCTAGTCCAGTTCAGTTTCTGGTCAATGGTAATCCGCAGGATGTTGATATTGGGGCATTCAGTGATGGTAATGCCATTGAATGTCAGGAGGTGATGGTTAGATTTTCCCTAGTTGGAGATAGTAATCGCCTGGCACTTGTGTGGTGCGAATGTTCCTTGATGCCTCCCCTGATGTGACTGAGACATCTACCTCACAGTACCATAAGATAAACCCACAGGACTGAATTCCCTAGATGACTGACCACACCCTGCACACCATACTGTGCATGACTGTCATTGCCCAGAGAGGCCTTCCCCACCCAAGACCGGGCCTAATGTATGCATGCCAAGCAGGGCCCTCTAACATAGCCTTCACAGCCTGAGGATAGTCTCTTCAACATGGCCCTGTCAGCATGGTCTCAGCCCAGGGACAGTCTCTGACTCTTAATTGGACAGTCTTATAACTCTTGCCTCAAGACAGTCCTTCACTACTCTACTCTGTTCCCTAACCACCCCCCAGTCATGCCTCAGTCTCCCTTCTCCTCACTGGTATCATCTCCTGTGCCCAAACTTGGTGCAGCTTGTGATAAAAGCACCCTAAATCTCTCAGCAATGTTCTTAAATGCAACGTCTATTGACCTCAAAGTCATTGAAGAACTGAAGCTGGTCAGGTGCATGCCATGTATATACAGTTGGGAAACAGACTATTCCAATTATCTACCAGTGGGCCACTTAACTTGGAGGGAGAATGTAATTCTAGTGTGTTGGCCTTTTAATGAGCATTCATGTGATGCAAATCAATGCAAATGTGTTTTCTGACATAGATCAGTGAGAAACCTGAGCCACCTTTAACCCGCCATCAAAGTCGGGAGAACAAAATTCCAAACTAGTTTCTAATATTTTCCATCACACCAAATTTGGTACTGCTGCCCACCACGATCTTACCACTGGCAGGAGTGAAAAATTCTACCCAATATGTTTTTCTCCAATAAACACGATGCATGATCCTGTTCACCAGGGTGTTTCCGGCAATAAAGCGCTGAATATCTCAAATTAGTTTTTTTTGAATGTCGGGACTATTTTTGGGTCATGAGACTGATTACTGGAATAGCCATTGCTCTTTACCAGACCAAACCAATTAGAGCCCACCTCCAGGCTTCCTGACCAATAGGGAGTGTATGGGGAATGGCATGGCCATTTTGTCGGAGGAAGGATTGCTTAATATAGGGACGATGGCATCTTTCAGAGAAGTTCACCAAGTCTTAGGTTTTTCAAGCTGCAGCAACCACAGTAATGGTGAGGAGACTTGGGAAGGCTACTACCGCACCCCCCCCCCACCCCCCCCCCCCACCCCCCTCACCCCCCCACACCCCAGCCCACCCCCCCAACCAGGTCTCTCACTCTTACTGGATGTGCACTTGAGCTGCTACAGCGTGGTGAGCTCTCCCCATGGCAGGAGGCAGATGGCGCCTTCTTTAACTTAGCAGGCCTGGTTGGAAGTGGTTGAATAAGACATCAGCAGCAGTTTGGTCCCTCTAACCTGGAGACTAGGAGAACCCAGGGCCTCAGGGGGACATAACAGGTGAGTGGCATAACACTGTCAGGTGCCAAGCCCCACACTCCGACTTGCACAACATTCCCCTACACAACTCTCAGGTCAAGACATCTTGCAGCTCCATTCATTCTTTTCTCTGTCGGCATTTCGCATCCCTACCTGAGCAGCCAACACTCACAAGGGTATTCAGTTTACTGCATCCAAGCCTCATAGTAATCATACACAAATGGTGACCTTCAATCTTCACAAACCATTTCTTACACTTGCACCTGCTGACCTTCTTGCTTTCTCTCCTTGCAGGAGAAAAGATAATACAAGTTGGCAAGGGCCAGAGACACGGGTTTGTATGATGCAAGGGGGCCTCCAGTGACAGGCACCTTGTTGGCCACTGGGAAGGAGATCTTGCACTATTAGGATGAGGGTGTTAACAGTGACCAGCTGTGACAGGCTAAGCCTCATGGGACACTGGTGCTCGTACATGTCGGGAGACATGTAGACTCTATTTTGAGGGTCTCACCTCCTTCCACTTACGTCTCGGTGGCCATCCCCTCTGTCCTGTGGAGGGGCTTGGGGCTGCAAAGAAGGCACTTGTGTTGCTGCTGGTGCTGCTGGGACATTTATTAGTGGAACGATCCCTGCCTTAGACCCCCAGCAGAGAGGGATCGTGGAGCCGCATAAGCTGCTTCCATGCCACTTAGAAGGCTGGCAGCAGGAAGGTATAGCTGAAAGTTGGTGGGTGAAGTGCTGGACAAGTGAAGGGACTTCCAAACAGTTGACAATTACCTGTCAAACAGTTATAACAATCAAACAGAATCAGTGCCTTACAAGGCAGCCTCTCAGCTTGGTCATTTCTGCAGCTCTTCAGTGTAATTGATCAAAGCCTTGCAAGCTCATCAGTTTCACTGGTGCAGACCTTCCCATTGTGCTTTCATCTTCACCAACCTGTAGGGGTTTGGAGACACAGCAAGAGACTGCTCCACTATTGGGAAGGAGAAATTCAACTGGGAAAATTCCTTTAAACTGCCTCCTTAATGACGTCAATTGTCTTTCCATCTCAGCCGTGGGGCCCTGACTTCTCCTTCAGCCTGCCCCTGGGAAAAGCGGACAGATATGGAAACATGCTGGCAAATGGACCCAATGCTTTTTTCCCTAATTTTCCAACCCCTCCCGCTATATCCAAAGTCACCCCTCACCCCCATCCAGAGAATCCCAAATCAAAAGTTGAATAGAGACAAAAAAATAATTTCTTCACAATAATGAAATGTTAGATTTGAATTTATGGACTTAGAACAGGAGTAGGTCATTCAGCCCCTCAAGTCTTTCAATTAGATCTGTTCTTCAGTACCATTTACCGGCCTTGGCTTCATATCCATAGAATAGAAAAACATACGGTGGAATTGCCCAGATTTGCATTAAGTACGGTAGTGAGTGCATAAAAAAATGTTTTTGGCAGGCTTTCACACTGTATCATCCCAATCCCACCACGTTATTTACGCATTCCCAAGAAACATACTGTTTCCATGGCGGGCGGGCTCCAATTCACCTGGCATGCCACCACCTCGCCGCTTCATTACGCCAGGCACCACATTTAAAGTATAGCCATGCTCAGTGCTTCCAGCCCAGGACTGCAGCAAAAAAGACATGGCCCTGAAAGGCAAGAAAACTGCAGCCCTCGAATGCCTTGAAGGCCTACTGTGATGTCCTGTACCCACTCTCTGGCCGCAGAAGTGGCAGCTACATTATCACTCTGACTTGGTAGGCGATGACAGCGGTGATCAGTGCCAATGTTGCACAGAAGAGGTTGGCCATCCAATGCAGATAGAGGATGAATGATCTCATCCATGCAGCCAGGGTGTGGCAATCATCTCGTTACTCTAAAGTCACACACTCAAGCCCATCACACATTCACTGGCATCTCACTCACTGCCAGCTCAAGGGACATCACCATCCATTCTCACACACATACCTTCACATGTCCATCCAGCCTCATCTCCTCTGGAGACTGCCTCCTCAGCCCTCAACATCTTAAGGCCACTGGCACAGATCAACATGTGCCACCCCCCCCCCCCACACACACACACACACACACACACACACACACACCCTGGGTTACCCTCCTTCTCCAGTACAGCCCTCGTCCTGCAGTCTTTTCCCTTGCCTGAGCCCACTTCTCCCCCTTCCCCAAGTACGCCTTAGCCCTACCGCCATTGAAAAGCCACCCACATATGGCAGACCTGATAGGTGGAGACCTGCCTCTGAGCCCCCCTAAAAGTGACGTGGTGTTTTCTGTGAAGCCTGGCACTGATGACTGCAAGTGTTAATTGAAGCAGGATCGGCAAAGAAACCTTGAAGTCCCAAGCGAAGTGCAGTCCTTCAATTGCACATTGCTTATGTCCTGTTGTGAAACACATTGGCATGTTTTCCCACCAATGTGGGTGGATGATCCAGCGTGGGGGCACATCTGACAAGCTGGCCTAATAATGATATGCTGATATATTATAATGAGGTTCCTGATGTCTAATGGCAGAGAACGCGGTCCACCACTGGCATGCTGAGTGGACGCTCGTGAACTGGTTTCACGCCACCGTGAAACCAATCACGCTATATTATCCATTCATGCCTGACGCCAGTGGGCACAGAAACACCCGGCCATAGAAAAGATTAGAAAAGCAGCATTTCATTTAAATGGAGAGAGATTGCAGGACTCTTTGGCACTCTTTGTATAAGCTGGACTAGATTTTGGTAGGATTTAGGTTGCCTGCTTAACTTGACCATTTTTAGAGGCTTTTACAAACACATGTATTCTGCAACAGGCTAAGAAAGTGAAGCCACCACTTTGTATTAACATTTTATCCAAAAGAAGCCACTTTGTGATTTGAGTACCTGCTGCCAAGCTATTCAACATTTTAGGACACTAACCACTAGTATTTTAACTCTTTTGAGTACAAACATGTTTCCATCTGTTCCTATTCAGATGAAGTTATATTGTTTCATAGTTTGCCATTGTGAGATTTGAATTCTTGATAATCTTTTAAAATCTTTTAAATTTGAACTCTTGATACTCTTTTGAGTAAACATGTTTCCATCTGTTTCAGATGAAGTTACATTGTTTCATAGTTTGCCATTGTGAGATTTGAACTCCTGATACTCTTTTGAGTAAACCTGTTTCCATCTGTTTCAGATGAAGTTACATTGTTTCATAGTTTGCCATTGTGAGATTTGAACTCTTGATACTCTTTTGAGTAAATCCGTTTCTATCTGTTTCAGATGAAGTTACATTGTTTCATAGTTTGCCATTGTGAGATTTGAACTCTTGATCTTGGGGTTACAAACCCAGTACCATAACCACTTGGCTATTTAGGCCAAGCTTTACAATGGTACATGATAACCGAGCAAGCAGTGACTGACAAGGCCATTGTAACTCTTTCGAGTACAAACACATTTCCATCTGTTCCAATTCAGATGAAGTTACTTTGTTTCATAGTTTTGCCATTGTGAGATTTGAACTCTTGATCTTGGGTTTACAAACCCAGAACCATAACCACTTGGCTATTTAGGCCAAGCACAAAAATTATATTATTTCATAGTTTGCCACTGTGAGATTTGAACTCGTGATCTTGGGGTTACAAACCCAGTACCATAACCACTTGGCTATTTAGGCCAAGCCCACTAATATTGTAAAGTAGCAACTGACCAGCAACAGATGATTATTGGAAGTACCTCAATTATTCTGCAATTGAAGAATAAGCAATTAATCAGGTAGTTAATTAGGGTTGGGTTCTACTTTTTTCTATTTTTCTACTAATATTCCTGTTGCTGGAAAAAGATATGTTGTTGAAGCTTTTTGTCTGCACTATTCAGGACAGTTCACAAAAATACTGCTAGTAAAGGGAACAACAATTTATACTGGATGAGAAAAAAGTTCTGATAAGTTGGCAGTGGATTCTGATTGGTGGAAGTATTACCATGGAGAATGAACCAGGGAACGGTTAACTGCCAAGCTTTTCTTCAAATTTAAATCAGACAGGACAAATCTGTTAGATCAAGTCATTGCCATGGGGAAAGAACCAGGGAATGGTTGTCCCCCTTGCTTTTATTTAGGTGCAAAAGTTGCAATGCTTGGACAGGTTCCTTCTATCTGCAAAGGACAGGGCTTGTGTATGAATATATGTATCTTCTAACACGTGTAAGTGAGCCACACTGCAATACCCTTAACTAACATAAACCTATCTATCTCAATGTTGAATGCTCCAATTGTCCCAGCATCCACAGCCTTTTTGAGGAGAGAATTCGCTGGTCCTACCATCCTTTGCATGAGAAAGTGCTTCCTCATTTCTGTCCTAAATCGCCTAGCTCTAACTATAATATTACATTCCCTGGCTATTGATTTTCTCACCAGAGGAAATCAGTTGTCTGGATCTATCCTCACTCAGATCCCACTGAGATTCCCCTTGAATTTTCTACATTGAAATCAAGTTTATGTAATCTGACCTCATTGTAACATTATAACCATGGTCAATCTGGAGACCCCTTGAAAGTATTGACATACTTCCAACGAACCTCTATCCTAGCTTCCAAAAGATAGATGACCCTGTGGACCTGGATTTGAAAACTTGTGGTCGAATCAAAAAAGTTCCCTCTCTAGTTTTCTGCCAGAGAGATGGGCTGGGGTGGGTATTTTTTGCTCTTTAGGTGCTACCGGTGTGCAATGATAAGACAAAGTTCCATCAGTATGAGTATTTACAAAGTCCTTTTCTCAGGATGAGAAAGATGTCCTCAGGATGTGTCAAATTGTTTTACAGCCAAAGTCCATGGAAACATATAAAACAGGAGCAGGAATAGGGGTCATTCTGCCCTTCGAGCCTGCTCCGTCATTCAACGTGATCATGGCTGATTCTCTATCTCAATGTCATACTTCTGCTCTACCCCTTGATGCCTTTAGACTCATAAACTCATAAATGATTACAGCACAGAAGGAGGCTATTCAGCCCATTGTATCCATGCCAATCAACAAAGATCTGACTGCACTAATCCCATTTTTCAGCGCTTGGCCCGTAGCCATGGAGGTTATGGTAACACAAGTGAATATCTAAATACTTCTTAAATGTTATGAGAGTTTCTGACTCAAGTTTAGAGTCTAGAAATCTATCAACTTCCTTCTTATATACATTTATTGACTTGTTTTCCACAGCCTTATGTGGTAGAGAATTCCACAGGTTCACCACCCTCTGAGTGAAGAAGTTTCATCTCATCTCAGTCCTAAATGGCCGACCCCATATCCTGAGACAGTGATCCCTTGTTCAAGAACCCCCCACCCAGCCAGAGGAAACATCATCCCTGCATTGTCTATCCAACCCTGTCAGAATTTTATATGTTTCAATGGATGAATTTTCTCCCCATCAGGGGGGTCGGGCGGGAGTGGGCGCAGGCGGGCACAAAGCCAATTGCTGCCGGCGATCGGCTGCACAGTGCCTTTTTACGTGGGCGGGCCAATTAAGGTCCACCCAGCGTGACGCGCACCCTGAAACGCTGTACACTCCCTGTGCGGGCGGGGGGAGTAGGCTGAGTTGGGGCCTGCGCTGTTTCGCACATGCCCGTGAAAGAGCGCAGAAATCTCCCTGAGGCAAAGATCTGCCTTAGGGAGATCATTTTAATTTTAAAAATTTTAACGAAGACAAAAAAAAATATTTTTAAGACATGTCCCCTCATGTGACAGTATCACATGAGCTGGGACATGTCAATGCATCTTACGAAAAAGTTTTATTAAACTTTTAAAACCTTCATGAAACCTCATGCCGCCCGTGGATGAGGTTTTGTGATAAATGCAAAGGGCGCCTGGGCTCTTCGCCTGCCCGCCAACCTTAAGGTTGGATGGGCAGCTCAGTTAAGTGCTTTAATTGGTATTTAAATGGCCTTAATAGACCTTTGATAGTTCAGCAGGTGCCCACCCCTGCACGCTGACCTGAAGATTCTGCCCTAGGTCATGGAAGGTGCAAAATTAGTGCAAGTTCTTTCTTTATAAAAGATCTTGTGCTCTTAAACTGTTTTGTGGTATGGTGGATAGCTGAGTTCATTGTTAGAGGGTTTTATTGTTTTAGAAATCTTACTTTAGATGATGGGCCAAAGCAGCTAGGGACTTCAGTTAGATGGACAAGCTAGAAAAAGCAGCTAACATTGGAAGGATTCACACTGCAGAATCATACCAGCTTGCAGGGCAGAAATGTAGTTGTTTTTCACATTGGAACAACCTGATCTTGTTGCAACAATAGTTGGTCCAGAGATGTGATAATATGAAATTCATTCTAATTGTATCTGAACTATGGTAAATTGTTTGAGGGAGTTACTGCAAGAGCTAAGGCAGCTCAAGAAACAGTGTGACGTTGTTTTGTGCAGTTTTTTCCTGAAGATGCATCTCTCCAACATTTATCTAATATTGCAACTGATGTACATAATGAGCAAAAGCAATTGCATAACAACCTTTATTAGATCACCATTGGTAAATTATCTCGCAATAGACTCATAGAAGCAACAAAATGGTGATTCAAAGGATCATCCTCCGCCATTTCCGCCAACTCCAGCATGATGCCACTACCAAACACATCTTCCCTTCACCCCCACTGTCGGCATTCCGTAGGGATCATTCCCTCCGGGACACCCTGGTCCACTCCTCCATCACCCCCTGCTCCCCAGCCCCCACCTATGGCACCACCCCATGCCCACGCAAAAGATGTAACACCTGCCCCTTCACTTCCTCTCTCCTCACCGTCCAAGGGCCCAAACACTCCTTTCAAGTGAAGCAACATTTCACTTTCATTTCCCCCAACTTAGTCTACTGCATTCGTTGCTCCCAATGCGGTCTCCTCTACATTGGAGAGACCAAACGTAAACTGGGCGACCGCTTTGCAGAACACCTACGGTCTGTCCGCAAGAATGACCCAAACCTCCCTGTCGCTTGCCATTTTAACACTCCACCCACATGTCTGTCCTTGGCTTGCTGCATTGTTCCAGTGAAGCCCAACGCAAACTGGAGGAACAGCACCTCATCTTCCGACTAGGCACTTTACAGCCTTCCGGACTGAATATTGAATTCAACAACTTTACATCTTGACCTCCCTCCTCCATCCCCAACCCCCCTTCTGTTTCTTCCCCCTTCCTTTTGTTTTTTTTCCAATAAATTATATAGATTTTTCTTTTTCCCTCCTATTTCCATTATTTTTAAATATTTTTAAATCTTTTATGCTCCCCCCACCCCCACTAGAGCTATACCTTGAGTGCCCTACCATCCATTCTTAATTAGCACATTCGTTTAGATAATATCACCAACTTCGACACCTATGTGTTCTTTTGTTCTGCCGTCTGTGACATCTTTTGATGATCTGCTTCTATCACTGCTTTTGCCTACAACCACACCAGCCCCCTCCACTTCTCTCTCTCCCCTCCACCCCCCACCACCACCACCACCTTAAACCAGCTCATATTTCAACCCTTCCTGGGATTCACCTAGTTCTGTCGAAGGGTCATGAGGACTCGAAACGTCAACTCTTTTCTTCTCCGCCGATGCTGCCAGACCTGCTGAGTTTTTCCAGGTAATTCTGTTTTTAAAATGGTGATTGGTAGCTTATTGAAAAAGAACAGCAAAGTAAGTCCATGTTATCAGTTACTTATGTTGCTGTTATTTTCAAGCTCTGTATTAGGGGTATACTTCAAAATTTTAATTTAATAATATTCAGCATTTGCTCTCCAAGTTGGTAATTGTTGTCTGCTCATTGAGCTGTCACACATGACTTATTTATTTATGGATATGTTTGATGAATCCCCATATCTATGTTACCATATTTAAAACACATGACAGGACATAGTCTAATATAAAAGCTCTTCAGTTATATATTGCATACATTTAGAGCAAGGTACATGGTGTGCATATTCTATTTCAATAATATTTGCATGCCACAGTGAGATAGGGCAGCAATGCTAGGTATTTGCTTCCCAATATTTAACAATGGCTACAAGTTTTTGATATCAGCAGATGAATATTTAGTGTGTTCATGTAACATCCATCTGTCTGCTAATTTAACAGAAAAGTCACATTTAAAACCAACAGGCAATCACCTCAGTTAAATGGTGGACAGGGGAGTGCTGTATGGATGCATTAAGTGTCAGTATGCTGATATAGCAACAGTGATACCTATCTTTAATGGAGTACAGAATCTTTTATTACCACTGTTAAGACTTGTTAAATTGTACAGTCTTGGTCAGACTCCACCTGGAAGGAGTGCAATGCAGATTCACCTGACTTTGTCAGAGTTTAGACTAAAAATAGTGTCAATATTTATGACTGCTTAAATGTCTAGACCACCAGTTTTTCAAACAGGTCTTTTCCCGGCCGTACTCCACTAGGCTCTAAAAGTAATTTATTTAAGACATTCTCGCTAGCATATTTTGCATGTCTACCAAAGAGAATCTATCATCATCTTGTCATTGTTTTTAACTGGAGATACCTAGAGATAAGTGAGACTACCAACATTGTAAAAGGATGCAAGGCAGATCAAAAAGTAGTGATAACCTGACACCAAACTTGGGTTTCAAAAACCTGAAGATTGTGGTAGGAAGGATAGAAGAAAACAAAGTATATCATACAATTTTGGAAAGTGTGAGAAAAGAAAGAGTCTGTGTAAGAAGCAGCATGATGAGCCTTGATTCCAACACGGGTATGGATGCATGATAGAAGCAAAAATATACTCTAGTCTGCATGGAAACTTAAAGACCAAAACTAAGCGCACTTTGCTGAAAGGTAAAGCTCTTAGTACATATGAGTCAAATCTTATGCTCTCTGTGTTGTTAGAAGTGTGAATGGAAGTCCTGATGTGGGACCTATGTGTTTTCGACTTCCGCTGGACAATTCCTCCAGTCCCCGGAATCCTTCGTTGAATGTCTCTGAATGAATAGTTACCCAAGAAATGTTTGGCAGATTAAAACCTAGTCTAACTGCAGGGTAACTCCAGAACTGACCCTCTCAGTCACTTACATGGACTCCCACAACTACCCCACTGACGTCTCCCCGACCCTCCTCAACAACCCTTGAATACTCCCCAACCCGATTATCCCCAACCACTCCCCAAAACCCGACTAACCCCCTATCCGACCTGACTATCCCACAACCTGATTGCTCACCAGACCTAACTCGATCCAACTACCCACCCAGCCAGACTACGCCCCACCAACCGACTACCTTCCCGAGCAGACCTGACTAGCCCCAAACCACCTACCCACTCACTCACTTTACTCACCTCATTTCCCTACCAACTTACCTACTTAGTCCTTCACCCACCTCATTCACATACCCACCTGCCCACCTCACCCACCTACCAACCTCAGCCACCTACCCAGCCTACCAACTTACCCACCTCACCCACTGACCCAACTCACCCACTGACTCACTTTTCCAACCTAAGCACTTACCTACTTACCTCACTTATCTTACTTACTTACCCACCTCACCCATCTACCCATTTACCATCCCTAAAACACTACACATTCGCCCATTCATTCACTCACCCATTCACTAACATTCAAAAACTGGACATTTAAACTTGCCATAAGGCAGCTAGTCCCATAAAAAGGAGACGTGTTCTGTCTTCCACCGACTCTACTCCGCTTTGATGGAGTTCCCTGGTGGATGCTGCACTCTGCATTTCTGGAGAAGTGGGGCTTGGAAGATCCTGGAAGAAATGCATACCACCTCAACCCAGGGAAATTTTCAAGCAGAGTGGCAATCTGATGATGATTGTCATTCCTCGGAAGATCCAGGTCTTTATATTCTTCCTTGCCAAAGTAGCTTTTATGCCATATTTTGCAGCAGCTAAGATATATCATTAGGGCACACACATTGAAGACCTGCATACAAAATGTTGGGGGGGGGGGGGGGGATTTTTTTTTAGGAATCAAACACTGCATTTCCATATTAGTATTTTTTTATTTGGCCCTGCCAACATCTTCCATATATTTGATCTGCAGCACTGATGCTGTCACAATCAGTTGACACTATCTGTGTAATACTATCACTTTTCTCCTGCTTCTTCCAATTTTTACTTTCATCGTTGAGCATCAAATTTCATGGCAATTTTTTTGAATTGAATTATTTGATTTTTTTTTGAAGGGCTCCACTTAATAAAAAGTTAGAAGTTACACTTAAAAACCAGAGATTCTAAAAACAGTATGAAAGCGGGACTGAAAAAATGTCATTATACCTTCATTATATATATGAGTGAAATAAAACAGATAAGTTAATTTGCTTTAGTATAAATTGAAATATCTACTGTAATAAATTAAAGTCTTAGACAATTAGAACCTTATAAGAGAAAAAACATGCATTCATATGGCCCATTTCATGCCCTTAGAAGATTCAAAGTGCTTCATGACCAACCAATGATTCTTGTACTGGAGTAGATAGGACATGAATATGACAGCCAATTTGCACACGGCAAGGTGCCATAAACAACAGTAAGATTAATTGGCCAGATATTCTGTTTTTGATGGTGTTGTTTGCAGCGGAGACCAGAACTATGGGCATAAATATAAGATAGACATTAATAAACCCAAAGAGGAATTTAAGAGAAACTTCTTTACTCAGAGATGGGCTAGACTGTGGCACTCCACAAGGAGTATTTGAGGTGAATAACATAGGTGTATTTAAAAGGAAGCTAGATAAACATATAGGAGAGAAATGAATTGAAGGATATGTTGATGGGGTTAGATGAAGCATGGGAGGAGATTCATGTGGAACAAAAATACATGAACCTGCTGAATTCTATAGCCTGTTTCTATACTGTAGGTACTATGTTGCACTTGCTAATTGTATAATTATTGTATTTAATTGTATGCAGGTGGTGACATCAACTGGGGATTCACTTATGGCCCTGTAAATGGAAACAGACCAAAACTTTGGTTGTTGTGAATACAGGGTGCACGTCTGTAATGTGTATCTCTGTAAATAAATGATTCTAAAGTGTGTAAAGATTGGCTCTAGTTCTATCCTTCACCAGCTGGCTTTCTTGGACTGAACAATATCATGTAATGTTGTTATTGTCCCTACTCTTCTTCAAATAGTGCGATGGGAGCTCTTATATCCCTCCTGAACAGGTGGACGTAGCACTAGTTTAATATTTTGACAAAAAAATAACAGCATTGGCAATCATACATCGTTTTCTCAATACTGTGTGAGGGTCATCTTTATTCAGCTGCCCTTCTAATGAGTATAATTTTGTGAATCTTTCTTTTTAATCTTTCAAACACGTCTATGACTTTACTTTTCCAGAACACTTCTAACTCAGACCTTGAAGGCAAACATTGATTAGCTTTTAAGTAATCACCTCCAAGCTTGTTTGAATCGTATTTACTTCAGGGTTGCTTATCGGTTTCTCAATCAGATGTTTCCATTTAACATACATTTAACACTTTAACATCCAACCTAAAAGTTATATTCCTAAAACTAAAAGTTATGTTCTAAAACATATGAATTATGAACTAGATTTTCACAACATTCTCAGCATCAGTTCTGATCTGTATAATATTCTATCTCCCGATTGTTCCATTGAATTCAGAGAAATAGATCTTTGTTGCTCCTACTCATTTCAACTTCCCACAAATATTCCCTGATCACTTTTTATGTAATGATGTCATTCACCATTGTTCAGTATTTTCAAGTTGTATGAGTAGTAATTTCATTTCAGCATTTTCCAAATTCTTAAATTTAAAAAGCTGTTAAAAAAGGTGAGGTGGTTGCCATAGTCACAATATAATTATGTTATCTCCAATTCACTTGATAAGGGAAAAACAGTTAAATGTTTGAACTAGAGAAAGTTGCAGATTTATGGTGAGAATAAGGCACTCGGAGTAGTCTTTAATTGCTCAAGCTAAAAATTATTATAGACAGCAGGATGAGCTGAAGGGCTTCTTTTTGTTCTGTAAATTGCTGTGGTCCTAAATATAAAAACTGATCAAACTCAAAAGAATTTATGATCAGTCAAGTCTCATCTCCAGAATATTTAATATTGAAGTCAGCATGCAACATCAAATAGTGAGGCAAAATCTGCACTACAATGATGGAATTACAAGGCACATTCTTTTACACAAGATGTATTATCCTCATGCAGATGTGTAATATGCAATATCAAAGATACAAACCAAAAATGGTCTTTATAAGGACAGGATAGAATCATGGGCAGAATTTCACCAGAACACGAGTTATCAGGGAGCACATGCCCACCAACACTGACTGCCCCACAGCCAGTTAATGATCCTAGGAACGTTAATTGGCTGGAAGCAAGATTTCCACCCCTCACTCAGGAGGAAGGCCCATATCAGAGAGCTGCCGGTCAATCTGTGAAGAGCATGACCACTGCTGGGAATAAGCAGTCCCACCAGTCTAAGTGCCAGGCCCCACAGGAACAAGTGGGTGCAGGGTCTTGGGGCAGGGATGGGAGTGGAGGAAAGGGTGCTGGGGATCTCAAAGGAGAGACCAAGCGGGGATGAATCACAGGCACCTGGAAGAGGGAGGGGGATGGGGAGGGGATGCAGACTTGAAGGGAGGGCCCCAATCTGGAAAAGGGGCCAGTAACAGAGATGTCTCCCTGGCTTTCCTGTCCAAGGTGAGCAAGGTGATCTGTTGAACTTTGCCCCACCTCTGAACTCCTACCACCAGCTGAAAAATTGTGGCTGGGTGGGAGGCAGCCCTTAAGTGGCCAATAATTGGCCACTTAAGTGCTTCAATTGGGACAGGCTGTCCTGGACCCTGCTGCCCCCTCTCCCATAAGATTGCAGATAGGTCAGAGGCAGATGGGGAGTCAGTGGGAAGGCCACCTGGGGAATTTTATGCCCCCCACCACCTGCAAAGCTGGGGATCATAGAATTTTGCCTATGCTTCAAAACCTGCAATAGATTTGCTGAGTTTCCTTAACAAGGATATGCACCCACAAATTGACAAAAACCTGGTGATTCATTTTAACCTAATTTACCCAGCTAGTCAATAGGAAACAGCAATCAGCAGCTTCTGAAATGGATGGCTCGTGTAATAACATTTCTCACCAGGTGTATTAGAACCCTCATTTATTTCATATGTCTTTTGTAGTAAATACTTTGTTGATATATTGTACAATACACAAATTATATTGATAGCCCTGAATTCCTGTCTTTCTACAGAAAAAAAAAAGCTAAACTCGTTCTAAATCAGCAGTGTGGGTGGTTAAGATTTTAAGGATGCCGTAAATAGATTACACAATACTGGGATAGAGCCTCCACTGTGGGTAATTAATAATCATTCATCATCATGCAATTTTTGCATTCAGGTCCCGAATAACCTTGTTGAGAGGGCATACCATCTGTTCAACTTATGTAGTCAAGGAGAATAAAACTCCACTCAGCACATCTCTCCCACCATTTTCTGTAATCACACTGCTCCCTACCTGTACAGCTATCATTTAAGTTATTCTGTGCTAGGCTGACTGGAGTAACCTGGTAGGAAAGAAACAAACCTCCTTGAGGTACAACTATCTACTATTGCCACACATGCCAGCTTAAAGACCACAGGACTCAAAATTCATTTTCTCTCTTACTCAGAAGGCACTGACCCACTTTTCCAATTCATTTGTGTGATCAGGGCAATTTGCATTATGAAAGTATGCCTTTATCTAGAATGCTTGTGTTTCAGTTTCTCTGTGATGCCATTAGGTAACTGAGGAAGAAAGTCATAGGCTGATAGTGCTATTTAATTTACTCAGCAAGACTTTTACAATCGTTATGACTTTTACAGAAAGCATACATAAGGGAGGAACAAGAGTTTAGACAATCAAATGTGCATTTTGACAAATCAGGAACAATTTTTTGCTGAAAGAATTGAATAAACATGTTTGAAATTTGCAACATAAAACAACAGAAATTTTCCTGGAAAACCTAATACTAATATCTCACTCTAGCACATTAATCAAACATAATATCCACCCTTGGGTTTTTCAATCCTGTTATTGAAAATTCCAGGGTTCCAGCAGCAGGTGCAGAAAGTACATATAGTTGTATAAGGTATTTAATCACCTGTGCCAATTCTCATTTTACATTCCTGGCCAGAGTCTCATTTGTCTTGCTTTCTTTTAATTTGGATAGTATTAATCTATCTTACTTGGATCCAATTCCATTCATCCACTGCTTTAGCAGGATGGAGGGCCATTTCCCAACGTCTAGTCCCCTGTCTTGTTCATAAGAAATATTGGCCAGGACTTTTCGCTCAGTGTGCGGGTGTGTGCCCAACACGCTCAAGTGTAAAATGATGCGTGATAACGTGCCATCGCGCACTCAAATAATATTTCGGTTGGCGGGTGTGCAAAAAGGCCAAGTGGCCTTTGTATTTTTGGCGAAACCTCATCCATGGGCGAGATGAGGTTTTGACCTTTACACTCACGTTTAACATGCCCCTGCTCTTGTGACAGAGTCACATGAGGGGTCATGTTTTCATTGGCCTGAATTTTTCCCGAGTCACCCGCCGCCTGTGATCGGCTCTGCACCGCCATTTTACACAGGCAGGCCAATTAAGGCACACCCAGTGTAATACGCGAGCAGTAGCGCTACCTGTGCGGGTCGGGGGGCGGTGGAGGAGGAAGAGTAGGGTCCAACGCTCTTTCGTGCATGCAAGCTGCCTCAGGGAGATTGAAGCGCTTTTGAAAAGAATGAATGAAGGTAATAAAAATTTAATGAAACATGTCCCCTCATGTGACTGTGTCACATCAGATAGGACATGTTTTTATTTTTCAGAAAAACTATTTATTTTTCGTAAAAGCTTTAGGAAACCTCATCCAGCTTGTGGATGAAGTTTCTTAAAAAACGCAAAGGCCGCTTGGCCTTTTCGCCTGCCTGCCAAGCTTAAGGTTGGATGGGCAGCGTAAACTTGAAATGAATTACTTCATTAACGGCCTTAATAGGCCTATCAATTATCGGCGGGCGAGCAGCCAACTCCGGCATGTGCTGCCGAATGAAACATCGCGAGACAGCGCGATGATGTCAGGACGCACGCCCGATGTCATTGTGCGTCATTTTACGCACTGACATGTCGGGCCTGCCCCTGGCTGCCGACTATAAAATGCTGGCCATAATTTTAAAAATCTTTAGTTTTATTGATAAAGATCTTCAGTTCCCTGAGGCAGCCATTAATTGGCCACCCAGCATGAAATTGTGGTTGGAGTCTGATCGCAGGCAGCGACTGGTTTCTTAGCTGCTCCCGGTGAGGGCAAATTTCTGCCCATTAAAATTATTTTAACTTGTTGATATGAATATTGTCATAACATTCAGCATGGTAAATATCAAGGTTGAGCATAGACGGTTGAGGGGTGATTAACTGATCAGCATTAACACATAAATCTAATTGCCATATAGAAAAATATATGCACAGCTACTGCTGCTGTTTATTGTGCCACAATTTTTTGTAATAAAATTACAACCTAGGTCATCTGCGAGTGCACAATCTGGATTTTTATTTGCAATGATTTCATTTTTTTCTTTATTCATAAATAAAGAGGAGGTCCTTAAATGGTTGGCAATCCTCAAAATAGGAAATTCATCCAGATTGGATGAGATGCATCCTAGGTTGCCTATGGATGTAAAGGTTGAAATTCTGAAATCTCTGGCCACAATCTTCCAATCTTCAGAGGTGGTGCCAGAGGATTGGAGTTGCACTGCTATTTAAAAGGGAGAGAGGAATAAACCCAGTATCTATAGGCCAATTAGCTTAATGCTGGTGGCAGGAAACATTTAGAAACAATAACCTAGGACAAAATTAATTGACATTTGGAAAAAGACTAATAAGTGAAATGTGGACATATTTATATTTTTTCAAGCTTGGATGCTGTCTAGATCTTGCTGAATGGGCATGGACTGCTTCTTTACCTGAGAAGTTGCTAATGGAGCTGAACACTGTGCAATCATCAACAAACATCCTCACTTCTGAGTTTATCATGGGGGGGAAGATCATTAATTAAGAAGCTGAAGGTGGTTGGGCCTAGGACATTGACCTGCAATGGTATGGGATCCTTGGCTTTATTAATAGAGGGATAGTGTACAAAAGGAAGGAAGCTATGCTAAACTTTTAACACTGTGCACATATACAAGATGTACTACATCAACTCACTAAAGCTTCTTCATCAGCACCTTCCTAACCTAAGACTGCTACCACCTAGAAGGACAAGGACAGCAGATGCATGGGAACTCCACCAATTGCAAGCTCCTCTCCAAGCTACACATTGTCCTGACATGGAAATACATCATTGTTCCTTCACTGTTGCTGGGTCAAAATCCTGGAGCTCCCTTCCTAATAGCACTGTTGGTGTACTTACATGACAGGGACTGCAGCCATTCAAGGTGACAGCTCAAAATCACTCTCCTAAGGGCAACTAGAGATGGGAAGCAAATGCTGGCTTAGGCCAGCAGTTATTGCCCATCCCCCAATTAACCTTGACCTGAGTGTTGCTAGGCCTTTCCTGTGGGCATTTAACAGTCCCAGCCACATTGCTATGGGTCTGAAGTCATATGTAGGCAGGCTAAGTAAGGATGGCAAATTTCCTTCCTTAAAAGACATGGGTGAAGCAGCTGGGTTTTTCCAACAATCCTTTTTAAATTATGCTCATCATTAGGCTTTTAATTGCAGATTTCCATCGACCATGGTGGGATTGAAATTCAGGTTCCCCAGAGCATTATCCTGGGCCTCTGGATTGCCAGTCTAGTGACAATACCACTAAGCCACCACCTTGCCATTATAGCCCTCACGTTTGAGATGGACTCCTCCAAGATCTCTCGTTGATGACTCCTCAGGCTCAGCACCTGTGGCCAGTTAAGCAGAGCTTGTAGCATCCTGCGCCCTTCGACAAGGAGTCTCCACTGTTGTCTCTATCTCCACCAGCTGTTCTTGCTCAATTGTGATTAGTGAAAACATCATGTGAAAGCCAATCCCACCGAGGTGTGCATATCTGAGCAGGTGCAGTTTGAATGCATCCAGTATTGGTGCATCCTAAGTGTGAGTGATATCCCCTGTGATCGTGCATCCTCTTCCTGCATCACACTTGATGGACTGTGTGAGATGAAAAGCATGAAGTAGAACTGTCACGGGAAGAAGATGCTAAGTTAATATGGTGCGCATCATCATATTTCACTTGCTGATGATATCAAGCCAACATGAATGACTGCTGTATGCCTTGTTGTTTGATATTTAATTCTGTCACCAGAAAGCTGGGAGCCCCAATATCTCCATCTCTGGTGGTCAAACATGCTGAGACTTGGCTTATCTCCTCATCCTGTGCAGAAATTAGGTGGCTAAAGGGCTATCTTTGGTTCTCTACCTCTTTCTGAGCTCTCGTCTCCTGCAAGGAAGGAGAGAAAAGCCCTATGGAAAAATTTGCAATATTATAGCACCTTTAACACAATAAAACATCATAAGGTGTTCTAAAGGAATGTTATAGAACAATATCTGACACTGAGCCAGAGAACAAAAGTTATAAGGGATGCTGCAAAGGAAGAAAGAAAGGTAGGAAATAGAAAGAATTAGGGATGAATTTTAGAGCTCAGGGTCAAGGCAGCTAAAGCTGAATGGTGGACTGATGAAAATCAGAGGAGTTGTGGTGCTAGAGGAGATTATAAAGATGGGGAGATATTGGACCATAGAGAGATTTGAGAACAAGGATGAGAATTTTAAAATTGAGGTTTTGCTTGACGAGTAGCTCATTTAGGTCAGTGAGCACAGGAAAGTTGGGTGAGTGAAACTTGCTGTGAGTTAGGAAATGGGCAGCAGAGTTTTGAATGATTTCAAGTTTGCGAAGGGTAGTACTTAGGAGGACGGTCTGGAGCACATTGGAATAATCAAGTCTAATGGCAACAAACGAATGAATGAATGTCTTTGCAACAGATAAGATGAGACAAGAGCAGAGTTGGGAAAGGTGACACTGATTAAAATTGGCAGTCTTAGTGAGGGTGTTGTTGTGCATTAGGACACTAATCCCAGAGAAATATCTCCATAAATGTTTGCCATTGCTTTTCTACCATCTTATCTTTTTAACCTATTTTCCCAATCCACTGTAGACAATTCTGCCTTCACACTTTTGTAATTATCTTTACATTTAAGGCACCAGTTTCATACCCAACTTTCTCACCCTCAAAATGAATATGAAATTCAAACATATTATGATCACTCTTGCCTTAACTATGAGATCATTAATTAATCCTGTCTCATGGTCACCTGGTCTAAAATTACCTTTTCCCTAGTTGGTTCCAGAACCTGTTGTTCTAAGAAACTGTCCTTAATATCCTCTATGAACTCAGGGCAGATGATAGCATAGTGGTATTATTGCTGCACTAGTAATCCAGAGTCCCAGTTCAGTTGGTTTTGAACTTGGGTTCAAATCCTGCCACAGCAGATGGTGGAATTTAAACTCAATAAAAATCTGGAACTAAACATCAATAACCATGTAAAAACCCATCTGGTTCACTAATTTCCTTTAGGGAAGGAAATCTACTGGCCTACATGTGACAGCAATGTGGTTGATTCTTAAATGCCCTCTGTATTAGGGATGGGCAATGCCTACATTCCATGAATAAATTTTTAAAAAATCCCAAAGTTTGATCTGCCAATCTAAATGAAGATTAAAATTGTCTCTAATTATTATAGTGCCTTTCTTATAAGCCCCCATTGTTTTTTGATATATACTCTGTCCTACAGTGTAGCTACTAGGGGATTATAAACTACTCTCACCAGTCACTTCTTTCCACTGCTATTTCCTATCTCCACTCAAACTGATTCTACATCTTGATCTTCCGAACCAAGTTAATTTCTCATTACTGTACTGATTCCATCCTTCAATAACAGAGCATTGCATTGATGTGATGAGCCATGTGGGAGCCAAACAGAAAATGCTGGAAAAACTCAGCAGGTCTGACAGCATCTGTGGAGAGAGAAACAGAGTTAACGTTTTGAGTCCATATGACCCTTCTTCAGAGCTGAAGAGAAGTGGAAATATGATTAAATTTATATTGTTTAAGGGGGATGGAGCAGGTGAAGCTGAATAGAAGGCCAGTGATAAGTGGGGCAATGGCGAGATTGACAAAGTTGTCATGAACTAAAGGACAAAGGGAATGTTAATGGTAGTGGGAAGGGCTAAAAAAAAGGTGCTGATAGTGGTATAAAGGTAAGAAAGCAAAATGTGCTAATAGCAGAACAAGAGTAGCATTGTGTGAAAGAACAACATGGAACAAATAACAGATGGCTCTTTTGGGGGTGGGGTGGGAAGAGGGGCGGTGATGGGGAAATAAGGATAGAAAATGGGATAGAAGGGTGGATAAAAAAGGGGGTACAACCATGGATGAATGAATACAAATAAAAATAAAAATAAGTGGATAAAAAGTAAAAATGAATGTAGAAAAAAGGTTAAAAAAAAGAGGTGGGGATGGAGGAGAGAGTTCATGGTCTGAAGTTGTTGAACTCAATGTTAAGTATGGAAGGCTTAATTGGAAGATGAGGTGCTGTTCCTCCAGTTTGCATTGAGCTTCACTGGAACATTGCAGCAGGCCAAGGGCAGACATGTGGGCATGAGAGCAGGATGGTGTGTTGACTTGGCAAGCGACTGGAAGGTGTGGGTGATGCTTGCGGACAGGCCGGCCGTGTTCCGCAAAGCAGTCACCCAGTCTGCATTTGGTCTCTTTCCACAGATGCTGTCAGACCTGCTGAGCTTTTCCAGCATTTTCTGTTTCTGTTTCAGATTTCCAGCATCCGCAGTATTTTGCTTTCTTCTTAGAGAAAATATGATTCAGGGTGAGTGAGAATAACAGGATGTGTTGAGGGGATGGATAGACAACATTTATTGAGGGTCACTGGGAGATATAGGTTGACATTTCATCAAGGCGATGGTGAGCATTTGTGTTTAATGGTCAGGTAGGGATGAAAGGAGATGCACTACAGAGAGGGATGGGTACACCAACAACCTAACTTAGTGTGAGGAGTGATGTGCAGAAGTAGACTTGGGAAGGCAGAGTTGTGGTTAGATGAATATCAGGATGTGCTTGAGGCACTTACCTTTCCTGATCTCATTAGATCATTAAGCTTCTTCTGGCACTGTATCAAAGAGTGTGGATCACATGCTCACTGTTAAACCTCCCTGCAATCTCCAGCCATCACATCTCATTCTTTGAGGCAGGTTTTTTCTTCCCATCAACAGAAGAGCATCTCCCTCCAGGTACTTATAGGCTGCAGCTTTAGCTTTAGGAAGGCATTGGTGAAGTGAGGTGCAGACTTGCCATGTTGAACATCCATTGCCACAGTTTCATCCTCTGTTCCAACCGCCTGGGGCTGAATTTTCCGTCTGGCATGCGGGTGGCGGAGCACACACATCAGCGCATAAAATGTCATACGCTGACATTGTGTGAGTGTCCCGACGTCAGCGCGCGGCATCGCGATGTTTAGATCGGCGGGCGCACTATGCAGCGTGACGTGCGCCTGCCGTTAACTAAAGGCCTTGTTAAAGCCATTAAGTCACCAATTGACGAGGATTTTGAAGGGCCCATGCGAACTTCGGCTCGGCGCACCGGGCCCAATGGGCAGGCAGGTAAGTGATTTTTTAACAAACTTTATCCAGTGGCGGGATGAGGCTTGATATTGGACTTTAAAAAGTGTAATAAAGCTTTTGTTTATTTCATTAACATATCCCATCTTGTGTGACATTTTCTCATGAGGGGAACATGTTAATGATTTTTTTATTGTTCTATTTTTAATCTTTCACAGCCTTTCAGCGATCTCCCTGAGGCACCACTTATCCTCAGGGAGATGTGCGCTCTTTCGTAGAGATGGCTGGAGATAGCTGGAGCTGTTTGAGCTGTTGAGATAGCTGGAGCACTGGGCTGGAGGGGGATGTGGTTTGAATCACCTATCCAGTCAAGCCAGAAAAGTCTTAGACTGCAGCAAACGGTTTTATTCAGAGAGTGGATGAGGGTAAAGGTCAAGTGGTACACCTTTGTTGAAGCTACAGCAGTTTGCCTTGCGTAACATTGCTGTATTTCATATTAGCCACCTATAAGGGAGTGGTTATTTGTGGATTTGACCAAGTCGAGAGATTTGGAGAATGTTTTGTAAGACTAACCTTAATTGTGTAACTATAATCTTGTGTGCTTAAGTCTTTTTTGTTAATAACCCTTTTATTTCTAATTTTAAAACAACCCAGAAGTGTTAGTGGACCTCTTACAGCTTCTTCTTCTCGTTTTCAGAATACAAAAAAAAAGGTCATGGCCCGTAAGCCAAGTTTCCCTCTGGAATTTGGTTTGCGAAGCAGTTAACACTGGCTGTGGTCATAACACTGTTAGTTCTAAACAGCTACTGCCTGCTTCACTGTCCTTTTCTCAACTGTTTCTATATGTTCTATAATCAGTCATTTTTCATTCAGTTGGGCTGAAATCACAGTCTCTCTTAAAAGAAAGGTGCTAAGCCATTTAAGTAAATTTAATGAATTCATTGCTTTTATTGCTTAGCATAAGTTCGACCCATTTGTAGGTAATTGAATTGTGGATGCATCAAGCTCACATAAACTCCATACAAATTAATCTTGATTTCTTCCAACTAATAAAATGTTATGTTTCATTTTATTATTTTAGTTCTACAGGTGGTCTGCACAACCATTTGCCTCAAAGCACCTTATTAATGTTGAGTTTGATAGATTGATAGTCCTTACTGGTGCTGCATCTAGCCTCTTCAGCATTCCTTTACTGGGCACACTTCCCCCAAATGTCCTTGAGGATGCGAACTTGTCACAGCTATATTTGCATGAAGTGTTTTCACAAAAATATTCAATATTTCTTCAGTGGCTGTTAGATATAATAGCTCAATAAGCCATGTTCCTTCTTGTCATCACCCCACTGTGTATGTCACAGGTCTTCAGAATACATTAAAAAATCTAGGACAGTGGCAGCATTCCAGGTTCATCCATTTAACTTTCTATCTAGGTAGTGGGGAAGAAGGAAATTAGCCTTAGTCTGCTGTTCGATATGCTTGTGACTAATAGTCAAGCTTCAGTCTAATATACCAATTAGCATAAATTAAAAGAAAAAACTAATGGGGCAGGTGAAGAAATCCATCTCAATTGATATTTACAGATACAGCATAATAGGGTTAATCTTATACAGTGCTTAAGACATGCAAAGCATTCTGAACTCTAAGCAGGTAACACACATACTGCATCATAAATCTTTTTGGTGCATAAAGTGACCTAAGCATTCTTGCCAACAAGCCATATGAAAAGAATAACTCTGAAAAACATTCATTTTGACGTGTAAAATCTGGGACAGTGAGATGCTGCTAACCGAAAATAATCTCACACCAACCGTCCCTGTGCTTTTACATTAGAAAGAATGAAAAAAGATTCTGTGATCTGAATACATTTCTCCTAGAAACGTATATTAGGTACATTCTGAGGAAATGGGCAAATCACCACTTGAAAAATAAAATGCTCATTGTAGTGATGTACTTATCAATGTGACTGTCACATCAGGCAAGGCTGCTCATGCAGGACATCAGGTCCACAGGTCAATAAAAATATCAGGGAAACAGGAATTATCTATTATACTAGGTCCAAGCACAGGTAACCTAGAGTGGCCTTTAAAGATAAGCATTAATATTTCTTCTGTCACTTGAAGACCATTATTCAGACTGTGACTCAAAGAGGGACATCATACTAATAGCATGTGCAAAGAAGTGACATACTCAAAAGGGAACTCCATGGGTAGGATCTTCCCACTGTCAGGGAGGTTATGCGGAAGCGGGCGCGAACGGGCGGGTCCATGATCGGCGTCCCCGGTCAGGTGCGTGCCACCATTTTACGTGGGCGGACCAATTAAATTCGCCAGCTTGACGTCTGTAAGGAAGTGCTATGCACTCCCTGTGCGGGTGGGTGGAGTGGCGGGGGGGGGGAGTATTGCCTGAGCCAGGAGTGCGCTCTGAGTGCACAGATCTCCCTTAGGGAGATCGGTTCAGGTTTGAAAGTTTCAATAAAGAAGGGGAAAAAAATTATTGACATGTCCACTCATGTGCCATTGTCACATGAGATGGGTCATGTCAATTTCTTTTACTTAACCATTTCATAAAAAATTTTAATACCCTCATGAAACCTGATCCTGGCCGTGGATGAGGTTTCATGCTTTTTCCGAGGCCTGCCTGGGCTCCTGGCTTGCCTGCCAACCTTGAGGTTGGACGGGCAGGTCCATTAATCATGTTAACTACATTTTAATGACCTTAATAGGCCGAACTGAAAATCTAAATGACGTGGGGTGAAGTTGGGACGCATGCCCGACGTATTCCCGCGTCATTTTACACATCGGTGAGCAGGACCCACCCCTGCTCGTCGAACACGAGATTCTGCCCATGAATTGCATTCATCTTCTGCATGCTTTAGAAACAGAAATGCATCTTCTATTCTCAGCACCATCCCCCTCCCTTTTGCTATGCTTTACTCCCTAGTCCCCTCTACCCCACTGTGGATCAATTGCCAGCTCATACTGAAGCAATGCTAAACATCAGAACCACACTCCAGTCTTTTGAGTACCTATTGCAAAACCAAAGAAAATCAGTTAACAAGAGTATTTTTTTTCCAATACAGACTGTCAACTCAGGCAGGGTTTTACACTGCGTTGGAATTCCTATGACTCCCCCTACCGCTCCCTCAGCCCCCCTGCCCAACCCTGATTAACCCCAGCAAAAAGGCAATTCGCAAACCTGCCCCTGGTCCAGAGGGTTGCTCTGCAGTGTAGCTTGGCAGGGTGTTCATTGGCTTGGGGCGAGATGTCCGCAGGCAGGGTGTGGCAACAAGGAGGTGGGAGTCCAGATTAGACAGGCCATGTGAGAGGGAGGGGAACCGGGGGGTAGTGGGCAAGGTGGCAAGGTGAAGACCTAAGACCTTGGTTGGGGGGGGTGTGCGGTGGGGGTGGGTGCCCTCTGAGACCCATTAAAGAGGCGCCCATCCTTTGCCAGCCAGCAGCCCATGCAGTGAAAGCTGCCAGGCTGGACGCTTGGTGTGGGCCTTTCCCGTCGCTGGGATTTACCATGGCATTTTATGGCCCTGTAAGTCTGCCACCCTGCTACTTGTGGACCATATGATCCAACCCCCAAAAATCAGTAATGGAGAGAAGGAGAAGACTGCAAAAGGAATACACAAATGCACAGTGTCTGTCTCTAAACTGAACATACTTGAATGATAAAGTATAAACAGAAAATTCTGTAAATACACTGGCAGCATTTCTGGAGAGGGAAATAAATTTAATGTTTCACCTTGGTGACATTTCATCAGGTTAAAAGTCACCATTCTGAAACATTTCCTCCCACTTTGAGAGGGGCAAGCTTTCTCAGCCGGGATGGGGGCTGAGGATTGTTGTTCTAAATCCACAGCATGTGCCTATTTTTTTTGACAATATTGCCAGCTGGAAGTCAGCCTAACTGTCAGGCTTAGTTCCCAGTCAGATAAGGAGCACTCCAGAGCAGGCTGCAGGAGCAGATAGAGAGCTTAGTGTAAGTGTAGCAGCTGGGGGAGGGTGATCTGATCCCAGAAAAGGCTTCATAGGGGGGTGCGGGGAATGGTTGGTAAGCAGGTAAGCATGGGGATCTGGGAGGAAGCATTCTTGGCCACGAGCAGTGCCGTAAATGCACTCACCTTTTCACAAAGCTAGGCTCAATTCCTTGAGCTTCTGAAGACTTTAGAAACCCAGCCAGTTAAATATGAGGCTCCCATTAAATAGCCACATCATCCGTCCCTCCTTGGGAGTAGGTTAGCTACCCATCCTTTGTCCTGCCTCTATAAAAACTTGAGGATGAATTGGAGGGGATTGGTCAGGCTTCAGGTTTTTAAATGATTTATGTCTCATCCAATCCTAACCCATCCATTTGTGGAGGTTAAAATTACCCCTGTTAATTCTGTTGGTCACTCCACAGGTGCGGTCCTGCTAAATATTTCCAGCTTTTTCTGCTTACATTTTAGATTTCCAGCATCTACAGAATCTCGTCTTTCTATTTGAATGGTGACCCTGGTTAACAATTGAAGGCAAAACTTAAAACCTATACGATCTGACCTTGATTTATTGGATTCAGCAGTTGAATTTCCCAAACGACTTGAACTATGATGGTATAATTTCTTTGTTATGAATGGGACAAGAATTAGACACAATCAGATATTCACCCATTTAAATTGAGGATTATTGCAATAATTAGCATCACATAAGACTGTGAAGTACTCTGTCAGGAATAAAAAGCTTTTTGAATCTTCCCTAATCTCCCAGTTTTGTTCTCCTGCCATTTTATGATCCAGCTGTAATTTAATTTAAAAGCTAGTTGATAAGTACATTATCCACATCTTTCAGCATTACAAGATGTGAATCATGCTGTTAGCTGCGTCACTGTTTTATGTCAGACATTAACCTTCTTTTTGAAAAACAGTTACTTATTGAAGCAGTAGAACTCTTACTCAAATGATTCCATTTGCAACCTTTTCAAAATATCCCATTCTGTACTTAAATACTTTTCTTTTCTATCACATGGTAAATACTCCCCAGTTTACTTTGCAAATTAATTGAATATGAATCTTCATGTTCCTCCTGCCCACATAAAGTTGTGTAGTCAATATAATTTCATTAACCAAGAATAAATTTGATAAAGTAATAGACAGGGGAGCGACGCAAATTGAACTCCTTTATTTTCTGGCCATCTGTTCATAAGCAGATTTTTGAAGTAGGCTGTGGCGTGTTTCCCCAAATCCTCACGGAGTTAGGGGTAATATATTAGTTTGGGTAGAGGATTGGCTAACCAACAGAAAGCATCGAGTCAGGATAAATGGGTCTTTTTCTGGATGGCAAGCTGTGGGTTCGGTCCTTGGGCCCCAATGTTTACAATCTATATTAATGGCTTGGATTCAGGAATAGAAGGTACTATAGCTAAATTTGCAGATGGCACCAAAATAGGTGAGAAAGTAAATTGCAATGAAGAAATAAGAAATTTACAAATAGATATGGACAGGTTAGGTCAATGGACCAAAACTTGGCAGATGGAGTTTTGCGTGGATAAGTGTGAGGTTATCCATTTTGGTCAGAAGAATAAAAAGGTGACTTATTATTTAAATGGATAGAACCTTCAGAATGCTTCAATGCAGAGGGATCAGGGTGTCCTCGTGCATGAATCGCTGAAAGCTAATATGCAGTTACAGCAGGTAACAAGGAAGGCAAATGGAATTTTGGCTTTATTGCTAAAGAAATAGAGTACAAAAATAGTTAAGTGATGTTGCAACTGTACAAGGCATTGGTGAGACCGCACCTGGAGTCCTGTGCACAGTTTTGGTTCCCTTACTTGAGGACGGATGAAGTTGCATTGGAGGCAGTTCAGAGGAGGTTCACTAGGTTGATTCCAGAGATGCGGGGCTTGTCTTGAGAGATTGAGCAGTTTAGGCCTATACTCTTTAAAGTTTAGAAGGATGAGAGGAGATCTAATTGAGGGATATAAAATGCTAAAAGGGATAGACAAAGTAGACGTGGAGTGGATGTTTCCCCTTGTGGGGCATTCTAGAATGAAAGGCTATATTTTTAGCCTAAGGGGTGGTAGATTTAAATCAGAGATGAGGAGGAATTACTTTTCTCAAAGGGTCGTAAATCTGTGGAATCCACTACCTCAGAGTACAGTGGATGCCGGGACACTGAATAAATTTAAGGAGGAGATAGACAGATTTTTAATTAGTAATGGGTTGAAAGGTTTTGGGGAGAGGGGGGGAAATTGGAGTTGAGGCCGAAATGAGATCAGCCATGATCATATTGAATAGCGGGGCAGGCATGAGGGGCTGAATTGCCTATTCGCAATCCAAATTCTTATGTTCTTATGTTCTCTGTTTGTGATGTCAATTTCAAAGTGACTCGCAGCAAACTTCCTCAAGGGTTCAATCAGAAGAACTGTTTATTCATACATTCAAACCCGGGGAGTGGTTGGCGCAACTACATACACACACAGAAGCACACAAGAATGGGATAGGAAAGAAAAGAGTTTTACAACTAGGAATAATTTTTAAAAAGAACCAAAGATATGGAAATTAATTCACATGGATGTTGGAGCCCAGTGAGGACGTCTTCAAGTAGTTGTTAAGATTCAGGCTAGCTGAAAACAGGAGTTGCAGAATTTCTTTAAGGTTGCTGATGGCGCAGCAAGATGAGGTTGGTGTCCAGGGACTTGGTCCAGTCTACAGATGATGGCAGGAATCTTCCAGGGAACCAGGCTCTGAGGAGGTTTAGACTTGGGACAGGCTTTGTTGTCAGCCTAGAGTCTGGCTATGGTGTTGAAAGGCTAGGTATTTAACAACAGGCTGCCCTGGGAGTCGAGGAATGTAACATTAAAACTTTCCAAAGTTCAGAGGAGCTTAGGTCATGTGGTGTTGCTCATTGATGAGTCAGTTTCAGGTAAACTGATGAAGAGTCATACGGACTTGAAACGTTAACTGTGTTCCTCTCCACAGATGCTGTCAGACCTGCTGAGTTTTTCCAGCTATTTTTATTTTTTTCAGGTAAACAGTCTATGTCTCCGGTCAAAATCCATTGTTCACCTTATGAGTTAGATGGTGGCTATTAACTCCTCTGCAAATATAATGAATTTCTTTGTTATAAGTCCAGGCTGGGGAAAAAGACCATTCTGCTGCTTCATTGTTTCATTGATTGTAATGGGTCCCCACAATAACAGGTGTGAGATTTCACAAGGATGAGGATTGAGCTTTGTCCTGTAATTACTATTGGAAGTTTCCAGAACCGGAGCCAATTTGCAAATCATGTAGCAACCATGTTTTTAGTCCAGCAAAGTCCATTTTTTGAATAAATAGAAATTAAGGTTTGATTTACATAGTCTATGATCTCTTTCGTATCTTACGGATATAACAATAAGAAGACAAATCTTATTTAAGTTCTAGTCAAAAGTATTTTGCTGCCTTTGTCACAATAATTGAAACTTTTTGCCTTTGAACAGAAATAATTAACTTTGCTCCAGCATACAGCTCAGTTCTATTGGGCCAGATGATGTGCATCAGCACAAAGCAGATAGTCTGGCCATTCCAATTTAAGAAAAGGAATTTAAAAAAAAAATTCAATTTTATTTGAAATAATTTAACTAGCCAACATAATTTTGATCCAAATTATTATTTTTAGTTTGTTCTCTGTATCCACGGAGCGGGATTTAATGTCCAATTTGGTTTCCTCAAGGACATAAAAAAACAACTATATGTGTGAGACTGGAACTAGAGGGACTAAGATTAATTTTAATGAACCAGTTAGGTTTTATTTGACAATCCAACAGATCCAATCATGATGCCTGATTTCCTACTGCCAGAGCATCAATTTCCAGGTTTATTGAATTAACTTTCACTACTTACCATGATGAGGGAGCAAGTTTTTGACTTAATGGTAGTATTGCCATCTCTGAGTCAAAAGATGCAGGATACAAACCATAGTCCAGACAATCTTGATGTGTAGAGACATAGGAACATAGGAAATATGAGCAGGAGTAGGTCATTCAGGCCCCCAAGTCTGCTCCGCCATTCAACCAGATCATGGCTGATCTGCCACCCCAACACCATTTTCCCGCAATATCTGTTGATATCTTTACTATCTAGAAATCTATCAATGTCTTGAACATACTCAACGACTGACTCTCCACGGCCCTCAGGGGTAGAGAATTCCAAAGATTCACCACCATCTGAGTGAAGCAATTCCTCCTCATTTTAGTCCGAAATGGCGTACCTCTTATTCTGAGACTGTGTGCCCCAAGACCAGTGCTCTTGATCTAAATTTTGGTTTGACGTCCATCATATGTCGTATGTGGGTGACCTCATTGACTCACCATATAGGTTGTGGGAGCCCATAAAAACATCCCACAATATAGAACTAGAACACCATTGGCTGATATCAAGCTAGTTATGGCCATTTAAGGAGTTCTTATGTCATGGCCTGTCAAACTATTAATCAGCCTGTGAATGCTTTCACTGTTTCACACTATTCTCCAAGAGAAGAATGTGAAGAGTCAACCACAGCAAATTGCCATGATTGGATTTGAATTCACAATCACACTGGGTTACGAGCTCACTCATCTATAAGCTGTTATGCTGTTGATAGTAGAAACATTGCTGGCAGACCTTTGTGTTCAATATCTAAGTGAGAACCATATATTTGTTTGTAAAAATAGATTCAAATGGAAGATGTTTGAAGTTCCAGACTGTTTAGTCCCCCCTTTTCTCAGAATCAGACAGTCTGCCTAATCTGTATATCTTGTGTTAGGCAATAAGCAGGAAACAACACAAGAATAAATAAATAGTGAATTTTAAAACAATTTTGAGTCTGTGTTTAAAAATTATGGCTTTGCAAGGTTGCTTTAATGTCAAAGATTGCAATTATTATTATAACAGATTGCAATTGCTCTTTCAAAATAAAAGTTAAAAAATATATATGTGGAAAATGTACCATCATTGCTTCAATTTAAGCCCTAACTGTTGTCAAACAAATGATCTCAAAATGTCACTAAATTCTAGTTGCTGCGGGAACCTAAGCATGCCATTTTGCACCTTAAATCCTGCTTGATTCATTTCACTGAATTTTCTTGAGTTACATCCATTTTGCTCAGAGCACACCACAGTTGTGAAATTTTGCTCTTAAAGCAATAGGTGAAGCTGGGTTAATCCCGATGAACACTTTCACATTTAGAGGGTTTTCCCCTGCTCCTCATTTCAGGAGAACAAGCTCTGTGCATCCTTCCCTTTTTTTGCATTTGGCATCAACTAACAGTTTCCATAGGTCTGGTGGATTCTACTGCCTACCCAACATACAAGAATTTGTACAATTTCTCCCACTCCAGGGGTTTTTGTTCATTGGGCTTTCAGCACTGAGATTCCACCCGCAGGACAGAATAAAATCCATGTGGTAGATTTAATGGTTCCTCACTCCCGGTTTAGTGTGTCTTGCAAGGTGGCTGCTTCCTGTCCATTCAGATGCAGAGGTCATTCCATCTGCTGCTGACTGAATAGTGGAAAATGCTGCACATTACAAATTTGCTGCACTAACTCTTGACCTGCATTTTCAATTTTCAAGTCCAATGTGCAAAGGTGTGTGCTAAAATCATTAAATGTATCCTTATTATGTGTTTTTTTTTATCTTCAGGATAAATATTCTGACATTGTCAGAGTCATCAATCCAGCTCTTATCAAAGAGTAGCTGCATTTGTTTTTCTGCATAATCACTGGTTGACAAAATCTCATTCTAAAAGCTCACACATTTCAAAGGCACATTTGTTTCCATGGAATTTTAAAGGCCTGTCAATTGTGAAGTAAAACAAGCATTTATTTGATAAAAACAAAATACTACAGATGCTGGAAATCTAAAACAAAAACAGAAAATGCTGGAAAAACTCAGCAGTGCTGACAGCATCTGTGGAGAGAGGAACAGTTAATGTTTTGAGTCCGTATGACCCTTTCTCAGACCTGGAGGGAAGTGGAAATGTAATGAATACAGATAAAGGGGGGTGGAGCAGGTGAAGCTAGATAGAAGGCCAGCGATATGTGGAGCAAAGGAGAGATTGACAAAGATGTCATGAACGTAAGGACAAAGGGAGTGTTAATGATAGTGGGAGGGACGAAAAAAGATGTTGATAGTGGCGTAAAGGTAAGAAAGCAGAATGTGATAATAGCAGAACAAGGGTAGCATTGTGTGAAAGAGCAACATGAAACTAGTAACAGATGGCCCTTTGGGAGATGGGGTGGGAGGGGCGGTGGTGGGGAAAAAAGGATAGAAAATGGGATAGAAGGGGGTGAAAAAACGGATAAACCCATGGATAAACTAATAAAAATAAAAATAAAGCTAAGTTGATAAAAAATAAAAATGAATGTAGAAAAAAAGGGATTCAAAAAAGGGTGCAAATAGAAGTGAAGGTTCATAGTCTGAAATTGTTGAACTCAATGTTAAGCCCAGAAGGCTGTAAAGTGCCTAGTCGGAAGATGAGGTGCTGTTCCTCCAGTGTGCGTTGAGCTTCACTGGACTATTGCAGCAGGCCAAAGATGGACATGTGGGCAAGAAAGCAGGGTGGTGTGTTGAAATGGGAAACGACAGGGAGGTCTGGGTCATGCTTGCGGACAGACTGAAGGTGTTCTGCAAAGTGGTCACCCAGTCTGCGTTTGGTCTCCCGAGTGTAGAGGAGACCGCATTGGGAGCAACGAATGCAGTAGACCATATTGAAGAAGGTGCAGATGAAGCGCTGCTTCACCTGAAAGGACTGTTTGGACCCTTGGATTGTGAGGAGGGAGGAGGTAAGGAGCCAGGTATGTACCATCTGCAATTGCATGGGAAGATGCCCTGGGAAGAGGATGAGGTGTTGGGGGTGTTGGAGAAGTGGATCAGGGTGTCCTGGTGGGAACAATCCCCACAGAATGCTGATAGAGGAGGGAGGGGAAGGTGTGTTTGGTAGTGGCATCATGCTGGAGTTGGCAAAAATGGCAGAGGATGATCCTTTGAATGCAGAGGCTGGTGGGGTGAAAAGTGAGGACAAGGCGGACCCTATCAGGATTCTGGGAGGGAGGGGAAGGTCTGACGGCAGAGGTGTGGGAGATGGGTCAGACACGGCTGAAGAGTCTGTCAACCACAGTGAGAGGGAAACCTCGGTTAAGAAAGAAGGAAGACATGTAAGAAGCATCGTTTTGGAAAGTGGCATCATCAGAACAGATGCGACAGAGGCAAAGGAACTGAGAGAATGGGATGGAGTCCTTACAGGAAGCAGTGTATGAGGAGCTGTAGTCGAGGTAGCTGTGGGAGTTGGTGGACTTGTAATGAACATTTGTGAACAGTCTATCACCAGAAATGGAGACAGGGGTCAAGGAAGGGAAAGGAAGTGTCAGAGATGGACCATGTGAAGGTGTTAGAGGGGTGGAAATTGTAAGCAAAATTGATAATTTTTTCCAGATCCAGATGAGAGCATGAAGCGGCACCAAAACAGTCACTGATGTACCAAAAAAAGAATTGTGGGAGGGGATCTGAGTAGGATTGGAACAAGGAATGTTCCACATACCCAATAAAGAGACAGGCATAACTGGGACCCATAGGCACACCTTTTATTTGGAGAAAGTGAGACAAGTTTAAGGAGAAATTGTTCAGTGAGAGAACAAGTTCAGCCAGACGGTGGAGAGTGGTGGTGTATGGGGATTGTTTGGGGCTCTGTTCAAGGAAGAAGGGAAGAGCCCTCAGACCATCCTGGTGGGGGATGGAGGTGTAGAGGGATTAGACATCCATGGTGAAGATGAGGCGATTGGAGCCAGGGAACTGGAAATTGTTGATATGATTTAGGGTATCAGAGGAATTGTAGATGTAGGTGGGAAGAGACTGGACAAGGGGAGAGAGAATGGAGTGATGATAGAAAGAAATGAGTTCCATGGGGCAAGAACAGGCTGACACAATCGGCTTACCGGGACAGTCCTGTTTGTAGATTTTGGGAAGGAGGCAGAAGCAGCCTGTCCAGGGTTGGGAAACTATGAGGTTGGAAGCTATGGAGGGAAGATCTCCAGAGGAGATGAGGTCAATGACGGTCCTAGAAACAATGGCTTGATGTTTGATGGTGGGATCATGGTCCAGGGGGAGGTAGGAAGAAGTGTCTGAGAGTTGGCGCTCAGCCTCTGTGAGGTAGAGGTCAGTACATCAGACAACAATAGCACTATCCTTGTCAGCAGGTTTGATAACAAAGTTAGGGTTGGACCTGAGAGGACAGAGTGCAGCAAGTTCAGAAGGAGACAGGTTAGAGTGCATGAGAGGAGCAGGGAAATTGAGACGGCCGATGTCACACTGACAGTTCTCAATGAAAGGATTAAGAGCAGGTAAGAGGCTAGTGGGAAGGCTCCAGGTGGAGGGAGAATACTGGAGGTGGTGAAAGGATCCATGGAACGGGGGGAGGACTCCTGCCCAAAGAAGTGAGCACGGAGACGAAGGCGGCGAAAGAAGAGTTCAGCATCAACTTTCCTTTAGAAGAGAAATTTCAGCCCTTGAAACAACCAATAAAAAACCTAAGTGCCCTGTTTATCCCCCTCTCTCACACATATATTTTCAGATAACTTTGTTGCATTTGTACAATAACCACCTAGAACTATCGATGTCTGGGGGGCCATACCTGGGAGATACCCCAGAAGAGGGTCGCCCTGGAAATCCCCATACAAGAAATTCACAGCAATTGCCTGGGAAGTTCAAACTCCTGATGGGCAATTACCCTGCACCTGGAACCATCTAATACTCCAATTGAAATTGGAGACTTCTCTTAGAAAAACAGTTACGCAGGGAAAGTTAGAAGGATTAAAACCACTTCAAATTCCTGGGCAACTGTACTAGTTACACCCACCTGACCCCACAATGGGACCCCGCAACTGCCTCCCCGCCTCACCCAACTACACTGCCGACTCCACAACTACCCACAAAACCCCTGACTATTCCACACCCACCCCCCCATTCCCCTCCACCCCTCAGACTACCGCCTGACTACCCTCTCCACTCTCTGACTGCATCCCCCATCCCCCAGTGGACTCCCCAACCACCACCTGGTTACCCATCCCACCCCCTGACAACCACCCCTAATATCCTCCTACCCATCACAGCCCCTGACCACTCTCCCTGCCCATTGACTACCACCCCAACCCCAACCCCCATTACCCACCCACTCACTGACTACCCCTGACCACCCTCCCCATCCCTTGCCAATCTCCCCATCCCTCCCCCGGCTGACACCTGCCCCTCTGCCAACACATCCTACTCCCCAGATCCATCCAAACCACTGCTGACCCATCCTACCTCCTGGCCCATCCTACCCCCACCACTCCTACTCATACTACCCCCGACCAATCCTATCCCTCCCCTCCTCCACTCTGACCCATCCTATACCCCCGTGGCTTCACTTCCCCTGACACTGCTACTCTGCACAGAAGAGTCCCAGGATCTGGTACACAGCACAGTTCTCAGCAGGCCTGAGTCGGAAGGTCTCTACCAGCAGGAATTGCCACTCAAAGAAGTTCTGGCCCGCTAGGCTCACTCTCCTGAATAATCTGAATTTGCCCATGTCCAGAGGTGGAAATGGACTGTAGTGCTGTCAGAGTTGGAGTCTGTGTGTATAGATGCTGTAGGCAATTGCAGCAGCTCTAGACCTTATTAATCCATCCCATACTAAGTAACAATTTGTAGATTATTAGAGTCTATTTAATGGCCCAAAGAAAATAACCTATGAAGAGGACATCCAGAAAGGTAAGTAGATTCAATAATAAATTTGTTTCCAGGCACATTTGGTTAATAATGTGCATCTACAACAAACTGTGACTGAATAACTATGGGGAAAATGTGCTTTGCACATAAATTAAGACTTGTGATTTAGACCCCTGCTTATAGCGCTTATCATTGTCCAAATTAGTCTTTTTGTAATTTAGCATTTCAGGAAAAATTATAAGCAAATTGTACTTTGGTTGTATTGATTTTACTTACAGGGAGCTATGCGTAATAAAGGTAAAAGCAGATTGAGTAGATCATTCTGTCCATTGAAAATGCACCAACATTCTTGGTAGTCATGGTGGCTGCTCTTACTGTTTAGACTCCGTCTTTTCTTCCTATCCTCCACATCCTTACTCCCCAATGTATTAAGAAGCAATCTCTATTCCTTAAAAAACAGATGGCACAGCTTGAGTGATATGATCCCCTATTGATAATTGTCCCAATCGCAAAATGAGAGTGGTTTACATTTTACTCAATGAGGTAAGAATATTTCAACGTGTCCATTTCCATCTGGGGCGAATTGGTCTGTTGTATATTGATTGATAGTGATCTTGCACCCATTCCATGCCTTAGCCTCATTAAACCAATAGATTTAATTTAGGAATATTTAAATAAACACCCAACAGAATTCTGTGGGATTTGCTCTTTTTAACCCCATGCATCCTTAGTAGCTGCTTCATGCTCTCGTCGGGACCTGGAAAAATTTATTAATTTTGCTTCCAATCTCCACCCCTCCATCATTTTCACATGGTCCATCACTGACACTTCCCTTCCCTTCCTTGACCTCTTTGTCTCAATTTCTGGTGATAGACTGTCCATCAATATCCATTACAAGCCTACTGACTCCTACAGCTACCTCGACTACAGCTCCTCACATCCCGCTTCCTGTAAGGACTCCATCCCATTCTCTCAGTTCCTTCGCATCTGTTCTGATGATGCTACTTTCAAAAACAGTTCCTCTGACATGTCCTCCTTCTTCCTTAACTGAGGTTTTCCACCCACGGTCGTTGACAGGGCCCTCAACCGTGTCCGGCCCATCTCCCGCGCATCCACCCTCACGCCTTCTCCTCCCTCCCAGAAACATGATAGGGTCCCCCTTGTCCTCTCTTATCACCCCACCAGCCTCCGCATTCAAAGGATCATCCTCCACCATTAACGCCAACTCCAGCATGATGCCACCACCAAACACATCTTCCCTTCACCCCCCCTGGTGGCATTCCATAGGGATCATTCCCTCCGGGACACCCTGGTCCACTCCTCCATCACCCCCTACTCCTCAACCCCCACCTATGGCACCTCCCCATGCCCACGCAAAAGATGCAACAACTGCCCCTTCACTTCCTCTCTCCTCACCGTCTAAGGGCCCAAACACTCCTTTCAAGTGAAGCAGCATTTCAATTGCATTTCCCCTAACTTAGTCTACTGCATTTGTTGCTCCCAATGCAGTCTCCTCTACATTGGAGAGACCAAACGTAAACTGGGCGACCGCTTTGCAGAACACCTGCGGTCTGTCCGCAAGAAAGACCATAACCTCCCTGTCGCTTGCCATTTTAACACTCCACCCTGTTCTCTTGCCCACATGTCTGTCCTAAGCTTGCTGCAGTGTTCCAGTGAAGCCCAATGCAAACTGGAGGAACAGCACCTCATCTTCCGACTAGGCACTTTACAGCCTTCCGGACTGAATATTGAATTCAACAACTTTAGATCTTGAACTCCCTCCTCCATCCCCACCCTCTTTCCGTTTCTTCCCCCTTCCTTTTGTTTTTTTTTAAAATTTATATAGATTTTTCTTTTCCCACCTATTTCCATTATTTTTAAATCTGTATCTTTTATGCCCTGTTAGCCTTTCCAGCCCACCCTCACTAGAGCTGTACCTTGTGTGTCTTGCCATCTATTCTTAATTAGCACATTCGTTTAGATAATATCACCACTTTCAACACCTCTTTGTTTTCTTTTGTCTGTGTCATCTTTTGATTATCTGCTCCTATCACTGCTTGCTTGTCCCTACAACCACACCACCCCCACTTCTCTCCCCCATCCCCCCTCCCCCCACCTTAAACCAGCTTATATTTCACCCCACTCCTAATATTCACTCAGTTCTGTTGAAGGGTCATGAGGACTCGAAACGTCAACTCTTTTCTTCTCCGCCGATGCTGCCAGACCTGCTGAGTTTTTCCAGGTAATTCTGTTTTTGTTTTGGATTTCTAGCATCCGCAGTTTTTTGTTTTTATCTGAGTAGTTTCTCCCCATGTTCACAGTTACATTTCAGTACAGTATTATTATATAACCCTTCTACTTATGCAATTTTTATTACAGAAAATAGATTTTTACTAAAAATTTGTTGAGCATTTTAAAAAATTCTCAAGGTGCAATTGTTTTAAAATTTCTCAAGTATAAAATTTCAGGCTGGGGTGGCACTATGCAAGGTAAAAGAAGGCATGGCAAATGGATTAGCAAGTAACAACAATACATCAAAACAGAAAATGCTGGAAATACTGCAGGTCTGACAGAATCAGTGGAGAGAGAAGTAGATTTACCATGCGGACTTTACTGTAGCAGTCAGGATCTTGTCTGCCAGCTGGAGAGCCTGCAAGAGCCCCATGTTTTTTTCGTTCACAGAGACTTAATTTTGTTTTGAACAATGTGTAAAAGTAGTATATTATAACCACTTCATGACCTAACCTATAAGGTTTATCAAAATCCCTTTTATTCAGACCATCCCCAGCAACAAGCCCTCATCTTCAAAGCTCCAATCCACAGGAGATTGGAGGATTTGGTGTCACACAGTTAACAGCAAATAGGGAATGTTACAGTGAACAGAACGAAAAGCATTCCCATTGAATGGCCAAATGACCCTTTTATAGCTGGGCAGGAGGTCAGGAAGCTTGACATAACTGTCAGTGGTTATTGTAAGGCATGGACTCTTGCTGCAAATAACAGCACTTGCTTCTCCAGCTCCTTGTTCAGCTGAGACTGTGAAGCCCATGCATTTTCTTTCACAAACTTCATGATGCCAAGAACACATTGTGTCTTGTACAAGTCAGTTGTGTCCTGCCCTGCCATGTTACCTCTTTTTCAGAAGGCCTACCATATTAAGTGCCAATCAGACTTAACTGGGCAATGTGGGCCTTTCCCAGAATCAAGATCGTTGGGGCAGAAGTCCCACCCACCAAAGGCTGTCGACCAATCAGAGGTTGGCAGCTCTTCATCGCTCTGCAATGCCGCCAGTTTTGCACCCTACAGAGGCCCAGTATTGCTGAGGGACCCAGGCTACAAATGAGTGATGGCAGAAGGAGGATCACAGGGTGGGGCTCACAGGAGAGAGAGTGGGGGGCAGGGGAGTCAGCAGCGAGGGCAGAGGGCAGCTCTCATCGGCCTCCCCCTTCCTGATGTTGGGTCCCCCAATCAGACACTGAATGCCATTGAATGAGTGACGCCCCCTTGAAGCCCCCAAGCAAACCCGACAGCGTTTACTTTTCAGGCCTCCCACATAGCGAGTTCCCTGCCCGCCACTGGGTAAATATCAGCAGCAGTGGGTTGAGGACCTTAATTGAGCATTAATTGTCCATTTAAGGGCCTCAATTGGCAGCGGGGCAGGGAGACCGTCCACGAGCCTTCCTGTCCTATACTTATTTGGGGCCAAGGTGGGAAGGCAGCAGGATGCCCACCCAATTCAATGTTCCCGCCACCAAACTCACCAAGGGAGTGAGCATTAAATTCTTCCCAATGCTTCAGGTCAATGGCTAGTACTGAAGGAAGAGTCATATTGGACTCATAACATTAACACTCTCCACAGATGCTGCCGGACCAGCTGAGATTTTCCAAACTTTCTGCTTTTATTTCAGAACTCCAGTATCCACAGTATCTTGCTTTTATTGTCGGAAGAAAGGTCACTGACATGAGGCATGGGGTGGAATCTTATGGCAGTGGCGAATATCCCAACTGTGGGATCGGAAGTGCGCGGGACCTCGGCTTGGTGGCGGGATGGCTGGCGACATGCAATTGCGTGGCAGCAGGTCAATTAGGCATGCACAGTCGAGGTGCCTAGCCAACTGTGTGGCAGGGTGGGCAGCAAGCTGCCAACCCCGCTGTTACCACATGGTGGTTGAAGGTCCGGGGCCATATTTAAAAGGCACCTGGACATGCATCAGCTCCCTGCAATCCAGCAGCATCATTCTCCCTATCTGAGAGGAGGATTTTGAACTGGAATCACTGGCACCCCCACCTCATCTGTTGATCCCAATCACCTGCTGCCATCCCATTCAAAAACGGATACATGACTCAGCACAGAGAACAAATGGCCCCATGGTTTAGCATTGTCTCCAAGCAGGTTCTCTTTTGCCCAGGGATGGTGTTTCCCAGCGATGGCAGCAGGAGACCCTCCCACCTGACCAAGGCAGCCAGGGTATAGACTGCAGCAGAGCCTAGCGGCTGTGGGGTCCACATGCAAAACTCGGTCCAATGCCACAAAAGCGTCAATAACCTCCTGCACTCTGCAAGAGTAAGTGGTAAGTGGTCACGGCAAAGTGCAAATCATGATGGCATCAAATAATGTAAATATGTGAATGAAGAGGCATGCCAGGCGGGGGCTTGGGTTCTAGGCCTCAGCACCAGATGGAACATGTGGACTGAATATGTGGGAGCCAGTTCATGCTGTGAAAGTTGTATCAGTTGCAGGAGTGTGTGAGTGGTACATTTGCTAGGAAGGGCACAGGAACTGTCATAGGCTTGCATGCTGCTCAAGGGGTTTGCTGTCCATTGAGATGAGACTCAATCCTTCTGTCTGCCTGCAGGATAAAAGAGTGCATAACATCAGAGAGCTCATGAATTCTGGTGGTAGAGTCTACACATTGAATCCAGCAGAGGAGGAAGACGGGTTGACATGGCTGGGTAGCGGGGTGGATGCTCAGTTGTGAAAGGTGAGGCCGGAGTGTCAACACAACAGAATCAGGATGTCTCCAAACTGGTGTTAGGAACTGGACATATAGGAGATAGAAGTGACAGTGCACCGGGAAATTGGATTGTGTATAACCTCAAGATAATTCTTTGTGCTCTCTACTACAGGTCCTTGCAGTCAAGGAACACATCACTCAGAGTCTGCAGCAAGCCAGAACTCCACCTCTGAGGATGATGAGACAGAACACTCAGAGGATGTACCGTCATATCTGTCTCCAGCACTAAGACAGTCACCTCGATGGCAGTTAGACTAAGGGCCGGGGAGGAGGTGGGGTGGGGGCTGTGCTTGGGGTGGGTGCTGGAGTCACAATCTAATGAACATCACGGACACATCCCAGCAGCTGAGGGATGATGTGACAGTTGGAGTCCCTGATGGTCGGAGGACTGCTGGAGACCAGACCCATGCTTAGCCCCATGCTGGGCAGGGATGCATGAATCCTGCTGGAAATAGAGAAATATGCAGGGGAACATCTAGCAAAGATTTCACAGACTATGCTCAGACTTGAGTGAACAGTGGGGGAGGCCGTCTGAGTCCTGAATTCTGTCATGGTTCCAGATTGTGAGTGCTTGTCTTCCTCCATGGAGAAGTTGGCTACTGCCATGAAAAGCCAGGTCCAGCAGAACACTGACTGCTGGGTATGCACTCAGACCTGCATTCTGTCGCTCTGGTCATAGGCTCTCTACACCATTGACTAGACTAGAAGGGGATGAGCCCCCTCGGCCTCCCTCCAGGTGCCTCTTCTCCTCTTGTAGTCAGGGTGGTGCCATCACATACCAACAGGAAGGAGGAGAGCCAACAATCCTCCTCAGTTTGTCATCTCAGGGTGCTAAAAGGGTCAGCTGCTGCTCCTCCTCCCTTCTGCCAGTGATCCCAATGTCTCCAGCAGGTGAGGCTCAGGAGGATGCACCTGCACCTATTCAGGAGATCTTCATCAGGCCAGAGCCCTCTGGGTCTCGGATCACCAGAGGATGGCCTATAGGCTCATATCAGGCAATGGGAGATAGCACACAGCAGCTGCCTCCAACTCAGCTGCGGCTGTCAGGGTAGTGGAAAAGCAGTAGTAGAAAACATAAGTGAAAAACATTGTGATAGCACAAAGGTGGCATGGATGTCCAATTATTCTATGACATTATAAGTTTAAGAATAAATTCATAGCTTTAAGCACTTTATTCATGTATGTCGAATGGTCACATTGTTGGGACTTTTGAAACCAGGCGAGGACTTTTCAGGGCTTGGTGCCTCATTGAAACTCATTGATGGCTGATGTGAGGGCAATGGGCACACCGTTTCTTGTGTAACCTCAGAATTGATGGCAAGCCCGAGGATTCCATGCTTGTTAACCTTTGTTAGGTCGGGGCATTGGAACCTCAATGGCAAACCGACATATGTTAATCGTCCCCTTATTATCCCTCAGAAGCTGTTGTCTCAGCAGCATCTGCAGCTGAGGCAATCCATATCTTGCAGCTCACCACCATCTCCTCAAGGGCAATTAAGGGCAGGCAATAAACACTAGCCTAGCCAGCGATGCCCACATTCCATTAATGAATAACAAAAGGTGAACACAGAGTTCTTAGCCAGAAACAAAAACAAAAATTGCTGGAAAATCTCAGCAGGTCTGACAGTATCTGCGGAGTGGAAGACAGAGTTAACGTTTTGAGTCCATATCATTCTTCATCAGAACTGTTCTTATCCAGGCCTTGCCATGATTGGCGTGTGTGTGACTGGGTCATTTGTGACCTCTTTCCATTTCAGAAGTGTGAGAGGCTTTGATGTGGCGCTATGTGCAGAGGCTTATTCACGCCGAGGGCATTGAACCGTTTCCCTTCCAGGTGCCAGAGGTCACGGGCCTGTAGGTTGGTCTGGAGGGAATATGCCAGATGTAGTAGCATTCCCACAGCGACATTTCTTGAGGTGGAAATAAGGTATCTTTCTGCTCTGTTTTTGAACCACTTTGCCATCCTGGATGACATGAACAGGACATTTACTCACTGCATTATCTGTTTTATGCTGAAGCCAATCCTTATAACCATGTTTGATTGTGGTGACAGTGATTACAAAGAAAAGTGGAAGTCCACTGGCTACTGGACTGGTCGGTGTAACAATGATCAACTGCAAAAGAAATATCACGAGCAAATAGAAGTTGGCAATTCTTCTGAACTGTTCGAACAAGTTCTTGGCAATGCCATTCCAGAAAGTATATTTTGAGGACACAATCCTGTTATAAGCATAATGTAAGGATCTTTGCCAGGAGAGTGTTCACAATGTCCTGTGTAAACTGTCCAACTATCCAACTGGTTCTCTTTTCCAGCACACCATTGGCGGATCGAGCTCCGGAGCCCACTCCAGTCCATTGCCGCCCCTCCCCCTCCCGCTCCATCTGCACAACGCTTGGCTCCAACCTTCAGCTCTAGTCCGTTGCCACACGGCACATGTCCCGGCTTTGGATCTCCCTGGAAGCAGAACCCAAACACTGGCTCTGCCCAGCCAGAACACCCGCACCGTCCCAGCTAGAAAGAGTCCAACAGGCAGGGAGTGATGGTGATCACTCTGGCTGAAATCAGGATTCAATGATGGTCTCATGGGTTTGTCAGGCATGTTGATCCATCATCTTGGCATCTGCAGCTGAAGCCACAACACACACCACCTCAGAGCCCACTGATTCGTCATCTCTCCACCTGCCAATTCCTCACCTCTTCACTGTGCTAGGTTATGTTGGGCTTAGCAGACCACAATGTTCTGAGAGACACTATGTGGCATGTACTGCAGTGCTCCGCCTGAGCTGTCCAGGTATCGGAACCTCAGCTTCAGCAGTCTGACGGTCTGTTCTATCGTTGCCCTTGTTGAAACCTGGGTAGCAAAGGATCACTTCTTTCTCCTTTGCTGGGCTTTGCAGGTTCCGCTCAAGTGTCACGAGCCAGGTTTTCTGAGGATAACCCCTTTCACCCAGGAGCCAGCCCTGCCCTTGTGCAGGGGGTACAAACAGCTATGACCTGAGAAGGACCGAATGTATGAGTAATGAGCACTCCTTGGGTAAGTGAGCACACGTCTACAGAATTCAAATGTGATGATCACAAACCAACTGCACATTAATGGAATGAAACCCCTTTAGTTTATGAATGCTGCTGGCTGTTCCCAGGAAGCTCTCAGCACCACATGTCTTCAATTACTTGCCCCGTGTACTTGTGGAAATTCAACTTTGGAGCCAAATACAACAGATCTGGCTGCCTGGCTTTCGGGCTCTGTGTTGAATCGCACAAAATGATCGGCCCTTTTAAACATGGCATTGGGGAACTCCCTTATGCATTTGTGTGTGTGTGTAACAGAGAGATGCCACACATATCCCTTGTGGAGCCCTGGAACGACCCAGTGGCGTAGAAATTCAAGGTGACGATGACTTAAGACAACTGGCATAGGATTGTTTCCCATTCCAAGGGACCATAGGTCTTCCAACAGCAGCTGGCATAGGTCAGTGACTGATTGCCATGACATCCTCAGCCATCTTTGATATTGAGTCTCTGACATTTGCAGGTAATTACTCGGTGTGCAGTATATTTGGCTATGCTCTATTGCTCGCTGTTGCATGGGCCCCTGCCTGCCAGCATCCTGAGCTGCCTGACTCTCTGCTGCTGCCCCTTGTTGGCATTCTGGCCATTCCTGGGCCATCCCCTGCCAATGCATCTCCTCATCAGCATCAAAAAAGCACTGGATGCACAAGACCCCATCCTGCCTGTCTGAAGTGAACTACAGACTGAAGGCTGGTAAAGATCTGGTCAGCACAGTCTATCTGGCCCTCTTTCCTGACTTGAGGACTGTAGAGCAATCGGGAGCCCACTGCTGTGCATCAACCCCACCCTGGCCTTCACCAGTCCTACGACAGCCACTCCCCTCCTCAACCTGGTATCTGGCTACTTCTTTCAGCTGTTGCAGTATGTTCTTGGATACTCCCACTCTGACACTGGAGCTGGAAGCCATCACCTTGCACCCTCCCTCAATCACTTTTGGCCTTCTCTCCATTACCCTCGACTCTCCGTCCATCACCTTAACCTTGCCTTCTGTGACCCTCAATCCACCTACCATCATCCTTGATCAACTGTCTGTCAGCCTAGTGCTTATCCCCATCACCATTGAGCAGCACCCCCTCAGCATCCTGAACCTGACCCTGTCACCCTTGATCTGCCAGCCGTAATCCTCGACCTTCCCTCTATCACCCTTGCCCTGCCTTCGGTTACCCTCGACTCTCCCAACTTCAAAATTGATCTGCCCTCAATCACCTTTGATTCTCCCCTCTATCATGATTGAGCTGCCTTCGGTAGAGATTGACCTGGCCGCTGTCATCCAGCTACCTCCCTCTGCCCCGGAAAATCCTTCTTAGCGCTGCTACGACCCGAACTCCGTCTCTGGGATAGCTTTGCCCTGACCTCCTTGGGCAGCCGCCACCCTCCCTTCCATGGACAGCTATGCCCTGGCCTCCCTGGACAATACCGCCCGAGCTCAATGCAAGAGCACAGCCTCGTCTCCCCTGCTCCAGCAAAGTTCTTCATACAAGAAAAGCAGCCCCTACTCATTCCAAATCACTGGCTGTGCACCCTTTAATCAGTTGTGAACCTAAAGGCAGACGTTTCTTGTCTGCTGCTGAATTAATCCCAAAGCCTCAATTTAATCTGGTGACCATGGGTAGAATTTTCACCTCAGCGGGCGGGCGCGCGTCCGACCCGCTCGAGCGTGAAATGACACGCGTTGACATCGGTCGAGCATCCTGACATCAAAGCACAGACGCACGATAGTTCAGTTGGTGGGTGTACACGGGAATCGCCAGTGTGCCCTCCAACAATTAAATGCCTGTTAAGGCCATTGAAGAGTCAATTAAGTTAAAATTTTTGCTGCTTGTCCAACCTTATGGTTGGTGGGCAGGTGAAGAGGTAAGCGGCCTTTACATTTTTTGCAAACCTTATCCATAGGGCAAGCCCATCTGCAGCTAATTTGCGATATAGTAGCCTTTAAAGTAAGCACTCAAAGTGACCTCAACTGTCATGTCTCTGGTGCATTCCTGGTTAGCACGGCAGCATCAGTGGATTTAACATGAATCAATCAGGTAACTGATGTTTTGGTCAGCAAATCAGCAGTTCTTTTTTTTCCCACTTTACAGAATAACATCCCAAATGTCATCGACGTTTTGGGGTTACTGATGGCTCCTATATGCTCAACTTGAAGCCCACATAGTTGAAAGTGTGCTTGTGATTTGGTGCAATGATTTCATAAAGCATTTTTATTATTGGTTTATGTGATCGGATGTTGCTGGCTGGGCCAGCATTTATTGCCCATCCCTAATTGCCCTTGAAAAGGTGGTGGTGAGCTGCCTTCTTGAACTGCTGCAGTCCATATGGTGTAGGTAAACCCACAGCGCTGTTCGGGAGTGTGTTCCAGGATTTTGACCCAGCGACAGTGAAGGAACAGCAATATGTTTCCAAGTCAGGGTTATATGTGGTTTGGGGAGAGTTCCAGTTGGTGGTGTTCCCATGTGTGGGCTGCACTTGTCCTTCTGGGTGGCAGAGGTCAAGGGTTTGGAAGGTGCTATCAAAGGAGCCTTGCCGAGTTGTTGCAGCGCATTTTGTGGATGGAACACACTGCAACCACTGTGTGCTGTGGTGGAGGAAGTGAATGTTTAAGGCGGTGGATTAGATGCCTATCAAGTGGAGGGTATTTAGAAGGTGTGAGTGTGACAAGGCTTTTGAAGTGCGGATAGGTATCAGGGCCAGGGAAAGAAATCACGGGCCTGGGTGCTTCTCCTGTTTTGGGGTCCCATTGGACACGTGTTCAGCTGTGCAAGGTAAAGAAGTGAGGATGCAGGTTAAAGCTTGCTGCTCTAAAATGGCAGCACTGGTGTCAGATCAATGTTACTCGCTGATTGATATCCTCTGCCTTTCGGTTTGCTTTGCATATTTCCAGGAATATTAGGTGTGTGCCACTAACCCCTCAGCAATATGGTATTCGGTGCACTTTGCAGCAGGAGTGTGTGCATGTGCCGCAAACTCCATTTTGGAACTTTAAGGAGCCTTGTAGTCCCCAAAACCCAATTTTGCCCACAGAACCTGGTCCTTTCTATCTGTGAATCTCACTAAGTGCAAATTGGGCATCAGAATTCCCTATTTAACAGCTTTGGCTGCAATAGTACTTCATAGTAGCTGAAAAGCACATTTGTGAGCTTGAGGCATTCTGTGAACCAATTGGCAGGCAAAGTGGAACCAGGTCCACACCATCGAGGAAGGAGCTCAGGAAGTGCCACAACATTGAGGATGGAGGTCAGGACGGGTCACACCATTGAGGAAGGACATCAGGAAAGGCCAGGGTAACCATTGAGGAAAGTCATTGGAACCATCAAGAGCAATCATTGGCTGAGTAGGATGTGCCAGATTGCCCAGTCCCTCCCTTCTTGCTTGCCTCGTGTGAGGTCTGTTCTGTTTCTATTGGGCGTTGTGGTGGTGAGTGCTTTCTTCAAGCCTGGTTGAAGCACAAAGTAAACAAGGTAAAGCACTTGCCTCTGCGTTAAATTTGCCCCCACATTCTACATAAGGCATTCCTGTTTCACAAGTGTCCAGAACTCGCCCTCTTCAGCCACTCTAGCCTCCCTCAATGCTGGCTCTCCTTCCTGACCTCCTCCCTCAATGGTGGCCCTGGCCCTTCCTGGCCTCCTCTATTGATGGTGGCCTGACCCTTCCTGTTGTTGGTTCTCTGAGACTTTGTCCCAGTTTCTTGATTACATATTAGGCCATCTAGCCCTCACCTCTTACACCCAATCACTCGCCCCCACCACCACCCCCCCCCCCCCCCCCCCCCCCCCCCCACCCCTCCCAATCCCCCTGGTCCGCATTCCTCCATCCCAATTCATGCCTCCACCCACCTCCCCAATGGCACCCCACCCATTCCTTCCATGTTAACTCATGGCACTTGCATGCCCAATCAACCAGGCCTTTAAAATATCAGTACCAAAAGCCTCAACAGCTCATCCCTGGGCACTGCTGAGGGGTCAGAATCAGTGCCCTGGGCTCACATTTCTCCCATGTTAAGGGGCACATTGCATCTTCACGCTATTCAGCTGGAGTGTCTGCTGGATATTGTATATCTTGTGGCCAGTCATCAGGGCCCCACATTGCACTCACCTTGCCAGATTGAAGAAAGTCATTGACTTTCAAGACCATAGTTCCTCCACACTACACACTGGCTGCTCACAACTTTAGCCACCTGCAGCCAGGCCAGCTTTGTTTGGCTGGCTGTCTCCTGCCACTACCTGGAAATAGGACCTCCCTCTTCTCTCTAACAGCCTCCAGTAGCACATCAAGTCTGCATCCATGAAGTGCCCTGAGTTCCTGCTAGTTGCTTCTTGTTCTGTTACACTCAAGTCTACATTTTGCTTCAAATCAGCTGCCACAGTAATAGCCTTTAAATCGATCCTGCATTACAGAAGTCCCACCTCCAGCCCACTCCCCCCCCCCTCCCCCCCATTGCTAATTGGTCATCAAACCCGCTCTCCAGCCAATTAGCCCTGCAGGACTAAGTGGGTTACAGAGAGAAGTGATTGCCTGGAGGAGAGAGTGAAAATATAATGTTATCTGTAGATTAAGGTGATGGAGTGCACTCCTTCCTGCCTGACAGCAAGATTGGCAAAGCTCACCACTTCAGAGGCTTCTGGGGTCACATGCGAGTTTTCATGATGTTCTTCTTCCCCACAAGATCAGTTATTGGGGGAAAGCACCCAAGTTCTGTTTCATCACCAGGGCTATCTCAAGAATCCGAAATAGTGAACAGCATTGTCACATCTTGCAAGCACACATGCCATCAGAGGTTGGAGGACAGATACAGCATGTTCATCTTGGTACAGGGCCTCAGGAGTCACAAGAAAGGAGGCTCTACTTAGATCAGCAGAAACAGGTGTGCTCCCTCACGTCATAATTCCCTGAGGCAGTGTGGATTATGGGCTGAGAATGGACAAATCCATTCACCTCATGTGCACCACTATCACTCAGGGCTTTGAATGCAAAAGCTCTTCCATTGAGAGATTAGCCAAGCTCATGGAGAGCCATATGCAGCAGCACTTTGGGCAGAAGCAGTGCACAGCTATACAGAATGCATGCAACACTCTGTAGCATTGGTCAGTGGAACTGATGGCATGAAGATACATGGAATGGATGCCAGCTGTGCCCCAGTTGGTGGTCCGCTCCAGAGCACCATACAAGGTCTGAGGCAGTACCAGGGATGATGAGGGTGCCACCTTCATGAGATGTCAATATAATCATTGGCCTCCTTGGCTCCTCTGACTTAAGGTCCATCTAAGCAGCAAGGCCATGTGACAGAGGCTGCCCTGCATTGAGGTCAGTGCAGCAGCCTTTTAAATGTGCCCCTACTGGCATTTCCATGATGAGGACAATTGCAATTTACACCTCAGCTGCACGGAGGCACAAGCAAGCAAGCTGTCTTTACCTCATCCAAGGTCACAAGGGGAGCATTGAGTGGAAGTGGCCAAGAGTAGAGGCCATTATGTCAGATAGGGCACTGAGTGTTCACTGGGGTTTATTTCACTTGTTCATGTGAACTTTGTAACTTTGTGTTAACATTGCAAATATTGACATTACTTCAAATAGTTAAGCTTCAAATCTTTATGGCAAAGCAGGAAAAGACAGATAAAGTGGTGAAGGAAAACAATGAGTTTTGAAGGGAGGTAGTGAGACCAGGGGACAGATGAGCATCATGCGTTGGCAGTAAGAATGGATTTATTCAAGGCTGCATCCTCAATTGAAGTCTTCTCACAGGCAGCACAAGGTGAGTTCTAGAACATACAGTCCTAAAAGCACCCAGATGCAACATTCCTGGATCAGATGTTCCCTGGCATTGACACCATCCTGATGAAACACTTGAGTACTATACCAACCCCGGCCATCACCCTACACTGTCTAGGCACCTGTCTGTTCCTCTTCATCTCTCTTCTCCTCTTTCTCTTTCACCTCCTCTTCAACATCCTGCTCCTCCTCTTTGTCCTGTGAGCTGTGTCATTCTAGCGCCTCAACCTTCTCTGGAGGGCCATGCCCTGGAGGGCGCAGCAGAGCAGTACAGTGCGTGAGACCATTGCAGGAGTGAACTACAAGGCACCACTCGACTGGTCCAAGTGCCAGAATTGTATCTTCAGAAGCCCTTTTTGATGGTGATGCTTGTGAGTTGATGGCTTCAGTTGTCGCAAAACTGGCTCTGTCTCAGGATCATGCAAAAGGGTGAGTAGCCATCTCTTCAAGAGATATCCCTTGTCCTCTAGAATTGATCCATGGAGTTTGGGTAGTGGCATGAAGAGCTGTGCTACCCTGGACAGAAGGAATCATGGCAGCTGTCAGGACAGTGAGTGCACACATGTATAAAGCTCAGGCCAGCTGAGCACTGAGGGAATGAAATACTTTCCTGTTGCTGTATCTCACTTCATTCATTCATTTTAATCTCACTTGGCGTTTTAATGGGTGTAATCAATGCTGCCATCCAGCTGCGGGAGTCCAGTGATGGTGGAGAACCCCACTGCCCTTTGTACCTGTGAAGTGCCAAGTGTTTGACATTGTATGTACTAACCAGCTTTTGCAATAGGGCATCAGTGACCTGTGAGATGTAACAGTGTGCTGGCGCTTGGGCAATGCCACCAAGGTCTGCAGCCAATCTTGAAAGGAGCCAGAAACGAAGAAGTTCAAGGCCACAGTGACTTTGACAGTTCCTGGCAGGGCATGGGGAGCAGCACTGCAAGGCTTGAGCTCATGATCAATAAGGGCACAAATCTCTTATACCATCTGCCTGGATAGACATAGGCTCCTAAGGCATTGATTATCTGTCTTGTCTAGATAACTTCTTCCACTGCAATCCTGCCCCTGGTTTTGCTCCTCTACTCTCCTCATGCCCTGGGCTCTGCCTGTGCTGCTGAGGACATTGCTCCTTATCACTGTTCTATCCAATATCTGAAAATGTTTAATTCCATGCCCTCCTGTTGCCTGTCTTGCACTCATCTTAACTCATCATAATTGGATTCCCCTCTCCCTCTTAGAGTCCCACAATCTCTGGAGGGTCACAACCCCGTCCATTGCCCAAGTTCATACAGACCATTCACTCCCAAACCTCTGCACACCTTATAGCACATGTGTGCCAATGGATGAATGGCCCCCTCAGCTGTTCTCCCTTTTATAGGCCCACCTACTTTCATGGTTCAACCATGACTGCTTCCCTGTTGTGTTGTCACGCCTTGCATCAGGACTTTTCCAGATCCATCGTGCAACCAGTGCTTCCCCATCAAAATTACAAACTGGCTTTGGATGAGCTGACATTATCAAGCTCTTTATCAAGGTGAATTGGCCAATAATCTGCATTTTTGGGTGGGTTGCCTGGTCCTGCCTTCCACCATCCTGATGGCAGAAAGGATGACATCAATCCAGCACACTGCCTGGGGGTGCTACTTTTCACGCCTGCCTGCCTCTGCACTCACCCCCATGGGGGGGCTAAAATCCCTCAGTCTCAGTATGCCTGCCCAGAAATTGGATATATTTCCCAAGAAAGAATACACGTATGGTCCAGGTATTTGTTACTGCAGCATCTCCAAATGAATCTGATGAAGGAATTTGGTATAAAATGGCTGTGCAAATTTTAATTTTCAAAGCATGGAGAGACTCATTTCAAGACACCCTTAATGACCATGTTGCTAATTTCAGGAATGGAAGTGCACTAAATAGTAGAAAAATCTCATGGGACAGGTTTAATGTTACAAAAACAAGAATATTTATTTTTGAAAATGCTTCCCATCCACAGAGCTGTTCATCTTTCTTTTTTAATACCGTTTTCTTCTCTTTACAACATTTTCACTGGATCTTTCCCCTTTGTTCATTTGTTGCTTTCTGCTTATTCCTATTATTCCTATTCTGATATTGGAAAATATTTTGTTTCAAAAGTTTATGTGAGGACATGATTGCCTTTTGGGTTATTGAAGAAGGTTGTTTCACAAGAGGAAATACACATATATCCACCCACAGACTGCTAAGCTTGAAGCAGCCCAAGGATATCCAAACTTCGGCAAGCAAATCACTGAGTAGAATGGGAAAGTTTTGTTTCATGTACCATAGTTTAAGAAACAGTGACCGACAAACTTACAGCTAGGCTATGTTTTAAAATCAATAAGTGTCTAGTATGCAATCTCCTTCAAATTAAACAATCCAAATATTGAAGGTTAAGGTGTTAATTTATCAGGTTTATACCCTGTTCAAAGCACTGAAACGCCTCTTACCAAAATCACAAACATCAGTCTCCACTACAATGACCATGATGCACTATCCATTTTCAAACTCTTTGCAGCCTTTGGACATGGTTGATCACATCAAGCCCCTCCAATGCTTTTCTTTTGACTTGCCTTGTTCCACTTCTACCTCTCCAACCATATTTGGAGAAATTCTACCAATAGCTTCTCTTTCCAATTCTTGCACCATCACCTCAGGAGTCGCACAAAGATTTATCTTTGCGCCCCCCCCTCTGCTGCCACTTGGTGACATTCACAGAGATGAGGGCAGCTTTCACATATACACTTATGATGAGATCTCTCTCCATCACCTCTCTCAACCCCACTGCGTTGTCAGATTGCTTGTTTGACAGCTGGTGTTGGATGAGTTGTAATTTTGTCTAAGTAAACCGTGGAAAAATGGATTTCTTGCATATGCCCCTTGCCATTATCTCTACACCCTCCTCAACCAACATTTCAGGCCAAAGCAAATGTTTACAACCTCAATGTTCTGTTTCACCCTACTCTTTAGCTTAAAGACAACCTACTTCCACCTCCATAACATCACCCATTTCCTGGCAGTACATTTGCTGCTTGATGAAGGGAAAGAACAGGCTAGTGAGTGTGGAACAGCAATAACAACCCATATTTATAGTACTTTTAAAATGTTCTATCCCAAGTCACAGGAGAAGTATCAAACAAAAGTTGACACTAAGCCACATAAGGAAATTTTAGGACAGGAATCAGTCACGTTTTAAAAAGTGTCTTAAAGGGGGAGGGATAGGTATAGAGACAGAGAGGTTTAGTGAGGGAATTCCAGAATATCAGCTCTAGGTAGGTGAGGAGTTTGAAAACAGAATGACAAGTTTTATGAACTGAGATATTGCCAGGACACGAGCCAAAGAAGGTTAGTGATTGCAAGGGTGATAGGTAAATGGCCTTAGCATGAGTTAGAACAGGGGCAACAAAGTTTTGAATGAGCTCAAGTTACCAAGGGTGCAGAGTGAAAGACTGGCTAGGAGAGCATTAGAATAGTCGGGTCTAGAGGTAACAAAGGAATAGATGAGAATTTCAGCAGCAGGTTTTTGAGACAGGAGTGTAGATGGGTGATGTTACGACAGTGCAAGTAGGCATTTTTGGTCACAGCAAATGGGGTCGGAAGCTCTGCTCATGGTTGAATCTGCTGCCATGGGTGTGAATGATCTTGTCCAGCGTCTATCAGGGGCCAGGGAACATTTTTTTGTGGCAGTGATCAAAGATACTGGTTTGATATTCCCCATTTTTAGTTCGAGAAAATTTCAGTTAATCTAATACTGAGTGACAGGCAAGAAGTCCAAAAATTTAGAGTAAGTTGGTGAAGGGATATAATTGGCTCCCATGTTGAAACAGATGCTGTCTTTTCAGATGATATTGCTGAAGGGCAGCATGTAAATGCAAAATAGGAGGGGGCTAAGGATAGTTTCCTGTGAAATTCCAGAGGTGACAGAGGTGCGGGAGTAAGAAGGGAAACCACTGTTGGTGATTTTCTGGCCATAGCTGGATAGATAAGAACGGAATCAAGTGAGTGCCATATTGTCCAGATGAACAATGGATGAGAGACTTTTGAGGGGGATGGTATGGCCAACATTATCAATGGCTGCAGCCATGAAGGCAGGTACAGGAGGATGAAGAGTGATAGTTTACCATGGTCACAGTCACATATGATGCCACTTGTGACCTTGGTAAGGGTCGTTTCATTGTTTTGGCAGGGCCAGAAACCTGATTAGGGTTTTAAATATGGAGTTGTGTGAAAGGTGGGCATGTGTTTGTGAGGCAATATGTTTAAGGCCTTTGAAGGGGAAAGGAGGTTGGAGGTGACTTGATACTTTGCAAGGACAAATGGTGTGATAACAGATTTGAAAGGGAAGGGGCACTGCCTAAGAAGACTGAACTTTTATCAACATCACCTATCTTTGCAGCCAGGAAGGAAAGCTGGGTCATCATTAAGTTTGTGGGAAATAGGGCTGAGGGAACACAAGAAGATTGTGGACAAGATTACCTCAGAGAAGGCATGTCTGGGGGTGGAAGAGAAACTGGAGATAAATGTGCATTCAGGGCTATGATGGGGGAGGACCTTAAACAAATTTGGCTTGGTAGACTAGGTGAAGGTGGGATAGTGGCAGATGTTTCTTGTCACTGGAGAGTTGGTTGGAGGAGACAGGGAGAGGGGCTTAAGATAATCATTGGTATACAAGATCCAGAAAGAACAAGTAGGGGACCTATAAGAGTTTAAGAATTCCAGCACAAAATGCTGAATTTTGAACCTGGAGCAATTTCAATTCTGAGCTGATTTTCTGTATTATTACCTTTCCAAAGTAATGCATTTGGTATCTTGTCTATAAGATTTGTGGGGATAATCACTGTCATTAAGCTGTAAGGAACTGTGCCAACCATTTCAAACCAGTTTGAACACTGGAACAGGCATATTTAATTCAACATGCACAAAAATGCTCAACATTAAACTGGATTCAGCTAGAAAATAATGGAGTTAACACTCATCTGCTGTTCAGGGGGACATGGTGAGATTTTACTAATATTGCTCGAGGAAAAACATTGAATTTCATTGAATTCAAACATTGAACCGTGAAATCAGACACTGCAGCGAGTACATCCAGAGACATATGCGTGATATGTATGTACATTGAACAAATTTTCATACAGCATTTATAAAAAAGGCAAGTGTAAGAAAACTAAATAATTCAGTTGATATCCACAGAATTTTCCATTTAACTTCATGAAACAGGTCTCATAGGAACCTCACGCAGTTATATCTTAATAATTTAAAATGCAATCTATTCAGTAATTCAAAACTTTTAAGTCATCACAAGTTCTTGTCTATTATTGAGCAGCAACTTAGCCGATATATTTCTCTTTTCAATATTTTATGGTTACAGATCTGTTTGCTCAGCCAGTATCCAGATGGTTGACCTCTCATTGGCACTTTAACCAGTAGGAGGGATTCAATAGCTCCCTGCAATAAATAAGATATACTCACTTGAGTTCTCTTTAAAGTCAAGAATAAGTAACAAATTAACCCAGGAACTGCTCTCATAAGCTTACATGGCCCTCTCATAGGAACCGCAATTCTTAATTTGAAATATTTATCCACTCCAGTTACCTGGTAAATCTCTGATGTATGAATTTATTTGGAGGATTACTGGAATAGAAAAGTTATCATTCAGGCAGTTGAAACATTTTACTGAAAACAAGAAGAACCTTTACCCTTGTGGTTAATGCACAAGATAACTCTATATGCTAGATCTACTCTAGGCTCTTGCGTACCTCAACTTGTTTTGCAGCACCTTTGGCAGCTGTGCAATCAACTGTCTAGACCCTAAGTTCTGGAATGCTCTCCCGACACCACTATGTCTCCCTGTATTTCTTTCCTCCTTTAAGATGCTCCTTAAAACCTACTGCCAAGATCTAGCATTTGATGCCTCTGTACTAATCTCTCCTTATTTGGCTCAGTGTCAAATATGATCTTGTGAACCAAGTAGAGATATTTTACTATGTTAAAGGTGCTGCACAAATGTAAGCTGTTATTGTTAAATTCTTGTTCACCATGAGTTCCCTTGGAAAATGGCAGCCTGATTGTACTATATCAGGACTACCGGTATTAGAAAACACCACATAAGACATAAAGGGCCTGAACTTCCGTGGAATGTCAATCAGAGTCGTATTATCACTCCGATCCTAATTTCATAACTACAGATTCTTCAGATTCTTTCTCGCCAGACCTTCCGGCTCAGGTCAAGTGAGAATTGTGCAGGGCAGCACGTTCCCGGGACCTCCTGTTGAGGGCTGCAGATTTGGACACATGGAGGCCACACGCCCCTGTTTACGGTGCTATCTGCCATTAATCCTTGGGGGAGGGGGGAGTTGTTTGGGGGTTGGGGGGTTCCCTTGGGCGGCGAGTCAGGGGGTTGGGAAATCCCATGGTGGGGTAGTTGGGGGGCGGGGGGCAGTTCCCCGAGGGTTCAGGAGGTGGGGGAGTCACGTGATTGGGGCGTAGTCAGGGGATGGGGGATCCCCGTGAACAGGGCTGCAGGGTTCTTGTGAGTGGATGGGGAGTCCCCTGGGGGTTCTGAGGGTCGGGAGTCCCATGGGGGTAGGGTGTGGCATTGGGGGGGGTGGGGGAAGCCCCTTTGGTGGGTGGGGGGAGTCCCAATGGGGTTTAGGAGGTTGTGGGGAGACCCCTGTTGCGGTGTTGGTGTGGGTCTGTACAACAATCACCCAGAAGCTAGAAGCTTTTTAATTCCTCTAACTTCTTTGGGGTAACTATTGATTTTAAAGGAGGTTGGAACCATTGGAGGTTTGCGATTTACATTGCTTTTTCAGATGATTCTCAGTGTAGGGCAACTTCCCATCAGAATTTTGAACTTCCCAGGCAACTGCCATGCAATCCTTTCCTGGGAGCTTCTGGTGGGGTGTCGCTTAGTACATTTTTGGGGTATCCCCCAGGATACACTGCTCGGAAATTATGGCTTACATAGTTCAAAGCAGGAGATGAGTTCAGCATTTACCCAAGGAATGCTAGAACATCCAACAGCACAGATGGGACAAAGGATTTAAACAATTTGGAAGAATGTCTAGTACATTTGCTTTTCAAGTTGAAGGAGAACTGGTTACCATTTTTCAGACAGTGCTGGCTGCATCATGCTTCAATAATGGAACAGGGTTAAGCAAAATTGAAATAAAAATAGAAAATGCTTGAAGAACTCAGGAGGTAATGCAGTACATGTGGAGATAGAAACAGAGTTAATGGTTCAGGTTGATGATCTTTTATCAGAACTGGGAAAAGTTAGGAATGTAATAGGTATTAAGCAAGTAAAAGGGGGAAGGGTGGGAAAGCAAACAAAATATAGGCTGGATGACAAGAGAGATTGAACAACAAGGTGTATGACCCCCTTGTAAAGAAAGGTTTGTCTGGGGGAGGCATGAATGGCGGAACAGCTGCCACCTGAAGGCAAAAAAAAGAGAAAAAAATCCAAAAGAGTCAAATCCAAAACCTGCAAAGAAAAAGGAAACAAAATGGAGGCAAAGGTTGTGGTCTGAAATTGTTGAACTCAACGTTGAGTCTTCAAGGCTGTAAATTAAGTGCGTGTTCTTCGAGCTTGCATTGAGTTTTATTTGAATACTGCAGGAGGCCAAGGACAGAGGGGCTCAGCGTGAAATTAAAATGACAGGTTACAGGAAGATTAGGGTCATGTTTATAATCTAAATCGAGGTGCTCAGCATAGTGATCAAGCAATCTGTGGTTTGTCTCCCCATTGTAGAACAGACGGTATTGTGAGAAGCACATAAAATTAAAAGAAGGACACATCACTGTTTGACCTTGAAGGCATGTTTTAGGCCTTGGACGGTGAGGACGGAGGAGGTAAAAGAGCAGGTATTGCATCTCCTGTGCTTACATGCAAAAATGTCGTCAAAAGAGAAGGAGGTGCTGGGATAATAAAGGAGTGGACCAGGGTATCACAGTGGGAATGGTCCCTTCGGAATGCTGAAAGGACAAGGGAGGGGAAGTTGTGTTTGGCAGTGTTGTCTTCATCATGCTGAAGGTAATGGAAATAGTGGCGGATAATCCATTGAATACAGAAGCTGGGGAGGTGGAAGGTGAGGGTAAGTGTCAAAAACATATTCTTTTTATTTTTCACTATTCCTGTTGGACTGTGGATTTAAAACCACAATGGCTGCAGTTTGAAAGACATGTCTACTCAAACAGGATGAGAAATATATACAATGCTGCTGTCCTGGAACAGAGTGTGTCATGAAAGACAGGATGGTGCCAGAAAGGAGTCCTGGACCAAGGGAGCTGCCTGACAACAACATTTTAATTTGCTCCTGTCCAGGTGACCAGGGTTTGTGTGAGAGCAGTGCAGCAGAATAGCTCCTAGCCTGAAAAGAGAAAAGACCTAAAACCTCTTTCTCCTGTGTGTGTAAGATTCCAGTAATTTTACAATAATAGCTAGCTGGCTTTTTCTCCTCGTATCTCTATAACCTGTTCTCTCTCTGAGGGAACACCTGTAAAAAAGAAAAGGGGCAAACCACTATTAAAGAATTGAAAAGCAAGTTTTCAACCAGTGAACTAAGGACTGAAAGTGCTGGAAGATCACCTCATGTCATCAAAATACTGAAAGGAATTTGGAAGACATCAATCAAAATCAGCCCATCGAATCCTGTACTCCAGGTTGGTGCTATTGAATTGTTTTATCCCACCCTTAAAATCCATGTTTTGCGTGCCTTATGTGTCTTGTATGTGCGTGTGTGTGTGTATAGGGATTTAAGAAGGGGGGTTGAGTTTTAAGTTATAGAGTTAGAAGTTAGCAATTCATATTTCTTTTTTGCCATTGGTTAAAGACAATTTGTTCAATAAATAGCTATTTAGTTATTACATTTACAAACCTAGTGCTTGTATTCTGTTAATCTAAATTAAACAGTTAGGTAGAATTGGACAAACTGGTGGTTTGGTCAAACTTTTCACATTTGTCGCAGCTCAGGGAACAGTGGGGATTGATATTACAGAGCACTATCCCCAGTGAGTCATGACATAGAGGAACCCTATCATTGTTTTGGGATGGAGGGAAGGGCTGAAAGCAGAAGGGCAGGAAATAGGATAGACATGGTCAAGGGCATTGTTAACTGTGGCTGGATGGGAGAAGAATCTCCATTGGGGAAAAAGGAAGGCATATCAGAACACTGGTATGTAAGATTGTATCGTCCAAACAGATGAGATGGAAAGGGAGAAACTGGAAGATTGGAATGAAGTTATTGCAGGAAGCACGGTATGAAAAATTGTAATTGAAATGTCTGTGGGAGTCAGTGAGCTTATCGTAAATATTCGTTGATAACCTATCCTCAGAAATGGAAACAGAGAAATCGAGGAAGGGAAGGGGGAAGTCAGAGATGGAAATATGAAGGTGAGGAAAAGGTGGAAATCGGAAGCAAAATTAATTAAATTTTCCAGTTCAGGGCAAGAGTAGGAAATAGCACTAATACAATCTTTAACATGCTGGAAAAGGAGGCGAGGGTGGAGTGTGGCCTGACCGGAACAAGGACTGTTCCATGTATCCCACGAAAAGGCAGGCATAGCTAAGACCCGTAGTAACAGCTTTTGTTTAGAGGAAGAGGAGTTAAAGAAAAAGTTATTCAATGTAAGAACAAGCTCAGCCAGGCAGCAGAGCCTGGGAGAGCAAAGTGTAGATGGTGCCAAACACCAGGAACCATGGGCTGGAGGGTGCCCAGGCTTGGTGTTTTAAATGGAGTTTCTTGTCACCCACACTGAGCAGCCAGAGATGCAGACCTGAAAGGCCCGCTTAAAAAAAAACTGGAACCATCAGCCCGTTAGTTCTGATTTTTTAAAAAGCAGGTCTGCCAAGTCAGTTTCACCGAGTTGCTGTGCAGAGCTTCCGACCTTTGGGCAACTTCATGGTTCCATTCTTTTTAAAAAAGCCTGCCAGAAAACAATGAAGCTGCCTGAACATCTGAATGGCAGAAGCAGTTCTTAATAGCAGCTACTGTCAGGAGAGTGTACTAGGTTGAATATCTGTTTGAAAAATGGTAAGAGAAATCCCTGTAATGTTTCTAGAGCCAATTAGGTGGGATGGGTACAAAGTGTGGTTGGGGGTGGGGTGGGGTGGGGTGGGGGGCTGCTGGTTGGGGTGAGGGGCTATTAGTTGGGTGAGGGAGTATGAGGGTGAGGGGATTACTTTTAAGATTACATACCACACAATTAAATACTGTACTCTTCTCAAAATTCTCATTTTGCGCGAAAGCAGGTCGGCACAATTCTGATGACATGATGTGTTGATGTACCAGAGGCTTGAGGATCTTGGGCCTTATCAAAATGCATATAAGAAACTAAAAACCGGGAGTGATGTAAAACAGGATGTTGACTCACTATCGTCCGTTTTATCACTCATGCAAAGTCTGGGAATAAAATCCTTATTTGTCACTAGGAGAATGCTTAAAGAAAGGTTTTAAAAATCTCTACTCCATCCTAGGTCCACCCCAAATAGGCTGTAAATTCACAGTGTGCAACACAATTTGTATGGGGTAACAATCCAATTCTTGAGTTAAAGCCATACTGAATTTTGTACCATGTATCATTCTTCTCTGAAGAATTCAGATCACCAATTCAAGCTACATTTTTCCTGAGCTGCTGGTAGATGTCTGACTGACAAATCTTAGGGATAGTATCATTAGTGTAAAAGAGGCAGATGCCATTTATGGTGTATTGTGAACTGGCACCAGAGAAGTCAGAATGATAAGGATATATTAGCTACAGAATTGTTTGTTTTGTAAAAGTAGTGATTTCTTTGTAGCATCAGTTTTCCCAGCATCAGTTGATTGTTCTTTGATTAATTATCCTTAGAGAATCAGCATTGGGCCTCCAATTTCACCAGTGCCACAGTTGCTCTGGCTACCACATGCAGGTGTGATGAAAGAAAGACAAAAACTATATTTTCACGATGTCCCAAATCACTTTACATTCAAAGTACTTTTCAGTTATAGTCACTGGTATTGTGTAAGCAATGTTATCAAAAGGTGGAGCAGGCTCGACGAGCCGAATGGTTTATTCCTGCTCCTAATATGTATGTTTGTATGTGATTCTGGGTGGATGAGATGAGCTGGGCTACATGGCCTTTGTCATCCATAATTATTTTCCAAACAGAGGGTGGATTCATGGCCAGAATTCTGCTAATTTTGTTGCTAATGGAGCATAATGAGCAGGCTTTGTAGGAGGAAAGTGCCAGGGCACGTGTGCATAATGGGCTCATAGTGAATCATTAACCTGTTTTACACTGCACATGATTCTCAAGAGTCTTTTCCATTGACCTCAGTCTTGTTCTTTTGTCTACTTACCTTTTTTCCCATTCTATAGGTGCTTTTATGAGTTTCTTGAGGTATTGTGGTATTGTGATAAAGTTGTGCTGCATAGTAGATATTGAAAATATATTGTAATGAGACTTGCTAATCAGAAATCCTGGACCTTCCTCCCTAACAGCACTGCTGGTGTACTTACCCTGGACTGCAATGGCTCAAGAAAGCAGCTCACCACCAACTTCTCAAAGGCAACTAGGGATGGACAATAAACCAGCAATGCCCATGTCCCATGAATGAATGAAAAGGAGCACAGATACAACTGTGCACCATTCCGGCCACTTAAAAGTACGTTGTACAGAGATTCATGAGGGCTAATCAAGCAAATCAAGCTCTCTGCTGGACAGCAGGTGAGATCAGCAAATTAAATAATTGGCCTAATCTGGTTCTGTAATGGCCACATAGTAGAGTCACCTGAATCTTAGTAGCATAAATAAAAGAGGTTCTGAGTGTAATTACTGTGAGTTTGGTCAGGGGAGTTTTGTGAGGAGAAGAGACGGTGCTTTTTTGTTGGTCTTTTCTTTTTCATTTCCTATCTTTCTCAGCCTCCAGGAGACTAGGGCCAGGGTGTTCCGCGCCTGCCAGCATCAGGCATGTTTGATGGCATGAGCGGACAATATGTCAATAAGGCCAAAAATCAGTTTCATGACGCTGTGAAACCAGTTTGCGATCTCTGCTATGCCTGCAGATGGTGGGCCGTGTTCCCCGCCATCGGACGTTGGGAACCTCATTGTAATACATCTGCATATCATTATAAAGCCAATCCACCGGACTCATCCCTCCCCCTGCTGGATTGTCTACCCACGACAGCAGGAAAACACGCTGACATGTTTCACAACAGCATATTTAAGGCATGCACTTGGCAGGCTACACTTTGCTTGGGACTTCAAGATTTGTTTGCCCACCTTACTTTAGTCAGCACTCACAGTCATCAATGCCAGGCTTCACAGACAGCACCACTTCACTTTTAAGGGGGCTCACGGGCAGGTCCCCACGTACCAGATCAGCCATAGGTGGAAGGCTTTTCAATGGCTGCAGGGCAAGGTTTTGCTTGGAGAATGGAGAGAAGTGGCCTCAGGCAAGGGAAGACGCTGCAGGATGAGCGCTGTGTGGGGAAGGAGGGTATCCCAGGGTGTGTGGGGGGGCACATGTTGAACGTGCAAGTGGCCGCAAGATGATGATGCCTGGGGAGGCAGTCTCCAGAGGAGATGAGGCTGGATGGACGTGTAAGGGTATGTGTGTGAGAATGAATGTTGATGTCCCTTGAGCTGGCAGTGAGTGAGATGCCAGTGAATGTATGATGGGCTTGAGTGTGTGAGTTTAGAGTGATGAGATGGTTGCCGTACCCTTGCTGCACGGATGAGATCATTCATCCTCTTTCTGCACTGGATGGCCAACCTCTTCTGTGCAACATTGGCACTGATCACCATTGCCACCACCTCCCAAGCTGGAGTGGTAATGTAGCTGCCCCTCCTGCAGCCAGAGTGGGGGCAGAGGACATCGCAGCGGGTCTCCACAGCGTCCAAAAGGCACTTGAGGGCTGCAGTCTTCTTGCCGTTGGGGCCTCTTTGCTACAGTCCTGGGCTGAAAGCACTGAGCGCAGCTGCACTTTAAATGTGGTGCCTGGCGTGATGAAGCGCCGAGGTGATGGCGTGACAGGTGAATTGGAGCCCGCCCGCCGTCGAAATGGCGTGTACCCTGGGAATGCATAACTAATGCGGTGGGTTTGGGATGATTCAATGTGAAAAGCCAGTAATGCAGCCAGTGGGTAAAGCATCGTTTTACCCGCCCACTACTGCAGCTAGTGCAAATCTTGGATGATTCTGCCCTAGGAGTTGAAAAGCTGCATGAGAGGTCTGAGTTTGAAAAAATCCAAGAGTGACATCACAGGAGAAACATAGGTCTGAAATTTTCCTGTGGCGGGCAGGCTTAGTGGGAGCAGGCGGGGGTGGTCGCAGAGCCGATCGCCGCCCGCGATTAGCTCCATGCCGTCATTTTACACAGGTGGGCCAATTAAGGTAGCGTGCTACCTGTGCGGATGGTGGGAGGATGGCGAGTTGGGGCGAGCACTGTTTTGTGCATGCGTGCGAAAGAGCACTTCAATCTCCCTGAGGCACGGAGATGTCTCAGGTAGATTGAATCGATGTTCAAATAATTAAATAAAAGTTTAAAAAAGTATTTAAACATGTCCCCTCATATGACTGTCACATGAGATGGGACATGTTTTTATATTTATGAAAAACGTTTAATTTATTGAAAAAAAGCTTTAGGAAACCTCATCCTGCTCATGGATGAGGTTTCCTAAAAAATGCAAAGGCCAACTGGCCTTTTTGCCTGCCCGCTAATTGTAAGGTTGGATGGGCAGCGTTAACGATTACTTCAATTACTTTATCAATGGCCTAAAGAGGCCGTTTACGCATCGGCGGGCACACAGCCGACTCCAGTGTGCATCTGCCAAATGAAACATCGCAACTCAGCGTGATGACGTTGGGAGGCATGCCCAACCTCATCACTTGTCATCTTGTGCGTCAAGGTGTTGGGCCCAGTCCCACATGCTGACTGAAAAATCCTGCCATTGAGTCATTAGTTGGTGAGATGCTACTGTTAGGGACAATCCTCAGAAATTTAGAAAAACACATTATTTTTAAACTGGTAACTACTTAGATTTAAGTAAGAAACAAAAGCAATAGGAAAATAGAGATACGTCAAAGTCAGGTTCAATAAAGTAATATAAGTAAACCAAATTAAAATAAAATTAACATCAGGGAAGTAACTTGAAGTCATTGCAGGATAGCTCGATCGTGTGGAATGTGTATCCTGTAATATGTGGGAAGTCATGGACACTACCAGCTGCAGAAACTTGAAATCTGGGTTTCGGAGCTCAAGTGGTGTCTAGAGTCACTGTGGTGCATCCACGAGACTGAGAGCTATGTGGATAGCACATTCAGAGAGGTCGTCACACCGCAGCTTAGGAGCATGGAGCCAGAAAGGGAATGTATGATTTCCAGGCAGTCCAAGAGAAGTAGGCAGGTAGTCCAGAAGTCACCTGGGTCCCACTTACCAATCGGTTTTCCATTTTGCATACTTGGTTTCTCGGAGGATTGCAGTCAGAATCAAGTTTATGGCACCACAGGTGGCTCTGCTGTACAGAGGAAGAAGAAAGGAATATAGGAGATTCATTAGTTAGGGGAACAGACAGGCATTTTTGTGGCAATACATTTCACTCCAAGATAGTATGTTGCATCCCTGGTGTGAGGGCCAAAGATGTCACAGAACAGCTGCAGGATATTCTTGTGGGGGAGGATGATCAGACAGAGGTCATGGTCCACATCGGTACCAGTGACTTAGGTAGGAAAGAGGATGAGGTCCTGAAAGCAGATTTTAAGAAGCTAGGAAGGAAATTGAAAAGCAGGACCTCTAAAGCAGTAATCTCAGGATTACTCCCAGTCCCACATGCAAGTGAGTATAGAAATCAGAGAATTGAATGATTAAACATGTGGTTGGAAAGCTGGTGTAGGAGAGAAGGCATCAGATTTCTGAGGGATTGGGGCCGGTTTGTGGGAAATGGGATGTGTATAAGCTGGATGGTCTACACCTGAACAGGACTGGGACGAGTATCCTTGCAAGAAGATTTGCTGGTGCTATTATGGGGAAGGTGGGGGTGGTGTTTTAACTAGATTGGCAGGGGGTGGGAACCTGAGGGCAAACTCAGAGCACGGGATGGGAGATAAAAAATTAGTCAATGACTCCGAAAAACAGAAGCACAGGTTAAAAAGTGCACAACACAGGATTTTGGCAATGTTAAAAGGTATAAAGGTAAATAAAGCCAATGAACTGAGGGCACAGATAGGCACATTTAATATATTCAACAAGATACTTGGCTGAAGAGGGAAATAATTGCAGGTCAACACCCTGGATATAGAGATTTCAGGCAGGATAGGGAGGGGGATTAAAAAGGTGGGGTTGTAGCATTATTGGTTAAAGAGTCAATTACAGCTGTGTGGAGGGATGGTATACTAAATGAAGCATCAAATGAGGACATATGGGTTGAGTTCAGAAATAGAGAAAAGGGGCAGCCACATTGCTAAGAGTGTACTATTGACTCCCAAAAAGCAGAAGGGAGTAAGAAGAGCAAATCTGTCAGCAAATTTCTGAGTGCAAAAGAAATAGAGCAGTAATAGTTAAAACTTCAACAACCCTAATATCAATTGGGATGTAGGCAGGGTGAAGGGCACAGAGGGCACAAAATTCTTCAGCTGTATTCAAGAAAACTTTTTTAGCCGGCACGTAACAAACCCAACTTGTTAGAGGGAGATGATGCAATTCTGGATTTAGTCTTAGGAAATGAATCTGGGCAAGTGGATGAAGTAGCAGTGAGGGATCATTTTGGAGATAGTGCCCATAGTATAGCTAGATCTAGCATCATTATGGAAAAGGACAAAGGTAGAGCAGGAGTATTTGGTTTGGGTCCGGAATGCACTGCCTGGAAGTGTGGTGGAGGCAGGTTCAATCGAGGCATCCAAGAGGGCATTAGATGATTGCATTAATGGAAACAATGTGCAGAGGTACAGGGAAAAGGCAGGGCAATGGTACTAGGTCTTTTGGAGAGCCGGTGCTGATATGATGGGCTGAATGGCCTCCATCTATGCCGTTAAAATTCTGTGATTCTGATCCTCAGTAAAGGTTCTAAATTCGGGCAAGACAAATTTGACAAAACTGAGAGGTAAACAGGTGAAAGTGGAGTGGATACAGATACTAGAAGGGAAAAGAGTGGATGGATTCAAAAGTGAGATTCTACAGGCATAGTGTAGCCATGTTCCCACAAAGAAAAAGGGTGGTACTGCCAAATCTAAAGCCCCCTGGTTATCCAGAAGCAAGATAATGCAGAAAAATAAAGCTTATGACAGTCACAAAAAGCCTGGAGGAGTATAGAAAGTACAGGGGTGATATAAAAAAGGAAATTAGGAAAGCAAAGAGAGAACATGAAAAAATATTGGCAGTTAAATCAAAGAAAACCTAAAGGTGTTTTACCAGCACATTAAGAGCAAAAGAATAACTAAGGGCTGAATCTCCTGGTGGGTGTGCAGGGGCGGGCCCGACACACCAACACGTGAAATGACGAGCAATGACATCATGTGCCATCTTGATATTTCATTCGGCGGGCACGTGCTGGAGGCAGCTGTGTGCCTGCCAAAATGTCAACAGTCTAGTAAGGTCTTTAAGAAATAATTGAACTAGTTAAGAATGCTGCCGGTCCAGCCTTAAGCTTGGCGGGCAAGTGAAGATCCCAAGTGGCCTTCGCGTTTTTCAGGAAACCTCATCCATGGGCGGGATGAGGTTTCCGGAAGTTTTAATAAAATAAATTTCAAAAATTTTCAGACTTCACAAACATGTCCCAGCTCATGTGCCAATGTCACATGAGGGGACATGTTTAAAAAAATTTTTTACTTCGTTTATTTAAATGTTTTATAATTTATTCAATCTCCCTGAGGCAGCTCCGTGCCTCAGGGAGGTTGCTGAGCTCTTTCGTGCACATGCGTGGAAGAGCGCAGGCCCTGACTCTCCCTCTCCCCCTGCCCGCACAGGTACTGCTGAGTGTTACCCACCATGCATTATGCTGGGGGGCCTTAAGTGGCCCGCCTGCATAGAATGGCGGTGCACAGCCGATCACGGGCAGCAATTGGCTCTGTGCCAGCCCCCACCCACTCCCACCCAGCCTGCCTGCCATAGGAAAACTCCCCCCAAAGGAAAAAGGTAGGGCCTATCAGAGATGTACATGGTAATTTATGCGTTGATGCTGAAGATATCGCAGGGTTCTCAATGAGTACTTTGTCTCCGTCTTCACTAAGGGGAGGGATAATGAAGACATTCTAGTTAAAGACAAGGGCCAGGATTTCCTGATTGGTGAGCGGGGAGTAGGCCCGCTCGCCAATGCGTTAAATGATGTGGGATGACATCGGGTGGAGCTCCAGACGTCACCCGCCTGATTTTAATTTTCAGGTCGGTGGGGGCTCAGCTAATTCAGCTGTGTGCCCACCGACCTATCAATGGCCTATTGAGACCATTGACAAAGTAATTAACATAATTAGTGGACCTACCCGTCCAACTTTAAGGTTGGCGGACAGGCCGGGAGACCTGGTGGGCATTGGACAAAGCATAAAACCGCACCCATGGGCGGGATAAGGTTTCATGTAGGTTTTTAAAAATGTAATAAAAGTGTAACTAAAAGTGATGGACATGGCCCAACTCATGTGACAGTATCACATGAGGGGACATGTTAGGGAATTTTTTTTTCTGTTTTTAACATTTTTTAATGTGGAGCCAATCTCCCCGAGGCAGCACTTAGCCTCAGGGAGATGTTTGCGCTCTCTTGTGTACATGTGCGAAAGAGCACACTCTTGACTCATGGAACCACCCCCACCCGCCTGCACAGGGAGCGCATAGCGTTTCCTTGTGGACGTCACGCAAGGCGGGCCTTAATTGGCCTGCCCACGTAAAATGGCAATGCGCCCCCAATTGGCGGTGCCTCCACACGCCTGCTCCTGAACTCCTACCCACTACAGGCAGCGGGAAAATTCTGCCCAAGGAGTGTGAAATATTAAATACGATAAGCATAATGACAGAGGAAGTACTGGAGGGACTGACATCCTTGAAGGTGGATAAATCACCAGGGCCAGCTGGATAGGCTGTTAAAGGAAGCCACGGAGGAAATAGGAATGCTCTGAGGATCATTTTCCAAGCCTCACCAGATAGAGGTGAGTTACCAGAGGATTGGACGTCTGCGAATGTTGTACTATCATTTAAAAACGATACGGGGGGTAAGCCAGAAAATTATAGGCTGGCCAGTCTGACTTCGGTGGTGGGCAAATGATTGGAATCAATTCTGAGAGACAGGATAAACTATCACTTAGAAAGGCACGGATTGATCAGGGATAGTCAACACGATTTTGTTAGGGGAAGATTGTGTCTTACTAACTTAATAGAATATTCTGAGGAAGTAACAAGGAGGATTGATCAGGGTAGTGTAGTGGATGTTGCCTACATTGATTTTAGTAAGCTTTTGACAAGGTCCCACATGGCAGACTAGTCAGAAAAATGAGATCTCATGGGACACAGGGGAAGGTGACAGGTTGGATCCAAAATTGGCTCAAGTGACAGGAAACAAAGGATAATGGTCGATGGATGTTTTTGTGAACTGAAAGTGGTTTCCAGTGGCATTCTACAGGACTCAGTGTTCGGGCCCTTGCTGTTTGTTGTATATATTAATGACTTGGACTTAAATGTGGGAAACATGATCAGGAAATTTGCAAATGACACAAAAATTTGCTGTGTAGTTGATAGTGAAAAAGATAGCTGCTGTCTCCAGAATGATATCAATGGTTTGATTGAGTGGCTGGAACAGTGGCAAATGGAATTCAATACAAATAAGTGTGATGTAATGCATTTTGGGAGGGCAAACAAAGCAAGGGAATACTGCATAAATGGGAGGATATTGAAAGGGATTGAGGAAGTGAGAGACCTTGAAGCGTATGTCCACCTGAAGGTGGCAGGGCAGGTGGATAAGGCAGTAAAGAAAGGATATGGTTAGGCCACAGCTAGAATTTTGTGTGTGGTTCTGGTCACCACATTACAGGAAGAACTTGATTGGTCTGGAGAGAGTACAGAGAAGATTTGCAAGAATGCTGCCAGGGCTTGAAAATTGCACCTGTGAGGAAAGATTTGTTAGGCTAGGGTTTTATTTCTTAGAACAGAGGAGGCTGAGGGGCGACCTAATTGAGGTGTGCAAAATTATGAGGGCCCTAGACAAGAAAGTCTTATTTCCCCCAGCTGAGGTTTCAATTACAAGCAGGCATAGATTTAAAGTGATTGGTAGAAGGATTAAAGGGGACATGAGGAAAAATGTTTTCACCCAGAGGGTGCTGTGTGTCTGGAATTCACTGCCTGAATTGGTTGTTGAGGCTGAAACACTCAACTCATTTAAAAGGTACCAGGATCTGCACCTGAAGTGCTGTAACCTGCAAGGCTACAGACCAGGTGCTAAAAAGTGGGATTAAAATGAATGGCTAGTTGGTTTTTTTTCTGTCTTTTTTGGTTGGCACAGACATGATGGGCTGAATGGTATCTTTCTGCACTAACTTTTTTTTGGTTCTATTGCTCCAACACTTCTCAATGACAGTGAAGGCCTATGTTGTTCAATCATTGCACTTTGTTGTTCAGGAGTCACTTGATCTTTCTACCACATAAGATTACTGATAAAATAGAATCCAATTACACTCCTTGTATGAAATAATTCGAGTGAATAATATCATGCATCCAAGCAGGAGAAAGTCTTCTAATTCTTCTACGGAATGGAAAAGATCTTTTATCTGGTTGCAAGTTTTGAACCTACCTTCCAAATATGAAAACCGTGTCCAGAACATATTAATGAGGGCTGAGGCAGTTATCAAAATCAGTGTTACCATCTGTTGTGGTATAAATAACAAATATGATATTTTCCTGTTAAATTAACAATATTGCACAATGCTGTTAAAGTAAAATCTGTACTCTGGCTTGTTTAATAGTCGCAGCGGGATCACCTATTGGGTGCACACAAACTAACACTGTGGTATATCTTTGCTGCTCTTACTACTAATGACCTATGCTGCATATATATTGGATGATATTTGTAACCAGGTGCCAACAATGGACATTATCATATTGCTAAGACCTTACTTTGATTGTTTGGACAATCTTGAAAGGGAAAATAATATCATGCATGATTGAGAGGAAGGGTTAAAGGGAGACTGGGGGTGGGGTGGGGTAGGGTAGGGGGGAGGTGTCAGCGGCCCAGAAATAGGGTAAGCACCAGGGCCGTGATTTCTCTCTGACAGATGGAGGAGGGTGCTGGCGGATGGAGAATATTTGGACCTCAATTCAAGGAAGAGAACCATCAGACTGTCCTCATGAGGGATGGAGGTGAAGAGAGATTGGACATCCATGGTGAAGAGGAGGTAGTTAGAGTCAGGAAACTGGAAACTGTCCAATTTGTCCAACTTGACCTTTAGATAATGTCACATGGGAATTGTAACGTTTTCTTCACTGCTTGGTGAGTTAATGTATAATCCTTGGTGTTCTTTTGACTGTGACATCTTTTGATTATCTGCTCCTATCACTGCTTGCTTGTCCCTACAACCACACCACCACCCCCCCTTCTCTCCCCCCGCCACCTTAAACCAGCTTATATTTCACCCCTCTCCTAATATTCACTCAGTTCTGTTGAAGGGTCATGAGGACTCGAAAAGTCAACTCTTTTCTTCTCCGCCGTGCTGCCAGACCTGCTGAGCTTTTCCAGGTAATTCTGTTTTTGTTTTGGATTTCCAGCATCCGCAGTTTTTTGTTTTTATCTCTGCTATCCTGCTTTGCCTGCTCCACCCCTCTTAAATAGTATAAAATCAACACATCTACTTCTCTTTAGTCCTGAAGAAGAGTCATACGGACTTGAAATATTAACTCTGTTTCTCTCTTCACAGATACTGTCAGCCCTGCTGAGGTTTTCCAGCATCAGCATTTTATGTTTTTAACTCCTATTTTGACCATCAAGTAACCCTAGCCCAAAGAAGCTGTGAGTTGGTTTTGCTTAATTTAATAAAAAAAATGTATTTGCAAAGAACTTAATCATTTGACATCTTGACTGTGCGGAATACCTTTTACTACCAACTAACATTGGTGAATTCAGCTAAATGGAACAATTGGATTAATGCAACATTTCCACACAAGTTTTCTCATTACGAAGTGCTATGGAGTAAAGCCATGTAGATAGCACAGAGTTACTTAAAGTAATGTGACATGGGTGTGGGGACCAGGAGGCAATATTGGGAGGAAAACCAAGATGCACAAAGAATTGGGAGGGACAGATAGCACTGGAGTAGGAACCAGTATGGTATTAGGAAGGGTCAGAGTAAGCGGCAATGTAATCAAGTCTCAGTTAGATTCTCTGTGCATGTTTGTGGTTGCGTCAAGTAGTAAATAAGTTTTTTTAAATTTATTACTTCTCACTGGCTAGGCCAGCATTTATTGCCCATTTCTAATTGCCCTTGCAAAGGTGATGTTGAGCTGCCTTCTTGAACCACTGCAGTCCATGTGGTGTAGGTACACCCACAGTGCTGTTAGGAAGGGAATTCCAAGAGTTTGACCCAGCAAAGTTATCAGGACCAGATGAGATGCATCCAAGGATACTGAAGGAAGTACGGATGGAAATTGAGAATGCACTGGCCACAACCTTCCAATCCTCTTTAGATACAAGGATGATATCAGAGGACTGGATAATTGTAAATGTTAGAGTATTGTTCACAAAAGGCTGTAGGGATGAGCCCTGCAACTACAGGCCAGTCAGTTTAACCTTGGTAGTGGGATAGCTTTTAGAAACAATAATTTGGGATACAATTATGGTAACTTGAACAAAAAATGAACTAATTAAAGAAAGCCAGCACAGATGTATTAAGGGTATATCATGTTTATCTAGTTTGCTTAAGCATTTTCATGAGGTTACAGGGAGGGCTGATGAAGGTAAAATTGCCTTTAAGGAATAGCAGCATGACATCACTAGAAGGGAAATGTGTCATGTAATCAAGTCTCAGTTTCACTTTTGCTTTTGAGCAGAACACACACACATAGATCTGCTGTTGATATCTTCAAGATTTCTACCTATGTAATCTGTCCAAATGACAGAGGTTGCATTTGTGTGGAGCTGGAGAGGAGCATGACGAATTACAACTCGCAGCCCTGTGAGAACTTCATGCTAGTTCCAAGAAGGTTTTCTTCAAACTCAGATTAGACTCATCGGCTCCAATATTTATGTGTTTGGGGAAACTGGAAGTATAGGTTTCCCTCAAGTCCTGTGGAATTGAAAGGCTGGACCTGATTACTAGTTTTGGATTGTTCCTGAGTTGCACCAGATAAATTTAGAGGCTGGCGGGAGGGCAGGGAGGCCTTAAGCATAAGGCACCAGCCAAGAAGCATAGAGGAGCCAGGGCGAGACAGTGGGTGGAATAATATGGGCGGCAGACAACACATCACCACCCCCATGGAAACCACATCTATCTGCCATGTAACCATAAACTGCTGAGGGGTGACTCACAGGGGTTGAGTGGGGCTTCCATCCCTCATTGGGGCAGAAGTCCTTCCCTCTGGAGCTGTTGATCAGTCTGATTGGCTGGCAGCTCCATCAGTGCCAGGAAGGTGTCAGTGGTCGCTGCTGGGACTGCAGAAAGGAGTGATAATCAAGGCCCATAGATCCTGGGAGCAGGTAAGTCTGTGGGTAGGTTAGGTCGAGGGGTGGAGATGGTGGGGTGGGTTTAAGGGAAAAAGTGGGTACGAAGGAGGGGGAGATTCCACCTAAGCGGGGCTGCCCTATGATTAGCCAAGGGCCGTCCCGAGGAGTGATTCCTACCCGGCTTCCATCCTGCCCTTTAAACATTTGTTTAAAAAATGGAATTCCTGCTCCCACCCAGCTGCCCATGCCAAATGTTTTATGACGCAAGCAACATATTATCAAGGTCAATTGGCTTGAAAACAAGCCTTAATTATTTATTTAAATATGGTGAATGGGTTGCCGATTTCAGCGCCCACCCGCCATTTTATGGGAGAGCCCCGGGGAAAGGTGGAATGGGTGCCGACCCCATTTTATGTGCTCCCCCCATGGGAAACATGCCCATTGGAGGCACATCAAATTCAGCCCAATGTGTCTCCTGGTACATCAGTGGGAGAGGTCACATACAGGGTAAAAGATTAGTGCAGAGTCTGGGGAGGGAGGTTGCAGGGAATTTGAAAATAATGCTGAGACATTCTGTAGAAAAAGAATGGTGACAACCTACAGAAAAGGTACAGTGGTAATGTACAGCTAGTTATTTTTATAGTTTTAGAGAAAATTACAGGGTGGCCTGTGGAAAAGATCATGAGGGAGCCATGGAGAAGATTGCTGGTGGAACTGCTCAGAAAATGACAAGAGGGTGGTGGAGAAGTTCGGGGTCAATATGAGGACGCCGTCAAATTGTCAGTAAGGGCAGAGGTTCCAATCACCGGGGAAGTTAACAGGTTTCCTTGTTGAGTGGGGGAGGTAGCACCCCTCCTCTTCCTGGCCCACAAGCAGTGCTGGAAAGGCTTTTCCATCCAGCAGTCTTTGCCTCCTTTCAACTATTGCATTGCCTGAAGCCCAGCTGGAAGAGGGATAAAATCTTTGGCACACAGCCTCATTAAAATAATTAAATCAAGTACCCGGATTCTGGGAAGTTGTTTGAAGTGGCTTGAAATCAGGTTTGCAACTTTTTACATTTTAACTTACCACCTGCCTCAAACGGGTCTGTATTTTGCTCCCTACTACCTAAAGATCATCTCATGCATCTCAAGGAGGCAAATGGTACCTCAGTTTTAATAAGGTAATGTATTTAAAGTGATTATATATATTGTGTTACTTTCTTAAAAGAGCATCCCATTCGGTGGCATAAATGAAGAACACAGGTGAAAAATAAACCGGGAATTCCTATGCTCCTATGAAAATTTCAGTGGACCCTGCATTCGTAGTCCTTCTTAGGGAGACAGTGCCAGAGCTTGGTCAAAGAAGTAAGTTTTTGGGAGTGTTCTAAAGGAGGATAAAGAGGCAGAGAGACAGAGAGGCTTAGGAAGGGAATTATAAAGCTTAGTACCTAGGCACCTGAAGACTTGGCCATTAATGTTGGAGCAATGAAAAAAGGGATGGGAAAGATACTGGAATTGGAGGAGTGCAGAACTCTCAAGAGAGTTTTAGGGCTACAGGAGGTTACAAAGCAAATTTAAGGAGATGACATGAGTATGGTAGTGGCTGCAGTGAAAGGAGGAAGTGGGAGTTGAGAATGTGTATGGAATAAGGGTGACATGTTACAATGTGGTGAGGAAAGTGAAGTGGTGTTGAGGAGTGGTGTTCATGATATAGGATAGACAAGAGGGAATGGAAGAGGAATGTAATAAGGGATAGGTAAAGAAGGATGTTCCTTGACCTTTCTTTGCTTGTCAGATCATTGAAATGATTCCAGGTTCCCAGTATCATGCTCCTGCTGCTGGTTTGCTCGGACACCTTAAACCAGGCCTTCTTAATGGTTGTAGCAGATTTATTCTTCCCACTTGTGGGGAATAGCACATCCCTCCTGTCCCTCACTGCACCAATCATGGCCTACAGAGCAGAAATGGTGCCTTTTCACTCACTTTTCCAGCCACATAAATGATTGTTGATAATCCTTTTCAGCCACTGGATTATTAGCCCCGATAGAATGCAGACTTCTTTGAAGAATTTGACTGAGGCTTTAAATAGTGGCTGGGACTCTGATTGAAACTATTAATGACTTGGATGAAGAAACAGGCTGTATTTTGGCCAAATTTGTTGATAATACAAAGATAGGTAGGAAAGTAAGTTGTGAGGAGGATAGAAAGAGTCTGCAAAGGGATGTAGATAGGTTAAGTGAGTGGGCCAAAAATTGGCAAATGGAGTATAATGTGGGAACAAGTGAGGCTGTCCACTGTGGTCGGAAGAATAGAAAAGCAGAATATTATTTAAATACAGAGAGACTGCAGAATGCTGCACTAAAGGATCTGGTTGTCTTTGTACCTGAATGACAAAAGGTTAACATGTAGGTACAGCAAGTAATTAGGAAGGCAAATGGAATATTGGCTTCTATTGCAAGAGGCATGGAGTATAAATATAGAGAAGTCTTCCTATAGCTGTGCAGCACATTGGTGAGACCTCATCTGGAGTACTGTGTACAGTTTTAGTCTCCTCACTTAAGGAGGGATATACTTTCACTGGAAGCAATTCACATAAAGTTTACTGGGCTAATTCCTGGGATAAAGGGGTTGTCTTACAAGGAAAGGTTGAGCAGGTTGGGCCAAGACTCTCTGGAGTTTAGAAGAGTGATACGTGATCTTATTGAAACACATAAGATTCTTAGGGAAGCTTGACAGGATAGATACTGGGAGAATTTTTACTCTCATGGGGGAAATCTAGAACTAGGAGGCACAATTTAAAAATAAAGGGTCTCCAATTTAAGACAGAGGTGAGGAGGAATTTCTTCCCTTAGAGTAGTAGAGGCTGGGCCATTGAATATATTCAAGGCTGATTTAGACAGATGTTTGATCAACAAGGGAGTTAAGGGTTGTGTGGGACAGGCAGGAAAATGGAGTTCAGGCTACAATAAGATCAGCCATGATCTTATCGAATGAGGGAGCAGGCTTGATGGTAAAAATGCTCCTGTTTCTTACGATTGTACAATCTTATAAAAATTGCATCCGAAGATCCATGAATGGGCTGAGAAGCCCAAAAGCATGATGGAGATGAACATTGCGGCATTGAACACTGGTTGATCCATGTCTCACGAAATTGTGGGCTTGTACCTCACTGTCACCCTCGCATGCTCTATTCCCATTTCCCCAGTTAAAATCAGGATCTACCTATATAAATGTATCATCTTGTATTATACCCTTGCATCAGTGTTGGAACTGTAGTGCCTCAATTTTGTATCTCCCAGTTCCTCAGCATGTGCCAAAGTGGAACTCTTCGGTTCCAACTAATTTTGCTTCCTCAATTACTGTACAACTATTTAAATATAAATAACTGTATCAAATCAAAATGTTCCATAAAAATAAGAGCAAAATGTATGATTTTGAAAGGGTGACTGAATTATATCTCTACAACCTGGTCCAATTATCCCCTGCTTCACTTGGGGACTACATTTTATCTTGACTCACCATGTGCAGGAAGAAAGTGCAATTTTAATATTAAACAGTGTCATCAATTCATGAATTACAACATACAATATTTAGCTTTTGCCGAGCAGAATTGTTGGAATGAACTGTCACTTTACAAGTACAATATAAATTATCAAGTCATAACTGAAACTGAAATAAAGGAATATTTTAGGTTGTCAGCATAATTATTTAATCATGGCACCCAAATATAATTTAAGATCCCGTAAATTTATATTAAGTTGTCCAATATTGTTCTGATTCCTATACTTAGCAATGTTAAGGAAAATTATAGTGTTTGGAATGGAAGTCCGCACTCTCTTTACTATCGGAAAAAAATCACTATGACTAACAGGGATCATCTTATTAATGGTGTTAGTCACACAGCTCTTCAGCTCTGCTATCTCTTCTGGTTGCCTGTTTAGAAATTCCCATTAGTTAAATGGTGCATAAGTATTTTTACAAATTTAACTTTAATACTATGAGATATCACTAGAGTCACAAGTGTTCTGTGACAGCTTCCTTATCAGTTGACTTCCAGTGGCAAATATATGCAACATCTTATATTCATCCACCAACTCTCAAGGAATTCTCAGATTTTTTTAAAAGAAGACCATTCAGAAGCTAATTTTGGATGGAATTTATCATTGTTGTTTTCACTGACAGTTGCCAGACTGCTTGTTTCCTGACATCAGTATCTTTTCCATGATGGATGTCAAACGGCATTTACACATCAGACCTCATCCAACGATTTAAGTCACAGCAACTATTTTCTACCCCAAAAACAGGTTTGGCAAAATTTTGGAGCACTGCACCGCTACTGACATATTTACTTATTTTAAAAGTGCTCTTGGTTGTAGTCCTTAGTGGGTCTGAGTAATTAAAGTGAAGCTGACTTCCATTTTCAATCATTTGGGCATGTGATCTTTAAAGTTTTCAAATCCATTAGGATTTTAAACAAGCATCTTGTAAATAACATTTATTAATTTTAATAGTCATAATGATTTCCTAACTAATCCAAGACCTTGGGGTTTGGTATGAATTCTGCATTTATTCATTTTAAATAAATATATTAGTGTCACTTAGACACAGCCATCACATGCATTTTAATGGAAGTTGGAAAGAATTTTATTCCAATCCTGTAAAGTACAACTTGCTGAATGATAGCATTAAAAGATATGTCATATTAATGTGAGAGACTAAAAGGCATTGTTTTTTGCTGCGTTAGTTACAATTCAACACTATGCTTTTCAAACATACTCGTCAGCTGTGACACAGACATCAAACATCCACCTGTCATTTATCATTCTCAGAGGGCCGGAGCATTAGCTAGCAAGCCAGCATGCTAGATAAAAGCAAAATACTGCAGATGCTAGAAATCCAAAAACAAAAATAAAAATACCTGGAAAAACTCAGCAGGTCTGGCAGCATCTGCAGAGAGGAACACAGTTAACGTTTCGAGTCCACATGACTCTTCAACAGAACTAAGTAAAAATAGAAAAGAGGTGAAATATAAGCTGGTTTAAGGGGTGGGGGGGGGGGGTGTGGTGGGACAGGTAGAGTTGGATAGAGGGCCAGTGATAGATGGAGTTAGCCAAAAGATGTCATAGACAAAAGGACAAAGAGGTGTTGAAGCCAACATGCTATATCTGTGTAGAAAATTAGGTTGAGGAAAGGGAGCAACAGCCATCAGCCTCTTCACAAGGCACCTCTCAATCAAGACGTTATCTTTCAGATGAGATATAAACCATGCTCTGTCTGCCCTTTCAGCTGACTTAAAAGTTTCAATGGCGTAATTCAAAGAAGAGCAGCTAAGCCCCTCCCTGATGTTCTGGCTAACATTTCTCCCTCAATTTCCTTAAAACAGATTATCGGCCCATTTACCTTATTGCTGATGTGGGACCTTGCTTTGTATAAAGTGGCTGCTGCATTTCCCTACATTACAACAATGACTACATTTGGAAAATATTTCATTGGTTACAATGCACCTTGGAATGTCCTGAGGTTGTGAATGGCATCACATAAACAAAAGTTCTTAGTGTTGCTTTTTTTTGAGAATGTGAACCAACAGTTTGAAAGCTTGACTTGGACTAACTCCACTGTTCACTGACATAGTCGTCTCTTAAACGAATTACAGGATATTTGGAACACATTGCCTAATGCTTTCAAAGCCATGCTTATCTCTTCTATTAGATTCCAAAAATGAACACTAATACCTTTCAATAAAATGTTTGAGTAGCTTACCATGAGCAAATCATGTTACTTAGTTTCTATAACATCTTGATTCCTGTTTCATTGCATTTCAAAATATTGGGGTTGTATTAAAAATCATGCAGGTCTCATGTACAGTTTCTGTAATTTTAACCAGAACATGCTACATTATTATGTTCATCTGCATTTGTCAATCATTGATCAATGGCTAGTGGATAAAACAACAGCTGTCCATATAAGGAAAGGAAGATTAGCCATAGTAAAATCTAAAATGGTTGCTGAGCATGAAGGCTTCCTTCTTCCATTGGATGCATTGTTACAAGGAGATTTAGTAAAGTAGAGAGATGACACAAACATTTTCAGAATGGCAATCTCTCATTCTTAATTTTTCCTCTGTTCTGTACATAGTTCCAAGAGCCTTCAAATAGCTATGGCTTCAAGTATGAATGACAAGACAGGTTGACTGATATACTTTGTCTCACACAGAGAACGTGAAATTGGTGAAACAGATAAGATTGGTTTTATCATTATGTAGTTTCAAAATGTTACAAAAACATCATGTTATTTATTAATATAGGAAAATAGCTAAATGTTTATAAAATATTATCTTGTTCTTATTTCATTGGAGGTGGGGCATAGTATTTGTGAATTGAAGTTTTAGAATATGCTATGCCTTGATTATAGGAATGAAAAAGAAAGGGCACTAACAGAATGAGTGGATTTTTTTCTATTATTCTGTCTCAACCTGCCTCACCCCTCCACAAGGTTATCCAATAATAACATGCCAATATTAATGAAAATAGTTGAGAAAGTTCTCTTCTGTTTTGGCTAACTGTGACTTTTTGCTGCTGGATTAGGGATTTTTTTTACTTTCAGAATAAGTTGGTGACCTACTTTTCCAGTGCAGTGAAGATAATTTGGAGAATTATGATTGGGAGCATTTGGAACAAGAATAATATTGTGAGAGAAATGTTCATTTTGAGAGTAGAGATTTTAATTGGCAGTAAAGTTAAGCTATGTCATTTGGTATGGCCTTAAGTATTATGAAAAAGCTGACTTGGTAGAGCTTTGGTATTAAGGGGTTAAATTAATCGTTTGTAATTGAAGCCTAACAGTGACAATTTAGGCAGGATATTGCCTCTGGGGTCAGGGACCCAATGTGGAAACCATTTCTGGGTCCCGATCTCACACCAGGAGGTAGGAGGTAGTTATAGTCAATGATTTTGGCATAGACGGGCTGCTAATTGGTTGGAGGGTGTGTCTGGCGGCTAATTAGAGGCAGCAGGCATGGGTTGGATCAGGACTTCTAAAGAGCAAGTCAATTTTAAAGGTTTCAGGGCAGCCATGACTAAGGCAGCCATTTGGATGCAGAATGCAAGCACCATTGTCACAGGAGGAAAGGCAGAGGCCTGGCATCTGAGCTATGGCTGTTGCTCGATTCTTGGATACATTGAAGTGGTGCTGGAGACTGTGAGGGAGAGGTGAGAGGTACTGTTTTCAGAGGGTGCAGAGAAGGGCACCCAGCCAAACAAAGTAGCCCTGGCTGCAGGTGGCTGAAGCTGTGAGCAGCAGGAATATAGTGTGGAGGAACTGGGTACAGTGCCACAAGAAGTTCAAAACCTACTTTGCTCTGGCAAGGCGAGTACAACATGAGATGCTGATGACAGGTCTCTGGGTACTTAACCTCCAGCAAACACTCCAACTGAGATGCTCGAGGGTGCATTGCATTCCTGAGGTGTGCCCACAGCATGTACTGACCCCTCAGCAAGGCCCGGAGTCCTAGCTCTGTTGAGGACCTGGCAACACTGATACGTGTAGCCTATGTAAGTGAGCTGCTGGCATTGATCAGAGTAGTCATCAGTGTCTTATCTCTCTCTCCTTTGTCCTTGCAAGGGAAAAAAGCTCATGAATCTCAGCAAAGGGCTCACACTGCAGGAAGAGTGCCCCAGCTCATTATTGTGACTGCAATGGAGGAAGCAGTGATGGGAATTGTTAGGGTGGCCCTGCAGAACTACACATGATGGAGAGATGGGAACACCTGCTGGAGAGGGTGAAAAGTTTTACTTACTGTAGATGCAAGGGGTTGAATGCCAGCCTCCCTTGTCCGACAACATGCTAAAGACTCAGCTCTTCAGAGGCTTCACAGGCAAGTTCTCATGACCTCCTTCTTGTTTTCCCACAGGGTCAGTTGTTGAGGGCTAGCTCCCGAGTAATGTCACGTCACTGGGCCCATCTCAAAAATCTGAGCCAGCGAGCAGCAGTGTCACATTTTACAAGTGCACCTTCCTCCAACACACATACATTCACATTGGTAAGTCCTCACGTGCAGTTAGAGAGGGTGGTATTGAGTGCAGAGCATGGCAATAGTGAGCAGGAGGTGGTAAGAGAGACAGAGGCAGCTGTGGGCAGTCCGACTTAGAAGATAGAGGACAGCCACAGTCATGCTCAGCTGGACGCAGATGCAGTGCCTTGGGAGACACCAGTAAGATAGGCTCTACTTTAACATATAGGTAGAAATTTCACCTGCTGGTCAGAGTTTCTTGAGGCAGGAATAGCACAGTGACATGTACAAAATTGGTGGCATACTCTGTAGCATGGGCCAGTCATTGGCGCTGATGACACAAAGATGCGTAGAGCGGATACCAACTGCCTGCCCTAGCTGATGGTCTCCTCCACTGATTCAGAGCTCCATTCAAAGGTTGAGGCTGTTACTGAGGAGGAAGAGTGAGCTTCATCAACATCATCATTGGCCTCCTTTGCCCATCTGACCAAGGACCAATCTATGTAATGGAAATGCCACTGCATCGATGCTGATGCTGCCATCTCATGAGATGCCCCCACTGGCACCTCCACTATGAGGATGACTTCCACGGCATGTCAGCCGCAAGCAGACAAATGAGCAAATGAGAAACTGCCTCCACTTCATCCGAGGCTGAAAGGGGAGCACTGCATATAAGTGCTCAAGAGTGGAGGCTGGTGCATCAGTCAGAACACCGAGTATTCACCTGGGTTTATTGCACTTATAAGTGTGAACTGTATGACTTTTCACTAACACTGTAAATCTTGACACATGACTCCAGAGGTGTCAGCTTCCAGTCTTTAATCTCTCGCCTTGCAATGACGACACTAATTTTCATCCTTACCCACCTCTGCACTCACCCCTATGGGGGCCTTCAAATTCTGCTCTTTAAATATGAATCACTCTTGAAGGCCAGGAAACATTGTGCAATGAGTGGCATCCTTCAAACTAAATTAAACTGAAGTCATCTTATGGAACTGGCACATGTAGCATCAGAGTCTTTTGAACACCCTCAGAAGTCCGCAAACGGTATATCCACATTGGTTTCACAAGGATATGAGTCTAGATTTTCAGAGTCAGGCCAATTTGGGGTGACTTGAGAATCCTTTAAAAATTGGGAGGGGGGAGCGAACCTGTTTCTGGGATTCCTATCCTCTTACCCATTTCTGGCAATTTTGCTGGCGTAGGAGAGCACACTGCGCTCCTGCCCTTGCTGGCTGCATTGTCGGGGTGGGTATTTTAAACACTCTGCAATTTTAGTGGAGTCAGGCCTCTTCTCTAAGTAGATGTGGTACATGACCACTCAGAGGAAGTGTAAACTCAGTCCCAAGTGGGAAAATTAAAAAAAGGAGCCACCTGCTCCTGGAATTCTTTCTATGACAGGCTTTGAAATACAAAAGAAAATGTTCTTACAGTTTCAATAGTTTGATGCTATATTATAAGTTAGATGTGTTTTTACTACAAGGGCTGACTATAGGGCTCTGTCCTGCAATAATAAGTTGATCATTATATTGATCACCATTGCATAAATGTTGAGATGCATTAGAGCACATTCCCCTTTTGGGAAGTGTTCTTATCATTCAAAATTGAAGAAAACACTGCTTGGGCTCGTGCAGTGATTAAAATGCCCAGAAACCTTTTAAATTAAAAGAAAACCTTCAACAACTTTTACTTGAAGAAAAAGAAGTTCCCACCTGCTGCTGGATTGCTTTGATTGACAGGACATCTGGTGTAGATTAGAAAAAAACAATCTGCTTTTTAGGTGTCAATAGACTCCACTGTTTACAATAACCATGGTTTGTTATTACAGCTGAGCCCATTAGGAAAGCTTAGATGAGTTTCAAAAGATCCAGAAGCACTTATCTCAGTAAGGGGTCGTGACAACGTTTTGATTGGCAGTTTTAAGAGGTTATTAAATGATTTTTTGTCTTTGATGTGGTTAGTGAAATAGATTTTTTTTACAACAGGTTGATCACTTGAGGGGATTTACATTTTTGAATGTGTTTTATGAATGAGAGTTTTTTCTCAGTAAGAAGTGTGTCAGAGTGAGAGTTCTGTTAGATTGTTAAAACTTTAATTTTCTTTCATTTCCCTTTCAAAGACAAGGTTCCTGAGGTCTGTCTGTAGTAGATATTGGGTGAATGGCTATGGAGCATACATGGGGGTATGGAGGTGGCATGTGGAGTTGGTCGGGGCATGAGGGGAGTGAGGATTGGGGTTTGAGGGCTGGACATACATCATTAAAACTGAGCTGATGTCGCAGTAAATGGAGACAGGCTTTCCAGCCTACTGATCTTGCCATCTTCCCACCTAAGCTGTCACCTAGGGCCGGCCTCTGGAGGAAGCTGGGCCACCTCCATCCCATCCCCGCCTCCCCAGAATGAAAACATGGTGGCCAGTGGTATTTGTAAAGGAGATGGGTCATCCAGGTTGGGTAGTTTCTTGACTCGACCTTCTGACCTCCTCCAGGAAAATTCGGTCCATGGAATTTTTATTGTATCTATTTAAGCCTCAAAAGCACAAATGCAGCAAAACAAAAATCACCAATTGAGGAATTGTATATATCATCTCCTATCCTGCACGTGCAAGTGGTGCTCTGGCCTATTGGAAGGGCTGCATTTGAATAATGATTGGGGTCCACATTCCTCGCAAAAATGGAATCAGGAAGACACAGTTCTCACATTTCATGCTGAGCCTTCATATGATGCTTTCACCATCCCAGCTGGCTAATGTGAACTAGGGCACTACAGAAAACAATTCATTCTGAGAACAGAACGGCCTCAATGAAGCTCAACCAAAATAATGTTTTGGAAATCCTGTTAACAGCTGGCTGGTACATCAATAAAATCTCCCATAGAACAGGCACTGTACCATTGTATTACAATCAAAACCTACTTATCACTGGCTCTGTGGGTATAGAAGTACTCAGTAACACCACCTCCACTGTTCAGGCTCAGCTGAGTCTCATTCGCCGACACAGTATGTTTTATGACATGAATTTAACAACTTAACTAATATAGATCATGTAGTAACATCAAAGAATGGTTGCAATATAAAAACAACTATAAAAAAATCAGATTTCACAAGCGAATCTTTAAAAATACCCAGCTAACCTCAAGATATATTTCCTTCCCTCTGTTAATTATTTTTAGTGAAAACTAGATGTAAATATAAAGTGGGAAATACTGCTTCAAAATCCAGTCTGATTTTTTTTACTAAAGATAGTAAGAAGGAAATATAACCCCAGTTATTGACAATTACTTCATCATTAATCACTGAATGTACCTGAGAAAGCAGCCATTTTTAGAGTTGCATGGTTCCTGCTGTTAGAGATCGAGAGGGACTAAAGCAGTCTAAGATCATTATTGCGGCAATAATGTCACATAAGGATGCATTTAAGCATGATTTACATTCGTTGTATCAAGTTAACTCCAAGATGACAGGATTGGTGATGAGAGATTGGAAAAGTTGCTTGATGGTAGACAATCTAGTACCTAAGTGAGATTGTTATAGAGCACTCCAGAGTGCTGCTGATGAGGGACTGCCAAGAAGATCATTAGGGGTCTCAGTTAATGAAGATATGGATGAAGGTGACAGAAACCATGAAAGGAATGAGGTAGTGGCATAAGTGGGCAATGTTCTGGAGATAGAAGATGACAATGGGCGGAATTGTCCCAGATTTGCAATAAGTGCGGTATTGGACAGGTAAAATGACATTTTACCCGCCAGCTGCAATGGCGGCTTTTCACGCTGTATCATCCCAAACCTGCCACGTTAATTATGCATTCCCAAGGAACACGCCGTTTCAATGGCGGGCGGGCTGTCATTCGCCCACCACCCCATCACCTCACCACTTCAGTATGCTGGGCACCGTACTTAAAGTTCAGCTGCGCGGACACCTCTCAGTGCTTCCAGCTCACGACTGCTGCAAAGAAGACATGGCCCTGGAAGCCAAAAAACTGCAGATTCCAGGTTCAATGACGCATCCCTCAAGCACCTTTTGGACACAGTGGAGGCTCGCCGTGATGTACTCTATACATGCTCTGGCTGCAGGGTGGGCAGCAACTTCACTAATCTAGCTTGAGTTGCAGTGGCAACGGTGGTCAGCACCAATGCATAAGAGGACAGACACCCAGTGCTGCTACAGGATGAATGGTCCCTCCAGGTGCTCCTTCCCCTCAAGGAGTCAGGCGGGTTGCCCAGGCACCCGAAGGGAGGAGGAGCGGCAGCTGGACACCCCTGGGTCATACAGTCAGGAATCTCAGAGGCTGTCCTCTCCCTCCAAGTCCCTTTGCCTGTAAGCCCCTCAACCTCGTTCTCTGTCACCGTAGGAAGCAGTTGGCCAACGAGTGATTCTGGAGGGAGAAATGTGTGTGTGGCAGGACCTTTCGGAGCCTTGTGCAAGCACTCTCCCACGCACGTGGATTCTTCACATATCGTACTCACCACAATGTCCTGAGCATTTTGAATGCTGCCTACAGGGGTTCACTTTTAGTTGTCCATCTGAGCTAACCTGAAACTCTGCCCACCCAATGATCACACACCCATGCAGCAGCTGATCTCGCCCATCATGATTGTCAATTCACTTTCAATTTGGACAGCATGGTCTGGATTCAGTTTTTCATGTGTTTCCCCCATCCTTTGCCTCTCCCCGTCACATATTTCCTTTCCCCCATCACTGTTGACTCCCCTGGCATCACCTTCCACCTTCCTTCCATGACCTACCAGCCACAACCCTTTTCCTTCGGGATGTCCAGGTGAACGTGCATGTTACCTTCCTTCCCGAAAATCCCACCCCCATCCATTCACCTCCCTGACCTCCTCCTTCCAACCCCCAGGGCCTGTGCCTGCCTCCGAGCCCCCACCAACTGCCCTCGCCATTCCTTCTACTGCTACCATCAAACCCTCACCCTCCCACTCTACCGCCTCACTCTGCCCTCGGTCATTCTCACCATTCCCTCATACCATGCCCGCCCTCAGTTTGTTCCCCAGGAGACAGTCATGGACCTATAAGACATCAGACCCCTCCTCCGCATGTTCATCTGGACATCCCCCTATCCGGACCCCTTCCCCCACCCCCAGAATTCCTTCCCCCTGGAACCCCTTGCCCCCTTAAACCCCTGCCCCACTCCGGACCACTTCTCACCCTGCTCCGCCAGGACCCCTTCACGTCCCTTAGCCCTGTACTCCCCCCTGCTTAGTCCCTCCTACTTCCTAACTCCCCTTACTTCTTCTGCCACCCTTAGTCCATCCCCACTCCCGACTCCCTCTTCCAGCCTTACCTCTTTCTCCAGTCTCACTTCTTCCTCCAGCTTTGCTCCTTTCCCTTTCCTGACTCCCTCAGACACCCTCACTTCTTCCTCCAGCTTTACTCCCTAGCCCTTCCCAACTCCTTCCTCCACTCTTACTTCTTCCTGCACCCTTACTCCCTCTCCCTCCTCCTAGACTCCCTAACCCTCTCCGCACTCTTTCCTCCCTCTGGATTCCTTCCCCTCTCCGCAATCCTTCCCGCCCACCGGACTCCTTCCCCTCTCCGAGCTCCTTTCCCTATGGCTTCCACCCCCCCTTATGCCTGCCACCCCATTTGCCATCTTCTGCCCCCATTACCACCTCTGCACCCCGTACTCCCTCCACCCCCTCCCAACCTCACCTCCCAACACTTTAATTCCCTTCCTCCCAACCTAACCCCCCAACCTCTTCCTCTCCCAGTCATTCATAGACCTTCCCCTCCCACCCCCTCGACTATCATCCGCCGTGAGCATCAATGGTCACTTTCCAACTCCTATGAGCTGCTTCGCAGCAGAGCCATGTCCATGAGAAACCACACAGGGTGCCATGGATGATCCTCCAGGGATCTTCTGCTCCTTGGATGTTGGTGAAGTAAGCAAGGCCCTGGTGGTAAATCCTGACTTCTGCACATCACACATGTCAAGATGTGTTCTGCACTGGCGTGTTTTCCTGCTGACATGGGTGGACGATCCAGCGTGGGGTGGATGAGTCCGGTGGGCTCACTTATAATGATATGCTGATGTGTTACAATGTGGTTCCCAACGTCTGATGGCGGGGAATGTGTCCCGCCATCGCAAACTGTTTTCACAAAGTCGTGAAACTGATTTTTGGTCCTCTCGCCATATTGTCTGAACACGCCCAGCCAATATACCAGCTCAATGACTGTGCCAAGGATGTGCGCATCGCATTCATTAAACGAATCTGTCTGAAAAACTAAAAACAATATTGAAATGCTCTGAAATAGTGACTGGCATTTTACAGGCAACAGTGAACTCCCACTGTCAGGACGAAAGGTGCGGCCCGTGTCCATACTGAAGGGCAGCAGGAATGCAATGTCTATTTTACCAAGAGCGGCCAATCAAGAGGCACCATGAGGGCTGCTGTCCAATTAAAGATGGTGAGCAGACCTTTCATACGGCCAATCCAATCAGAGGGTTAGTAGCTCTGCAGTCTCGGTTGCAACATTCAAAGAGGAGGCCACTGCCGAGGCAGCAAGGAGAAGAAGAGGGCACCTTCAGCTGGAGGCACCCTGAAGGCAGGTAGGAAAACTTTTTGTGTAAAAGGAAAATATTGCGGATGCTGGAAATCTGAAATAAAAACAGAAAATGCTGGAAAAACTCAGCAGTCTGAGAGCATCTGAGGAGAGAGAAACAGATTTAATGTTTCAAGTCTGTATGGCTCTTCTTCAGAGCTTTCTGATGTGCTGAGACCAGGCAGGCAGGCCCTGGTCATCAGAAGGGTGAACCCTCCAGCAGCAGTTTTGGGGTTGCGGGGCTGTGGAGTTGGCCATTGCCATTAGCAATGCCCTCTTCTCGGCCCTATAGCCCAATGTTCCTACATCCATGCCCCCGACCCGAGTGTCTGCCTCGATGCAGCTGGTAGCATCTCCATGCAGCCAGAGACCATTCTGACACCAGTAAAATGCTGGAGGGCTGGTAGAATGGCCATCAATAGGCCAATTGGCTGGCTTCTCCCAGTCAGTTGGCAGTGGAGCTCCTGCCACTGATAACATCCCTTAGCAGTGTGAAGGCATTGGACTTCCCTCCTGACACCATTCGCTGACATTTTCTTGCCCCTCCCACCTCCTAGCCTGTCTTCAGTGGGCTGGTAAAATTCCAGCCAATAGTTACAAAACACTGCACTAAACACCACTGATCACATTTGAACCAGTATGTTCCAAGTGTTACATTTCTGTAGTCTTTACGCTAATTACCAAATCATCTTACATTTCAGTTCAGAGGACAGCTGAGCACCCGTGGCCCTTAAATAAAGGCAAAATACTGTGGATGCTGGAAATCTGAAACAAAAACAAAAAATGCTGGAAAAACTCAGCAGGTCTGACAGCATCTGTAGAGAGAAAGACAGAATTAACGTTTCGAGTCTGTATGACTCTTTGAAGAAGAAGAAAAAGAAGAAGAGTCATACAGACTCGAAACGTTAACTCTGTCTTTCTCTCCATAGATGCTGTCAGACTTGCTGAGTTTTTCCAACATTTTTTGTTTTTGTAGCTGTGACACTTGTTTTCACCAAATGGGGACAAATTTGAGATCAAAAAACACAGAATTCCATGCTTCCCAAATGTCCTGCAGTGTCTTTAAGTTTTGTTTTTGTAGGTTTCATGTTGTCAGTTAGCCTGATTGACAGACCAGAGGCCTATTGGTCAGCACAAGGCCACAGCAGAACTGGCCTGTTAGCTGGCCTAGCGGCGGTGAGGGGAGGTTCAGTCATGGAGGGTGTGATCAGATGTTGGTTATGGAAGGTCTGATCGAGGGGGGGAGGTTGCATCCAATGCTCAGGGGGTGCTGTTAGTAGACTGTGGGTCCAGTTGTGCTCTGGGGGTGGGGGGGTGGTGGGTGAGAGTCTAATGGTGGTTTGGAATGAGCAGGTAGCTCATTCAAGGTTGATTATGGTGGATGGTGCAGCATTTGGCATTTGGGGGGCATCCGATGTTGGTTAGGCATCCAGTGATAGTCGATGCATGGGCCTGATTGTGGTTTGGCTGAGAGGTTCCAATGGTGCTCGGAGAAGGGTGCTAGTAGATCATGGAAGTTGGGAAGTGTTTACTGAGTATCCTAAATGAACATCTCTTGCTCCTCCTACCTCACAACTGGTGCTGTAAACACTCTTAACTCGTGGATTCAGCTCTTCTCACCTCATTTGACCTGTGGGTTTCCTTGGGGGCTGGGAAAAATGGACAACATGAGTTAAAACAGAACTCTACAAGTTACAGGTTGCCATCCTGAAAATGCCCTCCTTATCCCAACTCTCTGTCTTCTATTAGTTAGCCAATTCTCCATCCATGCTAAGTACTTGTTAGTTTACCCTCAAAGTTTATTTTCTTCCTCCTTATTATTTTTTGGTCATCTTTTGTTGGTTTTTAAAACTTTCTCAATCCTATGGTTTACCACTAATCTTTGCCACATTCTATGTCATTTCTTTTAATTTGATACTATCCTTAGCTGCCTTGGTTAACCACGGTTGGTTTATCCCTTCCTTGAACCCTTCTTCTTCACTGGGATATATCTTTGTTGTGAGTCATGAACTATTTTTTAAACGCCTGCCATTGTTTATCAACTGTCTTTTCTATTAAAAGCCTATCTCAGTCCACTCCAGCCAACTCTGCCCTCATTCATTTGTAATTACCCTTATTTAAGTTTAGCACAGTTGTTTCCGACCCAAGTTTCTCACTCTCAAACTGAATGCTAAATTCTACCATATTACAGTCACTGTTTCCTAGTGTCCAGATGTTAAGAAACTGTTCAGCTGTTAAGGAACTGTGAAAGGGGCTGTGCAATTCTCAAGGAAATTTAAGGAGCTGTCCAGCTGTCATACATGAAAAAGCTATCTAGGAAGTGCCAAAGCTGTCAAGGTGCTGTCCAAGGATACAAGGCGAGTTGGCACAGAGGGGGTAAGGGCAAAGGGTGCGGTGGGGGTATAGGTTTGCATAAGTTGGCACTAAGTTGGCAGATGGGGCATTGGGGCCATTAGGGGGATGGTTGGGAGTCATGGGTTGGCATAGGCTGGCATGGGTGAACTCTACGAGTGTGAGGGATGGTTGAGGAGTGAGAGTTGGAGGAATGCTTGTTGTTTTAGTATTAGTTTTCATTTATTTAAATGCTGTGTTGATCACAGGGGCAGGCCTTACATCTAACCCACCTCTGCAGCCGGCAGCCTGCACATTTGTTCCAGGGTTGCCCTGAGTCCGGTTTCAGCTTGCTTCCCTAGCCAAAAGCCTGACCTGCGGGCAGACATTTTTAAATGTCAAATTTGCTGTGCTAAGAAATCACCTGAATCACTGAACCTGGGGACGAAAAATCGGGCCAGAGTTTCGGATGGTTCCTGTTGTAGGGTAATTGCCCACCAACAGTTTGAAATTCCCAGGCAATTATTGTGTAATTCTGGTGTGGGAGTTTCTGGGTGTGGCCACTGAGTTTTTCTTTTCATGACTCTGTTTTTGAATTGCTGCAATATTTTGAAACTGATTTAAGCCAATCACTACTCCAATATGCTCCGAATGAGCTAATACACAAGACCATAGTGTAAGTATTTCACCTCATCTGCGGTTTTTAAAAAAATGGTAGTTCAACTCACTCCTTTGAAATTCATCTTGAATTACACTTAAATGACCAAAAACTATTGCGCATTTCATGGTATTTTCCAAGTTCAGCTTTATGAAAACATGTTCCCACTGTACATTCTAGCAACACTTGACAGATAAGAATAGCAAAGCAATGAGAAAGTATTTGATTTGAACCATTATCTCAATGTTTAAAACCAAATCTCTCTCTGAACTGGGATATTTGGATTCCACCTCAGTTGACCCCTCAAAAAGAGAAACTTTCCAGTGACATTTCTGTGCCAACTATTCGCATCTCTAGAGGTGGTGGGCTTCCTGAAGCTTCAACAGTCTAATTTTTAAAAAAGGAGCAATTTTTGCTGTATTTTCCAATTTACTTTGTTGCCCGCTTCCCACAATGATATACAAGCATGCATTTCACAAATGCTTACTAGGGTCGCATATAGGAGTTCTCACAACTTTTCCCTGCTGAATTTAGGATAATCCTCAGCTTTCACTTTAATAGAGATCCGTGGACTCCAGAGATAGAGATTAATAAACTGTATTTATCAATTCACTAATACAAACCCACCACTTCCATTATTTACAAGATTATGTTAATTATACTCAAAAACAATGGACTCATTGGGTCCTGTGAGTCATCTGACCACTTCTATGTAGTGTCATGAAAAGTATTTAGGGTTCCTTGTCTGGTGTATCTTTATAAAATTTAGGAGCAGGAATAGACCACAAAGACACTCAAACCTGCTCCATCATTCAGTACAATTATGGCTGATCATCTGCCTGAACTCCACTTTCCTGCATGGTCCCTATATTCCTACATCCTCCAAAAGATCAAAAATCTATCACATGCACATGATTAACCAAAGCAGTATCCATATCTCCATATGCTTTTAAATTTTATTACAGCAAGACCTTTCTCAGTTCATACTCCCAAGACCCATACAAAAAAACTGGGCTTCTGTCTACTAAGTCAAGCCATCCAATGTTTAATTTCTCAGTCTCATGTCTCTGCATGTCCATCGTGAGATTTAATCCAATTCGACCTTTTTTAGCACAGCCGAACTCCAGCTGTATGCAGCTGACTACTCAACCTGTTTACTAACCCCTGCACTCCCCATGATTTATCAGCCACTAAAATTAATGAATGGAAGATATTGGAGGGAACAGAGAGAAAATGGGATGGGCAATTTCTTAATGTGCAAGCCTAGCGGGTTTGAGTCCATATCAGGAACATGCTTTTGTAAAATTTATCCCACTATCTTCAAGCTTCTCCTGTCCCACAAAGTCCAACTACACTCATACACCAGCAGTATGTTTTAACTGTAGGGGAGATTTTCCACAATTGCTATATAAACTGACAATGTAGTGGAGTGGGGATTTTAAGGTGTATTGATTTTAAATTAGGTAAATTTTCTGGATTTCTACAAGATCAATTGTTTAAACAGGTTAGTACCTCACAAGATTGTAGGGTGCAGTTGTTGTTATCAGGATCATGGCAATGACTCAGATGCCAACAATGTCATTGCCAATCATTTCAGGATGATAAGTAATAAATTTCATACATAAAAACAAAAATCTGAAGAAAAAGAGCAGGTGGAAATAATTCACACAATTTCACTCATTGTTAAAGTTACACTCTGCAATTTCAACACAAATTAATATACACTCTTAAACATTGATCCCTGGTCTGCCAATTTTGTTATTTAAGTTGTTAGGGTCACATGATGTTGTCAAGATGAATAGAACAACCACCTCAGTCACTTTCAATGCTATGACTCCATGAGCAGTATGCAAATCCAGCAGTTACTCTGCTTAAACAGCAGACGACAGCTTCATCCACATTTACATTAGTTGGACCCTGCACACTGGGGATTATTTGTTCTGTCAAGTACGTTTTCAAAATGCCACAGAAAAAATTGTTCAGTCCCTTCATTAAAAAGAAAAGGAGATGCTAACCTGACTTTATGCTTGTATTTTTCCATGTGTACTTTGTGATATCTATCTCTAAACAGGAAAAGGGCAAAAGGAGAGTATGAAATGGAAAAGAAACCCTTGATATATGTGAGAGATTGAGGGGACATTTATCACTAAAAACTGCACTAACTCCCCTTTTGTCACTTAATTTATCATTTATTTTAAGCTTCAGTAATAGTGTATGAGTTTTGGCAGAGATAGTATTAATTTTCAACCAGCTAAGGACACGCATCATCCATTTCCCAGTGACATGGCAGTATAAATTCAAGCCAAATAAAACAAAACTTCAAGAAATGAGACAGTGCTGATACAGTATCGAGAAACACCATATTAGCAAATGAAATTGGTATTATAGTTTATATATTATTGTAATACTATTTTTATCCGGCAGAGTAACTGTACTTAATAAATTAGATATACAACGCTAAATGTCCTGTAATTTTAGACAGCTTAAATATTCATCAGGGGCAAGCCATACATAAATTATATGGGTCAGAGTGACATTTAATTCTTTATAGCATAGGTGAGAACATTAGCAATTTTTCAGATTGATTACAGTGATTTTTTTTTTGCACAATTCTTCATAATGGTTTATCCTCCAGTAGCATGGTTTAAAATCTTAGAGCAGAATCCCAGAAATGCACTAAGTGCGGTAGTGGGCATGAGAAACGACGTTTTACCCGCTGGCCGCAATGGTGAGTTTTCGCACCATATTGTCCGCTTCCTGGCGTTAATAATGCATTCACGGGAAACACGTCAGATTGCTGGTGGGCGGGCTCAGTTTTGCCTGCCACGCCATGACCTCAGCGCTTCCTTGATCTGGGCACCATATTTAAAGCGCACCAGGAGCACATATCTACTTCATGCTTACAGACCAGGACTGCTCCAGGCAACAGATGTCCCTGAAAGCAAAGATGATGGCAGCCCCAAATTTAGTGCTGCCTCTCTGGGGTGCCTGCTGGATGCAGTGGGAAGCTGCCACGATATCCGCTACCCCCTCTCTGTTCGCAGGAGATCCATTAGAGTCACCAGTCCGGTCTGGGGAGTGGTGGCAGTGGCGGTCAGCACCAATGGAGCACAGAGGAGATCAGCCATCCAGTGCAGGAAGAGGATGAATGCTCTCATCTCTTCCACTAGGGTAAGTCAACCACCTCATCACTCTCAATACACACACTCACAAACCCATCATACAGCCAGAGCGATCTCACACCTCAAGGGACAACACCACTAACTCTCACATACACCCTCACATCTCCATCAGGCTCATATCATCTGGAGCTCACATCCTCATCCCATCCATGGCTCTGCTCACCACACAAACATTCCACACATTCTTATTATCTGCCATGGCATGTGTCCTGCTCACACACTCTCCATCTGTTTTCATGTAGGAGAAGCAGGCACACGACAGGAGAAAGAGGCCCCAGCCTGGGGGTGGATTTGCCATAATAGGCCCCTCATTCACTTTGAGGAGTGTGCCATCACATTGACTGGTGAGAATGTGGAAAGTGCCTGTGGCGATGATGAGGTCGGCAGTGAACACCCACGTGAGGATCCTGTACCATATCATCCCTCTCTCAACGCAAGTATGAGTGCTCTTTCTCCTGTTTTTGACTCTGCTGCCATGCATTAATTATCTCTACTTTGTTTCGCAGGGACCTCTGCCAAGTGACCGATGCCCTCAGCCAGACAGTCCCTCAGCTCCATCCAGGTTCCCACCTCCAGCCAAGAGGTCACCTCCTCCATCGAAGAGCTGGAAATAAGCAGCCTGGAAGACCCGTCACAGCGGTTACCCACACCCTCCACCAGTACAGAGACACACACACCTCAGTGGGAACTAGATCTAGAGCAAGCTTGGGTTCACAATCCGGTGGTCACCGCATGGGCACGTGTCCACAGGAGGAGGCAGGTTCAGCCGAGCTCCCCAGCACTTGGGAGGACTGCTGGGGTAGATGCATCTATCAGGCCAAGTCAGGAGACGAGCCTCTGGATTCGGCCTTCCAACCAATCCTGGAGAGTCAGTAGAAGGTGGGGGAACATCACGAATTGCTGTTGGAAGCCCTCAACAGAGTAGCACACGAGTTGGACGAGTGTGTCCGCCTGCTCTCTGGTGAAGTGGTGCCCACATCTGCGCGTATGGAGGTCTCCATGGGAAAGATGGCAGATGCCATGGAGACCCTGGTCCAGCAGAGTGCGGAGATCTGTGCAGACCTGCACGCCATCGCGGTAACCATGGGTGACTCCCTCCTTTCCTGCAGTGGCAACGCAAAAGGTAAATGGGACAGCTCAACATCCCTCCAGGGGCCCCTTCCCCTCAAGGGGTCAGGCCGGGGCCCTCGGCCACATGAAGGGAGGAGGAGCAGCAGCTAGACATCCCTAGGTTATCCACTCAAGAATCTCAGAAGCTGTCTGCTCCCAAGTCCCCTAAACCTCATCCTCTGTCACCACAGAGGGAGCAGCTGGCCCATGGGAGGACTGGCAGGCCCTCAAGGCCTCTGGTCTCCAGAGGACGCACGCTGAAGTCATCAGATGCAACAGGGCCAACCACTACACAGGCTGTCTCTACCACCACTGCAGATGTCACGGCAGCACCTAGAAAAAGTGATAGGCCTAGAAAAGTTAAGAAATGCTAAGTGGTTGCACATGTGACCACATTGTTACTTTATAATCTGAAAATATATTCACTTTCACTGAATAATGTTTAATGTTGTCTTTCAGCTTCATTGACAGGCTTTATGAGTGGTCCCCCTGCACCACCACCCCCCACCCCCCACCCCCCTCCCCCTCCCACCGCCCCCTCAACTAGCAGTTCAGCTGCACGCAGCCAGATCACGAGTCATTATGGAGAGAGAAGCATATGTGGCAAGGACTTTCGGAGCCTTGTGCAAGCACTCTCCCACGCACACGGATCCTTCATGCATCACACTCATCTCAATGTCCCGAGCATTTTAAATGCTTTCTGCTGGGATTCACTTTCAGTTGTCCATTTGAACTGACCTGCATCTCCGCCCACCCACTGATCGTACTCCCACGTTCCCACCCAACATGAGGCTCCGCTCACTTTCAATTTCGAAAAGGTGGTAGTGGTCAAATTCTTCATGAGCTCCCTGACTATATCCCTTCTCCAATCATCCATGTCCTTTTCCCCATAACCATAGACACCGCTGGCATAGCCTTCGGCCTCCCAAACCATAACCTTCTAGCCCAAACCCTTGTCTTTCCAGGATGCCCATGTGTTGCCTACCTTCCTGAAAATCCCACCCCATCCACATTGACCTTCCCAACTACCTCCTTCCCACCCTCTGTGTGCATGTTTTCCTCTGTGTCCCCACCAACCACCCTCACCACCCCTTCTAACAATACCATCACATCCTTACCCTCCCACCCTATCAGCTCCCCCTGCCCCCTGTTATTCTAACCATACCCTCCTACCATGCCCACCCTGAGTTCATTCCCCAGGAGGCAGTCATTGACTCCACAGATCACTCCCTTGCACGTTCACTTGGACATTCCACAAGCCCACACAACATCTTCCTCCCCCTTACTCCTTCCTCCATCCTTACTCTCTCCTCCCCCAGGTCACCTTACTCCTCCAGTCTCCCTTTTTCCCCAGATACCCTTCCCTTACATCTTCCTCCCCCCTTATACTTACCTACCCACTTGCACCATTCTCCTCTGTTATATCTTCTCCTTTCTGGACTCCCTCCTTTCCTAGACACCTCCCCCGCTCTGAACTCTCTCCCTTACACTTTCCTCCCCACTTGCACCATTCTCCCTATCACACCTTCTCCCATGCTCCTTCATATCTTTATCATCACCCCAACCTCATCATCCCAGACACCTTCAGCTCCCACCTCCCAACCTCACCCCATGACACCTTTGCCCTACCCTTCCAACCTCACTCCCACCCCCCCGCCCCAACACCTTTGCCACCCTGCCCACCAGGCCAACCTCACTGTCCCCTCCCTAAAACCTTCGCCCGCACCCCCCACCCCCAGTACACTTTCCTCTCCCACGCATGCCTAGACCTTCCTCTCTTGTCACCACCTCCACTTTTGCTCTTCATTTACCCATGGAGAAGTTCATGAAGTTCCAAATCCTCAGCAAAGTCAAGGCTGCTGCGCGGAGACCTCCCTCCTTATGAAGGCTACTTCACGGCAAAGCCATGTGCATGAGGGTCCACCCACCATGATATGCACATGTTCCTCCAGGGTTTCGAAGCTGTAGGCCTTCAGCATCTCCTTCTCCTCAGATGTCCACAATCTGAGCAAGGCCCTAAATGTAAGTCCCAATTTCTGCTTGTCACGTTTGTCCAGATGTGTTCTGGGCTGTAATTCTGTTTTTTGTTTTGGATTTCCAGCATCCGCAGTTTTTTTGTTTTTATCTCTGTGTTCTGGGCTGGCGTGTTTTCTCGCCGGTTTAATGGTAAATCAGGCATGGGGGGGATGATTCCAGTCCCATTAATGGGATGCAAATTGGATTCACGTTGGCCTCCAGCAGAATTGGCGATCCGCCAAGGCAGGCAGCACTGGATGATCTCACTGTGATTTCATGCCAGTGTGATGCTGCTTTCTGCCCCTCCTGCTGAATTCTCACCCCAACGCGCCATGATGCCTGGCGCAAATGGGTGTGGATGATTTTGCCTCTAGTTTCATCGGTTGATTAAAGATCTGATTTAAATATATTTTTGAATGGACTTAAATACATGACAAAGAAATTGGCCAAGAAGCAAGTTTTTTCAAAAAGAAGTACAAAAATGAAGCGCCAATTCAAGATTATCTTACATATTGTCTTCTATTTCTGCAGATTTTACTTTCTACTGTAGACTGCAGGGCACCTTCACTGACAGGAGGAAGGAAACCGTGGCAACCAAGGTGAAAGAAACATGTCCAATTCTAGCCACATGCCTCCTGTTTCAGTCCTCACCACACATGGAGCAGTTTCTAAAGCGCTTACTGTAAGTGTGGCACGATTCAGAGAAGAGTGAAAAAGTTTGTTTTTTGAATTAGCAGTGGGATGGCTTAGTGAGTAAAAGCAGTACAAAGCAAGGCAATGAATTGTACAGGCCATAGATCCCAACCTGGATTGTGCTGAGTTAGTTCAGCTAGAAGGCAGTATTGGTGATACAATTAGTTTCAGAACCCTTGCTCAGGGAGGGTAAAAGCACCTGACTCCCATGTGGGTGAGGGGAGCTTTAGGTTTAGCTTTGCTGCTTTCCATTGTTGAATAGCTTGTTTGATACTCAATTTGCATGTAATGCATGGCCATATGAATAATCTATCAGAGGGCGTATGAAATCTTGGTTAACATCAGAGATTACTTTAAAGGAAGGAAGAAATATTAAAAGTTTATTTTTAGAACCTGAACATGTGACATGTGCTTTCTTTATTTTTTAATGTTATTTTTCATTTATTTTAAATTGTATATCAAGACGAGCAATGCTATTATTCTGAATTTGTTAAGTTTGCAATTATTGTTGGATGGGTTGCCTGTAACTATCAAATTTGTTCATACTTCCTGGCACAGATAAGTGATACCGTGGCCCAGGTTTGAGCCTGGGGTGAGTTCTGTTCCAGTGTGGGGAGGATTCTGTGGGGTAAGGGATAAGATCAGGAAAGAACAGGTCTCCCAAAGAGCCTCCTTTAAAGGTGGACCCTGCCCACAGAAAGCTTGACTGATAACTGAAAGTCCTTCGGGTAGGAAGTCTGCTTCACAGGGCCCAAGTATACAAGATCAGGTAGGTGTATTGGGGGAGTGAGGGAGATCATGGTGGGGTGGTGGAAGGTCTGGAACATGGAGGGGAAGTGGGTCTTCATTGAGCATTGGGGTAGGATTCTGACTTCAGGTAAGGTGGGTCTGATGTTAGTCACAGGGTCCCATGGCAGTCATGGAGAGCTGGTGGTGTTAGGAAGGAGCAGACAGATCACTGCAGGCAGTGGACAGTTTACCAGAAAGCTTTGTGGCACTGGGTGAAAGCATTTCTGCTCCTTCTGATTCACAAGCAGTGCCTTAAAGACAGTTATATCACTTATTCAGGCCTCTCACCTTGTTTAAACTGTTGAGTTTCCCAAGGCCCAGGAAACTCGGCTGCCTGTGGTTAAAAATAGAATGACTGTTAAAATGAAGGCATGCAGTCTCATTACAATATTTAAATGGTAACCTGTATCCCCCCACCCTCTCCACACACGAGTGGGATGGCTATCCGTCATTCTGTTAAAACTGGAAGTGGGCGAGTTTGAAGGGGGTTCAATTTTTGTTCCATATTTTTTGCAGTTGAACCTACGACATGACCCCCCAACCCATCCATCTTTGGGAGTTAAGGTTCTACCCAATGTTTCGATGCGGTGACTAATGTCACTTAGGATCTTGGAATCATATGGTTCAGAAGGAAGCCATTCAGCCCATCATGCTGTTGCCAGCTCTTTGAAAGAGCTATCCAAGTAGTCCAACACCTCTCTATCCCTATAACTCTAGAAATTGTTCCCTCTCAACCTTACATTGAATCCCTTGTGCAAGTTACTAATAAATCGGTTCCCATCACCCTTTTCTTCTTATCACCCCACTGAATATTTTGCCAATTACTCTAAATTTATGTCTTCTTGTACCAAGACCCCGCCTGGAAAGTTTCTCCTCATTTACTCTACCAAAACCCCAGATAAATTTGTTTGCCTCTATTAATTCTCTACATAAGTTTCTCTGATCTAAGGAAAACAACCATCGATGCTCTTGTCATTCCACACCCACAAATTGATGTGTGATACTTTTAAGCTGTTGACCACTGCCTGCCTGAGACAAACTAGCCTTCTTAATTTTGCACCAGGGAACACAATTTCCATACACAAGCAGTTGATTGTTAATTTTAAAGAATAGCCTACAGTCCAATTACTTTCCCTGGCAGCTGCAGAAAGGTGACAGCAACTATGGCAAGGGCCAAAACACCGCAGGTTCAGACATTTGGTGTATGTGCATAGCCGAGGAGCCAATGGTGCAAAGCTACCATCTGTGGGATTATGACTGAACGCCTCTAAGTCAGAATCCCACATAAACAGTACTGCATCCACATTAATACATTTGCTCAAATGCAAAGCGGAGTAATACGTACACACAGCATCCCCTGTCCACGGCAATGCAAAATCTTAATTTAGTCAAATAATCTGTCATCTACATAGTAACCAACACCTTTCCAATGGCAGAACCATTGGCTGGATTCTTCCATTCTGGAGTTTATGTTCAGTAGCAGGCGTGGAAGCGAGAGTGATTTCTGCTAGGGGGCAGTGGTGGGTTGGCTGATCACATGCAATCTTGCACTGTTCAGCTCATTACATATGTATCTGGAGGAGCTCACAGATTCCCGCGGCGGCCGCAGTAAGGAAGTTGCCATCTCCGCCTTTACCTCATAGGGTTTAAGGTCTGGGTGCCATATTTAAAGACCACCTAGACAGCCAGCACTATTCCTTCCACCTTTGCCCAGCCAGCTCTCCAGCCTTCCCTGCTAACCTTTCCTCCTTTCCTTGGCCATCCTCCATGCAATTTGCACTGTCACCCCACCCACTCTCAAGCATAGGTTGGCATTTACAGATGCTCTTCACAGAGGACAATGCAGCGGCAACTCACCCTTAAGCATGTCTACCTCACTCACCAGGTGCATGCCACTTATGTGCAGGTTTAAATTTGAACCTTCTAATTTCTTGTTGGCAGGGCACTTAATTTGGAGAGAAAACTTAATTCTGGCGAGGTGGCCTTTTAATGAGCATGCATAACAGCCGAATGCATGCAAAAGGGCTTCTCAATATTATTCATTGGGAAGCTCGACCCACATTTAACCCGCCTTTAAAATCACCAGAAAATCATTGCAAAAGTTCATCCCGCCGTTGGGAAACTGATTCTTGGCCTCATTCAGTGCCAAGCTTCCCGCTGCTGGACAGCCAGGAAGATTCCAACCGTAGAATCAAGCATGCCAGCCAAAGGTGACAGAACATTGTCACTCAAAGATCATTTTCTCATACGTATGTATAATACTTAAGCAGCAATCTCACAGCATCACCTTTTCTTTCCTGTCAAGAGCAATATGAGAGAGCTGTTGCAAGTTAATTCATCTAACTACAACCTTTCACTCCGGTTAAACTGCCTGAGTGTTTTTCACATTATCAGTCAGACTTGTGAAATGAAGCCAGCAGGAGTCTGAATAGTGGCTTTGAGTTGCTTCTGACTTTGTCAGCACTGTGCTTGTACTGGTCACAACTGGAACATAAAACTAGACTTGCCCTGCAGGCAAAATCTAAAGAAACACTCCAGGAGGCTGAATCTGGTAGTCCAAGCACCAGTTTTGTTCACTGGCCTGGCTACACAGTGCTGCTGATGATGATGTTCACTACATTGATTGGAATGAACTAATTTTTATTGTCAACGGGAAAGACATTCAATGCTTTGAAACACTGGCTTGATGCAAAATTGGTTCACTGTTCCTTTCTGAATTGATGCCGAGCAGATTATTATGTCTATCTGAGCTGTTTTAATAGGAGGTTATTTCCTTGTGTTTTTAAAAATATAGGGTGCAATCACTGAATTAATATAATTTCTTATTCATTTGTTGGGTGTGGATGTCACTGGCTAGGTCAACATTTAATGGCCATCCGTAATTGCCCTTAAGATGGTGGTGAGCTGCTTTCTTGAACCGCTGCAGCCCATATGCTGTGGGTGCAGCCACAGTGCTGTTAGGAATCTGTGCTGTGCTGTTATTGAATTATATTGTCGTATCCCTTAATTGTAACATTGTTTTTTGACCTGTTTCTCCCCTCTGTTCCTGTAGGCTTGGGTTTGTCTCAAGGAACACAGACTCCAGTATTATGTCGGAGTGGGCATTCTTCACCTGTGGGGATGGTGGAAAGCTAGAAGGCCCTTTGACAATGGAGGGCATCACAGCCATGCCTGATTCTGCACTCCTCCGGCACTCCAGTGCAATAGGGAGTTGCACTGTCGGAGGTTCCGATTATGTGCTCGAGTGCACATAAAGGATCTCATGGCACTATTTTGATGGAGAGCAGGGGAATATTTTCATTGCCCTGGTCAATACTTATTCTTCAGTCAACATCACACAAATGAAAAATATGGTTATCATCACATTGCTTTTTGTGGGAGTTTGCAGAGTGCAAATTAGTTGCCTTGTCTCCTACATTACAACAGTGACTGCACATCAAAAAGCACTTCATTGGCTGCAAAGTGCCTTGAGATGTCCAGCGGTTGTACAAAATGCGGTTGTATAAATTAAAGTCTTTGTTTTCTTTTTTTTTGCTCATCATCTAGAGTGCACAGATGCACCCGATCAGGTATTAGGGCTTAGGCATGGAAACCTTGCCTGGTTTTCTCTCTCTCCTGTCCTCCAGAGGGCTCCCAGGGCACAGCCTGAACTAAGAGCTTCATTCAGTGTTAACCAGGTACAGAACCTGACATCTTCAGGTCTGCAACACTTTAGGTTAGACTCTCTGCTTTGGGTGCAATTGGCAGTTCCAGGGGCCAAACTGTGTCCATTTTGAAAATTGTTTTCTTCCCCCAGAGTTTCCATTTGCATTTCAGCACACACAAAACCATTATAACACACAGCATTATAAAGATGTAATTTAAAAAAATAAAATAACATTTGTTTTAAAAATGTTCTACCTCATATACTTCTTCATATATTTAAAAGTGGTGTGATTAAAACAGTTGAACGTAGGTTTACCATAAAAAAACAAGCATTTTTAGTCTCAGTCTGAATGTACCACCTGAGATTCCTGATTTTAAATTACTGAAATTCACTTTTATAAAATATATGAAGCTATTATCTAGTTACATTGGTATACATTAATCAGTTTCTTTGTAAAAAAAATACAGCTTAAAGCTCTTGAAACATATTTTTCCTAACCTAGTGCCCAAAAGCAGCAGTTTAATTATAAAATTAAAGCAAAATACTGAGGATGCTGGAAATATGGAACAAAAACGAAAATAGCAGGAAAAACTCAGCAGGTCTGACAGCATCTGTGGAGTGGAAGACAGAGTTAAGCCTTACGAAGGTAATGAGCACAATTCACAGAAATTATAAATGGTGATTAATACAGCCTTGGAGCATGGACAGTTTTGTGGGTGGGGCCTGTTTCCTGTGCAATGTTTTTTAAGCCAATGCAAAAGGTTATGGAAACTCGAGCTAGACTAAACACAATTCACACTTAAAATTTCATGATCTTTTACATTGGTTTTGTCAATTTCAGCAGTTTTTCACCAAGAAAACAATGCAATCAAGCGGAGAATCAAGGAGATGGATTTTTATGCATCCCTCTGTGTTGGAATGGAAGATAACTGGTAAAAGCATGGTGGACGGGACCCACTTCCAGCATTCCCACCCCCATTCCCATCACTGGTAATTTTCAGCTGCGCAGGATAAGGGTGCGGATGGAGAGCCTGCATGCAGCAGTCCCAACCTCACCAGCTCTAATGCGAGAGTGGTCATTTCAGGTCCCCAGCAATTTTGATGGAGCCTGGCTGTTTCTGAAGGTGACATGATTCACAAAAACTCAGGGGTGTTGTGAAGCATGGGGTGCCCTAGTCCGCTGTCAGGAAATGTTTGACAGGTAAGTTCAAAATGTATTGCCAACTTCACATGCTTTTAATGCAGTGATTGATGACAGGGTTCTTAAAAGTTGAGTGACTGTTAAATTGGCCAGCATTGTGAAAAAGTCTTCAAATGCATTCAAGTGCATTGTCCATTGGAAAAGTGCTCTTAGCTTTGAACAAGATTGATATTCAGATTTGACTGTTTCAATTTCTCCCTGTGATTTAATCATTTCTTTGAATAACAGCTCAGACATCTGTTTTCTTGTTTCATAGCTTGGAACAGGTGGCTGAGTTCTATGAGTGACTTCAAAGTACTTAATGGATTCAGCTGTGGAGGTTTTGTTGACACAGTTGTGCAATGGAATCTTGGTAATGGAGCTTGGCTGAGCTCCAAACACCACTGATGGATTTGGCTCAATGGGGATTGTTGATACAGCTGTGTAGGGGACTGTGAGTGTATTTATTTTGACACTTGCATAAAAAACATGATCCTATTAAGTGTTTTTTGAATGATTGTTTATGGTTACTATTTGATGAGCATCTCAAAGACTTCCCAATGTTATTATAGGGCTCAAGAGTTCTGTACATGGTGGATTCTGGGTGAGTGGGCATGAGGATGTGAGGGGACATGAGAGATGTGTGGCAATAGGGTTGAGGGGGGATTTTGAAGTGGTGAGGGATGGGGGAATGAGGGAACTATGGGGGTATGGAAGGAGTGAAGAGGATATGGGGGGTATGGGAGGAATAGAAGTGTAAGAAGCATGAAGGGTGAGAAGGATAGAGGGTGAGGATTAGAGGGTGAGGCATCACACTCAGCTACAGAACTGGGCTGATTTCTCAGAAATTGAGGTGGGCCTTCTAACCTGCCCACTTTGGCATCTGTCCACCTCTATTTCTGCCTGGGCTCGTTACCAGAGGTGCAGGCCTGACTCCAGCTCGTGCCCACCACCCCATTAATGAAGACCCTGGGTGGCACCACTGGGCAAGAGGCAGGGTCATGATGTTGGAAAATGGCCTAACTCGTGATTCCCCTTGAATATGAAAATCTGGCCCCAGATTTTGTACTATGCCAGATAGCACATTAGAGAAGAAGCCATTAGAGATTCATTTGTATGTAATATAAATAATGAGAAACTATATTTGCTTTTATATATCATTGTATCACATTGCAAAGAGTGTCACACAATTAATTCCTTTAAAGGGAATTATTGTCAAGTATGAAGATTAATTATTCATTTGCTGATATATTCTTTGAATCACAATCAACAGCAATATTCAAGCATGGGCAATGCTGCATGGAGTCAGAATATGCCTGTATTTTAATCCACCATTTAATAACATAGGAAACGACTTCCTGTATGTCACAGATGCTCGAGTGATACTTGACAAGTAATAAGAGGTTACTGAAATTGATGAGCGAGTTAATTTTTGTATTAAATAGCACCCGGATTTAAGGAACTTGCCAAAATCTAGACCAAAAGGAACAGGGTCAGTGAAAAACAGTCAGATACCCTCAAGTGAACACAAACTGAAATTCTAAGCAAATATAGCAAAAAAAAAATGAATTTATTAAACTGTTTCCGAAAGAAAGCAAAGAGTAAGGGGAGAATTTTGAACCAATGGGACAGGATAGAAGTTGGTGAGGGGAGAAGGTAGGTAAACTAGTAAATATGTGAAGCCCAAACGCATCCTTCTGAAAAGACACCTTTTTTTGGTTTAACCATGGTGGGCTTGAGGACAACTGATTAACCCACTCTGGAGAAGTGGGTCAGTTGATTATAATATTTAAATGAGGTTCTGCTCCTCAGATTTGTAGGGAATGGTAGCGTTCAGCAATTCTACTTTTTTTATATTCATTCATGGGATGCGTACGTTAATTGAAAAGCCAGCATTTGTTAGCCACCCTTATTTGCTCTTAAGAAGGTGGTGGTGAGATCTGCATTAATACATCAGAGACTTGAGTTTAAATCCTACCACAGCAGTTGTAAATTTAAATTCAATTAACCAAATAAATCTGGAATAAAAAGAAAACACATCCTTTAGCAAAAGGAAATCTGCCATGCTTAGCCTGTCTGGCCTACATGCAACTCACAGCACTGTGGTTGGTTGTTAATTGCCCTCTGAAATGGCCTAGCAAGTGACTCTGTTGTAGCAAACTGCTGCAGAAAAGTTGAATAAGAATAAAACCTGATGAACCACATAGCATTAAACTAGGCATTCAACGACAAAGGCACGTCCTGCCCAACTGGCCTTATGCTTATCTGGGGCTTGTGCCAAAATTGTGAGAGTTGTCCCACAGGCTAAGCAGCATCATAGTCATCATATCATATTTTAATGCCAATGTCCAAGACTTCTCCATCACCGTTCCTGGATATGACCTGTTCAACCAGCATGGCAAACCCACCAGAGGTGGCAACACGATGGTACACAGTCAAGAGGAAGTGGCCCTGGGAGCTCTCGATATTGTGTATTTGTTGGTTTGTCAAAAATCTTATTTGTCTCAGAACAATGCAGAGATGACTCAAGTTTTGAATCCAGTTTATTTACAGAACTTTAAAACATCTCAGAACTTACAGGACATATTCACAGCTCAGAACCCAGATCCCTTCTGGAACTTCCTCAGATTCTCTTTAGCTCCACTGACAAGCTTAAACAATCACGCAAGTGTACAAGGATCAGCGAACCAGACTAACCAATCAAATCCAGAACAATTCAACCATTAATTATTACACCTTTCCCCCCTTTTAACTAATGACCTTATTTTGAATTATATCATCCTAAACAAACACATATACGTCAATTCATTTCTTAGAGTTCAACTTGTCTGTTTTCTCTAAGTACAGAAATAATCTGAGACATGGAAGTCTCTTTCATCTGGGATCAGATTTACAAATCTGATGTTGTGGCCCAATGTGATCAACTTGATAAGGTGGATGATCATCAGGAAAAGGAAATGCATCCCCATTGCCACTGTCCTTAAAATATCCAGGCATCTCATTATCCAGCACCTCGCATTCCACTTTATGTTGTTATCTAACAGATAAGCATTGTTATCAAGCAATCACCTGTTCTACTTTGGATCAGATAGAGATGATACAAGTTTGTGGTCATGATTTGGCCATTTGATTCGAACCCAATTTCTAACCTCAAAGTGTGGTTCCCTTGTGCCTGTTTGTTTGTCAAAGTATGCTTTTGCTTTACCTTGATGCTTTGCAATTCCATCTGCTTTCATCCTGACATTCTCATTACCTGGCAGTGACAGCTTAAGAATGGGCAGTGGTATGTGAAAGTTATGGCCTATCATAAGTTCAGCTTGTGTCTTCATATGTTCATCTAGGCCCCAGTTATGACTAAAGCCTTGTTACATTCTGAACACTGTTAAGATTTCTCGTGTATGCACGTGTATACGAGAGTGAGTGAGAAAGTGTGTGTGTATTATAATATGCACCTTTAATCCATCATCCTTGCTGAAAGCCTTGTCACAGAAGGGCACTGGTAAGGCCTTCACCAAATGTGCACACATAATGTTCCATTGCTGGCAAATTTCTGGCCACAATATTGTCAAATCTTCTCCCAGTATGTGTCTTTTTATGACTGAAGGTCTGTTCACTGTTGCGTATCATCAGATGTCTCTGCAGTGAGAAAGTCAAAACAAAGCCTTACACAACTCACACTGGAATGGTCCCTCTTCCAAGTGTGTCTTATTGTGGTTCTTGTTAACATTTCTGTGAGCAAATCCTTTCCTGCAAAGTTTGCACTCCTTAAAGTAACCTGGTGTTTTGTCTTTTGTAATGGTATATACATGTTCTACCTCACTCTCAGGAAGAGACTCTTCCATGTGTTGAACAGATGAAGTTTCTTCTTCAAACTTGCACATCTTTGTAAAATGGTTCCACTTAAAACATGGACAAGGCATTGTGGCTCGGTGAGCATTTCCACAATTTGGACACCGTTTTGAAGGTATTCCATTGATCCCGTAATGGGGTACATGTTGATGAGACTGTTGGGATCTCCTTGTCCGTAACCCTTGCGCTTGAGCTGGTTAGACAATCTGTGTCTGTAACCCTGAGTCTGAGGATAAATTCTTTGTGTAACCTCTTCGAATCTAACATGGCAGATTTGATGTGGACTGTCAAGGTCATGGCTTTTTCCCAGGTTAGACCATCATCTTCCATGAGAAGAGATTCCCTAATTTGTGGAATTGACGTCTTTTCTATTAATTGTTCACAAATTAGTTCACTGCTTAGAGTACCAAATTTACATGTAGATGCCAATTGTTGCAACTGTACCACGTATTGCTTAATGGGCTAACCATTTCCCTGGGATCTCTGGTAGAATGTATATCATTCAATCATCACACTTTTCTTTGGCTGAAGTATTTTTTGAGAATACTTATTGCCGTATCAAATGTAGATGTATCTTCCTCAAACTGCTTGAATGCTCACTGGCCTTCTGCTCTGAAACAATGTACAAGTATCGCTTTCTTACAGATCGCTGCCACAGCATGGGTGGGTCTCCCGGCAATGAAAGAAATGGTTCAGGAGCTGGAAAAGCTCAGAGCCAAGATTCCTTCTGGAACTTTCTCAGATTCCTTAACTCTTTGACTCTATCCACAGGCTTAAGCAATCAAGCAAAGTACAAGGATCAGTAAACAAGATAACCATTCAAATCCAGAACAATTAAACCATTGAAAATTACACATGACATTGATTTTGGACCACATGAAGCCACATGGACTTAGGTCAAACATGGGCAAGGAAACCTCCTGCTGATAACAATCTTCTGCCCTCCCTCAGCTGACAGATCAGTCCACCTTCATGTTGAATGCCACTTGGAAGCCACCACTGAGGGTAGCAATGGCATAGAATATGCTGTACAAAAACAAAAACAGAATTACCTGGAAAAACTCAGCAGGTCTGGCAGCATCGGCGGAGAAGAAAAGAGTTGACGTTTCGAATCCTCATGACCCTTCGACGGATATGCTGTGGTAGGTCTTCAATGTCCATCATCAAGAGTGGCTTGGCAAGACCATTACTGACCAAGCTGGCTGAGTCCTGAAGGACATATCTGCCCGACTGGACCTGCGGTAGATGGTGAAGGAACCGTGAGTGACAAATCTACTTGACCTTGTCCTCAGCAATCTACCTGTCACAGATAAGTCTGTATATGACATTATTAATAGAAGTGACCACCTCACAGTGCTTATGAAGACAATGTCCTGTCCTCACACAAAGGACACGCTCCATTGTGTAGCTCTACCACCAAGCTAAATGGGATAGATTGAGAACAGAAATTGGGCAACCTTGAGACACTATGGGCAACAGCAGAATTGTATTCCAACATAACCTGTAACCTCATGGCCCACATATTCCTAACTCTATCATTACTGCTAATCAAAGGGACCAACCTTGGGTTCAATGAGAAGTATAGGAGAGCACACTGGACACTGCACCAGGCATAACTAAAAATGAGCTGCCTGGTGAAGTTACAACGCAGGTCTACATGAATGCTAAACAACAGAAACAGCATTCTACAGACAGAGCTAAGCAATTCCAAACCAACAGATCAAATCAAGCTCTGCAGACCTACCATGTCCTGCTACATTGCTTTTATACTCCCTGCTTTTATTTATTAAGTCAGAGATCCTTTCTTTCAAATAAACTTGTCAACTTGCTCTGCCACCTTGAAGGATTTATCTATGTAATCCCCCAGATCTCTGTTCCTACACCCCTTATAAACATAACATAGATTGAAAGTTCACATCCATGTGCACTGGAGATTCTAGAAACACTGAAAAGCTTAAAAGGGAATATCAGCCTTGGAGAAGCAGCTGCCAAAGTAGAACAATCACCACCTCCCATGCCTCCTAAATGAATGAACTGTAAAACAAACAACTAAACAAAATTCTCATTTGCATTAAACAGGTTTGTGGAAGCTCTGTTTTTTTTGTCTCCAAGGCAGATTACATAACGAATGGGGTCAATTTCTAGCTTGTAGCTATTGAACTGTGCAGGGATTGGCATCGTTCCTTGTCTGTCAACAGCTCTGGAGCCTGATTAAGTCAAAAGGTGCAGTACCAGCTGGAACCGAAAATTGAATCTTGATCGCGCATCCATACAGCCTCCATGCAAACCTTTTAATCAAAGGAGTCGAGGGCCTATCCTGAACTCTATCTGCATAGCAACAGATTGAGGATTCATGTTACAATAGAAACAGAAAATGTAGACAACTGTCTAATCTGTAGGTTAAACAAAATTACTGTATGTAACTCTTAAGTGAAATTCATTGGATAGCCATTACACTGAAGAGAAGTCGGTCTGCACTAAATAGCTAAATGAAAACAATCAAACAGTAATTCCATGTCTGTCAATCGGACTGTTTTTTGATAGTGAGGATCACCTATTTTATATTGATTTAACTTATTAACGTCACATCAATTCTAACAATAATGGAATAGTTTGCTCCTGTCATCAAATGGAATAATATGCAGGTAGTAAAATATAGGCATTTGCATATATCACTCTTTGATAGAAAACCAATTTGCTATTTTCTATTGCTCAGTAACAATTCTTTCATTGATCTATTTCACTTTAGCTGTTTGCTAGTATCATTGCTGTGTAGGACTAGGATGAAGTGAAGAAAATGTAACTTGAAAACTTATTTTCTGGCCGGTAATAGCATTTGTAAAATGAAAGGGCCACCAAGGATAGATCAATCTGTTGTAGCTGCTGCAAAATTATTGTACATTTTACTCCCAAAAAGTTATCCTAATTTAAATTCAGTACTTAAGCTTTATCATTTTACTTGCTCCTCCAGACCCAACCTCTCAGCTGCCCGCTCTCAAATCTCCACCGCCCTCTGTTGTTTGGGAAAGGGAAGAGGTGGATAGTTCATCTTGTGAAGTTCCATTAGATCTTTCAATGTCTGGTCTTGGTTCTCCTGCCAGTCAGTACATTTGAACAGTTAGACAACCCTCTCATCCCAGGAATTAATCTAGTGAGCTTTCAGTGCACCCCCATTAAGACAGATATATCCTTCCTTAAGTAGGGAGGCCAAACTGTAGACAGAGCTCTGGTGTGATCACAACAAAGCCATGAGCAAGACTCTTGAACTGTAATCCTTGTAATAAAGGCCAGCATATCATCTGACTTTCTAATTGCTTCCTGTACCTCCCTCCTGTTAACTTCCTGTGTTTCTTGTTCAGGACACCCATATTTCTCTGAATACTATAATTTCTCACCATTTAAAAATATTCTGCTTTTCTATTCTTACTACAAGTGAATGATGTTGCATTTCTCCTTGTTATTTTTTTTTCCAAAAAATCTACTTTATTCATCAAATTTGTAAAAGTAAACTAAACAACACTTCAAATTTGAGATTACATAGGGTACATACGGTTCAATTTCTTTCAATACATTATGTGGCATTCCAAATTGTCTCATTATGCTTATAATTATAGGTTACATTTACAATATATATTTCCCCACATTAATTTCCATCTGCAACCTTCTTGGTCATTCACTTAACCTTTGCGGACTCTTTATGTCCTCCTCACATTTCCCCACATGATACTTCAGCTGCTAGCTTCTTTCCAACTCACTGTTACTGCCTTTATCCCTTTGCAGACTCGATACATCCTCAAAGTTTATTTTCCCACCTAACCTTGTATCATTGGCAAACTTGGATATATGACACTTAGTCCTTTCATCTGAGTTACTAATAAAAATTGTAAATAGCTGAGGTCCCAGCACTTATCCTTGCGACATTCCACGAGTAACATGTTGCCAATTTGAAAGTGACCCGTTTATTCCTACTGTCCACTTCAAGTCCATTAACCAATCCTCCATCCATGTTGATACATTATCAATAATCCCATGAACCCTTATCACATGCAGCAACCTTTCATCTGGCACCTCATTGAATGCCTTTTGAAAATATGAATACACTACATCCACTGATTCCTTGATTTTTACCCTGCTGGTTACATCCTAAACATTCTAGTGAAGTTGTCAAACAGCTTTTTTCCTTTTAAGCTTCTGCCTAATCATACAATGATTTCTAAGTGCCCTGTCATTATTTATTTAATAATGGATTCCAGCACTTTCCTGATGACCAATGTTGACTTACCTGTCATTCTCTGTTTTCTCCCCATCTTTCTTGAATAGTGGTGTTACATTTGCTACCTTCTAATCCACTGGGAACATTCCAGAATCTAAATAATTTTGGAAGATCACAGTCAAGGCATCCCCTATCTCCTTAGCTACCTCTTTTAGAAGCCTAAGGTGTAGGTCATCAGGCCCAGGGGATTTGTCGACTTTGCATCCTATTAATTCCTCCAATAGTTTTTCTTTCCTAATATTAATTACAAAGTTCCTCACGCACACTAACCCCTTTGTTTTCCTCTCTTTTCTGCTACATTTTTTGTGACTTCTACTGTGAAAACAGACAAAAAGGGCTGGATTTTCATCTTCAATGTAAGAATTGGGAGTTGGGGAATTTCCCACCTCTGAGGAAAGTTCCTGCAAAGGCTGGACTTTCATTCCAAGGCTGCGGATGGTAACTGGATATGGGCCTGCTGTCCTCAGAAAGAGTTCGGAGGCAGCCATAGGGGCTGCCGGGTGCCGAGGCTGCCTGTTTAAAAGGCCTGCCTTGGTGTCCTGGGACATTATACCAGTTACAATAAAATCAATTAAACAAAAAACTGCTCTCTGGCTCTCACCCATTCACGATCCCTCCACCACACCCTGCCCTACATATCCCCATGCCCAATCTATGCCAATTCATGCAACCTCAAGCCCCCAACCCACTCCCCATGGCCAAGCCAACCTATGCTCCTCCACTCACCCACATAGCCTCCATACCCTTCATAAAAACCTATACCCCCTTATCCACCCCTCCCATGGCTCCTCAAAGCCTCCATGCCAACCTATGGCACTTACATTCGCATTCACCAAGTATACATTCTATACAGACCACTGAACCTATAGTAACAATAGCAATCATGAAAAAGCTTTAAAAACAGTCATTCATTCATAAAAATATGCTTTTACCGTAGCCCTATAAGAGTGTCAATTTTCCAGACCCTTTAAAATCAGTGGCAGAACTGCAAGCACTTGGATCCTCTTTATCTTGCGTAAACATTCTGCAATTGACAGAATAGATCAGAGAGAGAGAGAGCTGTCAATCAAACAACATTTTTTTCCTGTAGCACAGCTGTTTCCTCAGAGTGATAGATGTCTGGGCTCTCAGTCAAGCCTCATTATGCATTCTTGGCTATTTTTTTTCTTATTTCTACTGATTTGACTTCCTGATCTTCTGAGTCATGATCCTTCCCCATTCTTGCCTTTTGTCATCCTTTCATCTCACTCTTTTCCATTCTGCCTGTCTTTTGGAACATCAAGTACCCCGAAATATTTAGTTCCCACCACGGTCAGCATATAACCATGTCTCTATAATGTCTATTAGATCAAATCCATTTACCTCTGTCTGTGCCATTAATTAATTTATCTAATAAGTGCTTAATGCATTCAGATAAAACACATTTATTTCAAACTTTTATCATTCTTTCCCTAATTGGATCTTATTTGCTGATGCCCTATTACTGTTAAACATTTTATCTCTTCCTGTCACACTCTGTCTATCTTTATTTAAAGCAATTCACTGCTCTGAGGCTCTGACTCACTCTTTAGATTTATATATTTCCCCTCACTTGAACTCTCCCCCACCCCACCCACCTTTTTTGTGTGAAACCCTGTTTATAGCTCTAATTATTCTACTCACCAGGACACTGGATCCTGTCTATTTTAATGGATCCTGTCCCAATGGAATGGCTCTCTCTTTCTCTATACTGATACCAGTGTCCCATGAATTGAAACCCTTATCTCCCACACCACTCTTTGAGGCATACATTCCCCTCTGATCTGTTTGACCCTATGCCAATTTACACATGGCTCAGGAAGTAACAAACATTGTACAATTGACAGAATAGCTCAGACAGAAAGAGCTCTCAATCAAGCAATATTCTTCCTGGGGCACAACTTTCAGGTTATGTTTTTTTTAGTTGGATCCTAGGTCCTCAAGTTCCCTCAGCAGAATCTCATTTCTCACTCTACTTATGTCACTGGTTCAAACATAGACAACAACAACTGAAGCCTCCCTCTTCTTTTCCAAGTTCTTTTCCAGCCGCGAGGAGATTTCCTTAACCTGGCGCCAAGCAGGCAGCGCAACCATTGGAAATCCCAGTTGCAACTGTAGAGAACAGTATTTATCCCTTTGACTCGAATACTTCCTACCACCAACACTTTACTGTTTTACCCAATCCCCAACACCCTCCCACACCGCCCCCCCCCCCCCCCACTTTTAATGGCCTCATTGACCATGAAGTCATGGTTAGTTTGCTCATCCACCATGCAGACTTTGCCATCGTACACAGAGGCAGCCAGAAACTCCTACCTGTTGAGTAAATGAAAAGATGGAGGCCTACTCCAGCATTGCACCTGGGCTTCCTGTTGCTCTCTGACTTGTGACTCCTGCTCCTGACCACTAATCAGTCCTTTACCAATTCCTAACCTAAGGGATATGACTGCCTCTAGGATCAAAGTACCCCTGTAGCTCTCCCCCTCCCTGATGTCCCACAATATCTGTACTTCGGACTCCAGCTCAACAACTCTGAGCTGAAATTTCTCTACGTGCAGGCACTTACTCCAGATATGGTTGACCAGAATCGGAATGCCCTCCACAAACTCACAGGCTGGGATTTTCCAGTCCCGCCAGTGACTGCATCATTGCGGGCCTGATGGGAACATTTGGAGAGCAGTTTTGGCCACTCTGCAAAGCTTTCTGTCCTGCCCGTGATGATGCCTGCCCATGCAAGGCCAGAAAGTCCCACCCTCAGATGTCACAGTCGCAACACACCACCTACATTGTCATCCCTTGTTTTAGTTAGTTAACTAATTAGTCTATGTATTCAATTAACTTAGCTCATAATTTTTAGTGTTTTAATTAAGCACTTGATCTTAATGTCAGTTATAGGTAGATGAATTTAAGTATTTACCTTCAACACAAATCACAAAAATTGAAGACAACACAAAGTATCTCTGGCCCTCTGTATCAAATTATTTCATTAGCAAACAGAGGCTCCATTGCTTCCCAACAATCTGATAATGATGTAATCTGATTGCTCTCATAACTTGTTCTTTTTTTGTTTCTGAAACTTGTAGTACATCCCAACTTTTACAACCTGATGTGTGCCAGCTGAAATCATTTACTTCTACTGGGCTTTTTAAGCCAAGTTACAATTGCTGACGCTTGGCCTAAATAGCCAAGTGGTTATGGTACTGGGTTTGTAGCCCCAAGATCAAGAGTTCAAATCTCACAATGGCAAACTGTGAAACATGTAACTTCACCTGAAACAGATGGAAACAGGTTTGTACTCGAAAGAGTATCAAGAGCTCAAATCTCACAATGGCAAACTATGAAACAATGTAACTTCATCTGAAACAGATGGAAACAGGTTTACTCAAAAGAGTATCAAGAGTTCAAATCTCACAATGGCAAACTATGAAACAATGTAACTTCATCTGAAACAGATGGAAATGGGTTTGTACTCGAAAGAGTTACAATTGCTGACTCAGCTTCCTGCTCATAATAATTAACACGTTTTCAGCAATAAGTCATGGTTAATTCATTGTGAACTATGATTGACAGGCAGTTTCTGTTAAATGTTGACTAGTATGTAGTTTCCTTTACAGTTTTAAAGTTTTAAGTTATATTCAATAAGTTGAAGTTGAAAGATAAAAAGTGAAACCCAATTTCAGTTAGACACTACTCATCCAGGATAACTTACCAGAGAGTCTAACTTGTACCAAATTCTCAACTTTTACATTTTATTTGCAATGTGTTCCATTCTGTAACGGCGCTGTGTCGACACATTTATTTGTATGAAAGACTTGTGTTTTTCATATGTGGTCAAATGTTCATTAGATGTTGCTTGTGTATCTGACACTTGGTCCAAGGGATGAGGCATTCTTGGCCTAATGAATGAAACCAGCCAGAGTTTTTAAACTTGGTATTTGGGGATTTGATCTTGAAAATCTTGGATAAGGATGAGGATTACTATTTAACACTAAGGGCAGAATTTTACAAGTCGGCAAGTGGGGGCGGGGCCTGCTCGTTGACGCGTAAAATGACTAGCAGTGACGTCGGGAGTTCCCCCCGACATCACCATGCCCGATTTAAATTTTCAGGATAGCAGGAGCGCAGCAAAATCAGCCGCGCACCTGCCGATCTGTCAATGGCCAATTGAGGCCATTGACAGGGTCAATTAAGTACTAAAGGACCTGCCCGTCCAACTTTAAGGTGGGATGAGGTTTCATGGAGGCTTTAAAATATTTTAATAAAGATTTTGTAAAAATTATGGGCATGTCCCAACTCATATGACATTGTTACATGTCATATGAGGGGATATGTAAGGGAAATTTTATTTTTCTATTTTTGTCGTTTTTACATGTAAAGCCGATCTCCCTGAGGCTGCACTTAGCCTCAGGGAGATGAGGCACTCTTCTGTGCACATGCGCGAAAGAGCGCACTCTCGATTCTGGGATTCCCTCACCCCCCCACCCGCACAGTTAGTGCATAGTGCTTCCCTGCGGACGTCACGCTGGGCGGGCCTTAATTGGACCGCTCATGTAATAAGGCCCCGTGCCTTCAATCGAGGGCGCTGATCAGAAGTGCGCCTGTACACTTGCACCCGTACGTGCCCATCCATCAACTCCCCCCACCCCCGCTGACAGGGGAAATATTCAGCCCTAATGGTGGGATTTTCCGTACCCGCCCGACGCCTAGATCTTCCGGACTTCTGGATGGGGCACCACCTCGCCCACGATTGGTCTTGCCCACGAGAGGCTGGGATTTTCCAGCCCCATGTTCTTATTGCTGTCAGGATCTCTGCATGCCAACACAGCCTATCTTAATGCTTGCAAGCTTCTGGTTTCATTAGCAAACAGAGGTCTCATTGCTTCTCTACAATTTGATAATGATGTAATCTGATTGCTCGAATAACTTGTTTTTTTTTGTTTCTGAAACCTATATCAAACAACTCCAGCTCCTAGTTATGTGCACTTTTGGGTATCGGCTTTCATACCCCAGTTCACCCTATTTTGATGCATCAGCATCTTTCAGATACTAAGCCACCATCAGTTCCTCTCACATGTTAAAAGAAAAAGATTTGCACTTATATAGCACCTTTCACAGCCACAGAATGCCCAAAAGCAATTTGCAACCAATGACTAACTTTTGAAGTTTGGCAATTTTGTTGCATGACAACCAAACTGCGCACAGCAAACGCCATAAACAACAATGTGATATTGATCAGAAAATCTCTTTTTGTGATGTTGATTGAAGGATAAATATTGGCCACGACCCTGGGAATTACTCTCCTCATCTTTTACATCCACCTGAAAGAGTAGGTGTGGCCTTGGTATAATGCCTCATCCAAAATATGCTGAAAATCCAAATATCCCTGTGATGCTTTTTTTGTTAATTTGCTTATCTGGAAATATTTTCACCTGTGGAGATGGAAAGAATTCTCATGACTGGTTTCCTGACATTTTCAGAATGTGAAATTGATAATTATCACTTTGGACGCTGTAAACTTCCTCAGTCGTTGGAGGTATTAATTGGAGGTATCAGGGAGCCCAAAATTACAATGCTTAAGGGGAATATTCAGCTCTGGCATATGGAGTAGCACCTTCTTAATCATCGAGAAATTGTAGAGGTGATGTAATAACTTGATGGAGTAGCAGGTTTGGTGAAGAAAAGGCTAAACTTTATTTAGGAAACATGTAGAGGTGCTTTCACACAAGATGCGATCTCTCTGTTGGAAGTCCCGCCCACATGCTTGCCCATGCAATAAGCTTATTGGTCAAAGCCCCCATAATTGCATCATATAATGAGTGATTGACAGGAGGGACAATACATCTAGTTCTACACGTTACAGTACAGAAGGAGACCATTCAGTCTGTCATGCTTGCACTGGCCCTCCGAAAGAGCAATTTACCAAGTGTCACTCTTTGGCTTTCTCCCCATAACTCTGCAAATTCTTCCTTTTCAGGTAATAATCCAATTCCCTTTTAAAATCTTTGATTGAACTTGCCTCCCCCACACTCTCAGGCTGTATTCCAGATCCCAACCACTCGCTGCGTGAAGAAGTTTTCCTCATTCCTCTACTGCTTCTTCTGTCAAGTACCTTAAATCTGCACCTCTTGTCCTCGATACTTTGACCAATGCGAACAGTTTTTCCCTATCTACTCTATCCAGACTCCTAATGATTTTGAATGCCTCTATCATATCTCCTCTCATCCTTTTTTCCAAGGAAGACAATAGCAATCTCTCCAATCTACCTATGTAACTGACGTTTCTCATTCCTACACTTTTATGAATCTTTTCTGAACCCTCTCTAATGCCTTCACAGCTTTCCTAAAGTACGTTGCCCAGGACTGGACACAATGCTCCAATTGAATCTGAACCATCATTTTATGCAAGTTTAACATAACCTCCTTGCTTTTGCTACGACCCTATTAATAAATCCTAGGATGCTTTATTATTGCTCTCTCATTTTGTCCTGCCACCTTCAATGGCCTGTGAACATCTATACACAGGTCTCTCTGCTTCTGCACCCCCTTTAGAATTATAGCCTTTATTTTATGTTCTTTCTCCACATTCTTCCTACCAAAATGGATCACTTCACATTTGTCTGCATTAAATTTCATCTGCCATTTGTCTGCCCATTCCACCAACCCCTCTATCTCCTTTTGAAGTTCTGCACTATCCTCCCTATTGTTCACCATGCTTCCAAAGTTTAGTCACATCCAGAAATTTTGAAATTGTTCCCTGTATACTAGGTCATTAATGTATATAAGGAAGAGTGGGAGTCCTACACCGAAAGTTAATAAATAATACACACCAGTCCAAAAAATCAACACTACTCTCTGATTCCTGTCACTCAGCCAATTTCGTATCCATGTTGCTACTAGCCCTTTTATTCTAAGAGCTCTAACTTTGTTCACAGGTCTCTTGTGCAAATATCTTTTACAAATGTCTTTTAGAAGCCCAGGTACACTATATCAACAGCACTACCTTCATCAACTGTCTCTGTTACCTCATCAAAAACTCCAACCAGTTAATTAAACATGATTTTCCTTCAACAAGTCCATGCTGAATTTCCTTAATGAAACTGCATTCACCCAAATGACGATTAATTTTTGGCTTGAATTATTGTTTCTAGACGTTTCCCCACCACTGAGGCTAAATTGACTGGCCTGTAGTTGCTGGTTTATCTTTACACCCTTTTTTGAACAAGTTAGAGTTAGAGAGAAGCAAAATAGGAAGAGAGATAGAGGTCCAAAATAACATGTGGATACTGCAGCAAATTTTATTTACAACCTTGGTGATGTTAGTCTTTTGAGAACAGAGAATCTACACGAAAGCAGCGAGAGATAATGACAGCTTTTATAGTGACCATAAACTGGAATCGCGCAGCAGCATAGGAGACAGAACAACTGCATGTTTCAGACAAGCACTTAGCAGTTTAAAGCCAGCTTAGCATCAGCATCAGCACCAAATCCTAGCCACACCACACCAGGGTATAAGTGTTATTCTTGTCACTAACTGAGACAGCCGATTATACTGGAACCTGACCAAAGATTAACTCATTCAGCTCTGCACAACAGGGCATGAGGAATTGGAGCAGTTCAAACATACACCTCTCCAGTCACTAAATTGAAAACAATGATGAATAAATCCCAATCATCTACAATAGCCTGGGTAATGCTTTTCCTCGTGACTGGATGATCTTGATTATTTCCACTGAATTACTTCCAGAATCCAGGATTTTGATATCCTGAAAGTGGGTTGTTTCCCAGCATTGCAATCCCCAAAATAAACATTTAGATATGATTAAGTGGTGATTCCACAACTTAACTTTTAAGCAAGAGTTAAGTATACATTACTTATCTATATTTCTTACTATATTTACATTTCTATGGCCCAAGTTTTCCAGTCAGCAGTGAAGGAATGGCATCCTGCATTCATCTTGCTAATGATTGGCCACAAATTATTGACGGTTTTAGAATAGTGAGTTCCAGTCATCAAGGGCTTGATTTTCAATCCAGGGCTAGGAATCTGATGCCCAGATTATTTCTGGGTCCCAACTCTTATGAAGAAAGTTTGGACAGGCTGGGCCTGTATACATTGGAGTTTGGAAGAATGAGAGGTGATCTTATTGAAACATGTGATACTGAAGGCACTTGACAAGGTGCATCCTGAAATGATGTTTCCCATTATGGGAGAGACTAGAACTAGTGGACACAGTTTAAAAATAAGGGTTGCTTATTTAAGGTGGAAATGAGAAGAATTTTTTTCTCTCAGAGGGTCGTGAGTCTTTGGAACTCTCTTTTGCAGAGAGCATTGGAGACAGAGTCATTGAATTTTTTAAGGCAGAGGTAGATAAATTCCTGACTAACAAGGGAGTTAAAGGCTCTTGGGGGTAGGCAGGAATATGGAGTTGAGGCCACAATCAGATCAGCCATCCATAATCTTATGAAATGGCAGAGCAGGCTCAAAGGGGCCAAATGGCCTACTCATGACCCTAATTTTTATTTGTATATATTTTGCTGATAATATGCGGTTTTGAAATGGAAAGCCACTAATTGTACCAGAGACAGACTAGGTGCCAATTAGTAGCACCAGGTTCTGTATAGAGGAGGGAACCAGCTGTAGATTGCAATGATCAAAGGAAGACAACAGTCACGACAGGGCTTGTCATTGTCTAATCATATGGAGCTGGCAGGAGATCAGAGGCCCAGCAGTGTCATGGTGCATGCAAGTGATCAAACGGTTAACATGAAGGTCCTTGATCCGCTCTGTTTGAATCATGCTATTTTTCCATCACTTTTATTCACCAGCCGCATTACATAATAACTTCTCACATTTCTCCTGACAGCTGAGCACTAACATATACTGGACTGTTCGCTTTTCCTGGTTTCCACTTTTAAAACCTTCTTCTGGCCTCCCCAGCTCATTAACAGGCTCTTCAAGAAGCTTAGCTTACCATTATTTGGAGGTGAGCAGATTGCTGGCTCCCATTCTCACTTTGAAAATATCAGTGCATTCTGGAGGTATCCGAAGACTGACATGCTTCCTCAAAGCATGCCTACACCTGACCTCATCCCAACATGGGTTTGAAAATCAACCACAGGTATCTGCTCCAGTGCAATAGACTCTACAGGGAAACAGTGGTGTCTCTGGATAGGGACAAGACACAGAAAGGCTCTTCAACCAGTCAGATTGAAGATTGTAGTGTCCAAACCAGTAAGTATAAAACAGGAACTATGAATTAGATTTAAATCATGTACAGAAAGCTGAATAAAAACTTTGAAAAGCCAATGGAATTCAAGCCCTGAATACACCATAACCTTATAACATGTCTTCAGTGTGAAACTAGTGGGCAAGCACATTCATGCTTTTACCATTATTTCAATGGTGTCTCTTTTGGCGAGGACTGCAACAATAGATCATGTAGAGGAGCAGGGTATCTCTGACAGCAACCTCTGGGTTTCCATGTTAAATTGCACAATTGCTATCAGATTTACCTTATATTAATGATAAGCACTAATAGCCTCACCATCATTATTACAGCAAAATCTGGGCCTATATCTATGTCTATATATCTATGTCTTTATCTATAGCTCTCTGTCTATCTATCATTTTTCAATGTTGTACTAAATTAACTTAAAGTGGCAAGAGACAGTACCATAGGAAATGAAAAAGCAAATACATTTCTTAATGAGAATGCATTTAATTGCAAGTGTCAGGAAGACATAGTTAATAAGAAATGATGGACTGGATCATTTTGAAATGTTCATATAAATGGTGTTCTGGCACTTTCAGATGTGAAATAGGAATTATAAAGTGAACATCGACTTTTGAAGAGACCTGTTTAACATATCATGCATGGAAGAATGGTAAGTTGTTGCTGTCTGGTATCCAAATATATATAAGGGTTAAACACAGCACACTAAGATTCTTTTTTTGACAGGATAAGGTTCCCCATTAAGAATCACCTCATCTCCAGAAAGCTGTTTTATCAGTAAGGATATTCCCCTAGCTTGAATCAGCTTCAGTCCCTTGACAAACTTGAAATGTAACGTATTTTGCATATAAGCTACTTATACATTTATCATTTTATTCTTTGTTTTGTTTACTCAGTCAGGAAATAAATCTCAGAAAAATATAACATTGTCCAAACATTCATGTGAGGCACACTGCTCAGGACATAAATTCAGAAAGTTTGTAGATAGAATTTTTCCTAAGTGTAAAGAGAGATCACTCAATCAGTGCATTTGAACAGTACTTACTGAACATTCAGGGTTGCTCCTCCAATTTCTCTCTTGTTATTTCAAATTCAAATTAAGCTGGATATCCTATTCCCAATGGACACAATGAAATCATTTAGAATATTCTAAACTTAATTCATTGCAGGTCAATGTACATACAGGGGTGAATTTTAACTCCCCAAAATGAATAGGGCTGGGTGAAATATTAAAACATAAAGCTTTCAAATACGATCCCAATCCACCTACAATACATCCATTTCCGGAAGCTGGATCTTGATGAATGACTATCAATTTGAAATGTTAGCTCTGTTTCTCCACAGCTGCTGCCTGGCCTGCTAAGTATTTTGAGTATCTTTGATTTTTATTTCAGATTTTCAGCATCTGCAATATTTTCCTTTGGTGCTAATAAAGTATTATTATTATTGCTCTGGTATTAGTATTATTGCTGTTTGTGGATGTTTGCTGAGCACAAATTGGCTGCCACTATTTCAACAGAGTCTGCACTTCATATTTACTTTATTGGATGCAAAGCACTTTGGGATGTTCGTAGATCATGCAAGACATTGTATGAAATGGAAGTCTTTCTTTCTTTGATTAGTTTTTCTCTTGGTTTTTCCTGATGACTATCTCAGTGTCACAATATTTCTGATTTTACAAAACATCATCATTGTTGTGATTTAATCACAATAATTCTTTATAAATTCTCTTCCAGATAATCACTTTGCGAAATAACCAAAAGTAGCTACCATTGCCTGTGATAGACTCGCAGAGCTTGAACATTAACAACTTGATTGCATTATTTAACCAAGCATCATTCCACAATGAAATATGTACTGCTAAGTCATAGTTTACTTTAGGTTGTTGGAGGCCAATCATCTCAGCTCCAGCACATTGCTGCAGGGCTTCCACAGGGTAGTGTCTGAGGGCCAACTATCTTCAGCTGCTTCATCAATGGACTTTCCTCTGTCACAATGTCAGAAGTGGGGATATTCACTGATGATTGCAAGTGTTTAGTACCATTTGCAACTCCTCAGATACTGAAGCAGTCCGTGTCCATATGCACCAAGACCTGGACATAAAGGCTTGGGCTGATAAGTAGTAAGTTACATCTGTGTCACACAAGTGCCAGGCAATGACCATCTCCAACAAGAGAGAATCTAACCATCTCTCGCTTAGCATTCACTGGTATTGCCATTGCCAAAACCCCCCATTATCAACATCCTGGGGGTTACCATTGACCAGAAACTGAACTGGACTAACCATATAAATACGGTGGCTCAAGAGCAGGTCAAAAGCTGGCAATACTTCAGTGAGTAACTCACCTCCTGACTTCCCAAAGCCTGTCTGCAATATGCAAGACAGGCTTGTTAAGGAATACTCTCTAATTGCCTGAATGAGTGCAGCTCCGGCACTCAGGAAGCTCTAAATAATCCACAACAAAGTGACCTGTTTGATTAGCATCCCATCCACCAACAATGCACAGTGGCAGCTATAAAATTCGCTGCAGCAATTTTCCAAGGCTCCTTTGGCAGCCCCTTCCAAACCGAGGACAAGGGCTGCAGATGCATGGGGAACACCATCACTTGCAACTTCCCCTCCAAGTCACACACAATCCTGACTCAGAACTATATCACCATTCCTTCATTGCTGCTGGGACAAAATCCTGGAACTCCCTTCTCAACAACACTGTAAGCCTCACTGCAGCAGGCTTGGGAGACCCTCATAGATGATCCAAATGTCCTGCCACAACAGGAATTCCCCTCCACTCCAAGGGGCCTACCAGCTTCATCCCTCAGAATTATTTACTTAGGTGTCCTTGTAGTCTCTTTCCTGATTCAGCAGTGTCTATGAGCCCAATGGGGCTGTCAAACTTCCAGAGCTGCCAGCGTGCTGATTGGGCTGACAGCATTGAGAGCCCACCCACTTTCCCTAATAGGTGAGTGACTTTGGAGGCAGCCAAATAGGGGGCGGCCAATGGGAAGATTGTGTCACTGGTCTCGCTGCCGTCAAGTACAGGCTTGGGACTCGCATTTGGTCCTGTTGTCGGAACATAAGAAATAGGAGCAGGAGTAGGCAATTTGGCCCCCCCAAACCCACTTTGCCATTGAATAAGATCATGGTTGATCTGTTTGTGGCCTTAACTCCAAGTTGCAGCCTATTCCCCATAACCCTTGACTCCCTTATCAATCAAAATTTTGTCTAATTCAGCCTTGAATATAATTAATGACCTAGCCTCCTGGGGAGTAGAATTCTAAATACTAATGATCCTCGGAGAGAAGAAATTCTTCCTAATTTCCATCGTAAATGGCAGACCCCTTATTTTAGACAGCACTGTAAATGTACCTATACCAAACAGACTGCAGGAGTTCAAGAAAGTGGCTCACCAGCCCCATCTCAAAGGCAATTAGGGATCAGCAACATATGCTGACTTTTCCGGTGATGCTCACATCCCATGAAATGATTTTTAAAAAGCTGAGTGCTACTGTTTTGCAAAGGCTGACAGTTACATGAGCAATGAAATTACCAAAACCTTTTCTCAAATGTACAAAAACACTGTGCTTACATCTGTGGTATAAATTTTCTTTGTTACACAACCAATTTTCTGGTTTTATTAGTTGAAGAAGCCAATGAATTGCAGGACATAATTACATTACTAATTAAGTTGATATTATAAGTTCACTCAGCAATTGTCTATAGGGCTTGTGTGGGAAATGGGATTCATTTTCATCGGATGTTGGCACAAGTACTGGAATTGCAAGGAGATATAATGATGGGCAGGCTCTACTGGGACTGGAATGAGACTAGCCTAATGGAAAGGAAAAACAGGGAGGTAGCAAGGGTTTGAAACTCATAGACCTGAATTTTATCTTTGGCGGGCATGCCGATTGGTGGGCCGGGAGCAGGCAAAAAACGGACTACTGACCACGATCAGCCCCCGACCACAATTTCACGCTGGCTGGTCAATTAACGGCCAGCTGGCGTGAAACACGCGCTGAAATGCTCAGCGCTGCCTGGGTGGTGGTGGGAAAATGGCGGGCGATGATGTTTCCCTGAGCACTGTGAGAAAGCTCCCTGAAGGCAGACAGCTGCTTCAGGCAGCTTGAGACCTGAAAAAAAGCTGAAATAAAGGTTTTAAATGCTGAGATGGGTGTCCATGCATCATAATCAATAACCTGAAAGTATAGCTGATAAAAATGCTGCCCACAGAAATTTATTTTTATATTATCGCGGAAACTTCAATCCGCCCTGGGATGAAGTTTGATGAAAAAAGCCACCTGGCCGATTCACCCGTCCGCCAACTGTAAGGTTGGATGGGCAACAAAAAAAATCAGAGACAATTGCGCCATTAATTGGCTTAATTGCCCTATAAATTGTTGGCGCTTCCGACTGTGTGCGCAATGATGTCAGGATGCTCACCCGACATCTTCTCCTGCGATTTTACACCCGATAGGGTCGGGTGTGGTGGGGGCGTGGGGGGGTGCAGGGAAGGGGGCAGTGTGGGATCTCCAAGAAATAAAATAAATGGAACAGGAAAGGAGTACATTGGACAGACTAAGCTAAGGAAGGACATAAATAGCCAGAGAATAAATGAAGTTGTTCAACAGAACTGTAAAGAGATGGTTAAAAATAAAGTGAGAGGAATTGCTATTAAAAAGTGCCTGTGCAGCAATGCGCAAAGTGTTTGTAACAAAACAGGGAAACTGAAGGCAATAATGGGTTGTGAGGAGCCAGGTGAGATAAAGGCCAGAATTTAGTAATGGCGGTGGGATCCCCCTGACCAGCCCAAAATCCCTATTAAGGTTGACCGCTTGTTCCCAGGAACTGTTGACCATTTAGAGGGCTGGCAGCTCAGCAGCCTCAACAGTGCCACTGGTGGTGGTGGCCAGCTGAGGCTGCACTTGGAGGATGAAGGCGGAGCTTTCGATGGGGGCTGGAAAGTGTTCGGTTGCTGGCTCCACAGAGGCAGGCAGCCTATTAACGTCATTAGGACCCAATTAGGGGTGACTTTGGGACCAAAACATTTTGCCACACACAACGCACATCACACCCATACCCCAACCCTGACACACATGGAGGCCACCAGCTCAATACCAACGGCCTCACTGCAGCAGGCTGGGGAGACCCTCATAGCTGATCCAAATGATCCACCACAACAGGTTTTACCCTCTGGGGAAGATTGTTCACTGGTCTCGCTGCCGTCAAGTACAGGCTCGGTACTGGCATTTGGCCCTGCTGTCGGGACGTAAGAAATAGGAGCATGAGTAGGCCATTTGTCCCCCCAAACCCACTCTGCCATTGAATAAGATCATGGCTGATCCAATTGTGGCCTTACCTCCACTTTCCAGCCTATTCCCCATAACCCTTGACTCCCTTATCATTCAAAAATCTGTCTAACTCAGCCTTGAATATACTTAATGACCCAGCCTCCATTGCTTTCTGGGGAAGAGAATTCCAAATACTAATGATCCTCGGAGAGAAGAAATTCTTCCTTATCTCCATTGTAAATGGGACACCCTTATTTTAGACTGTGCTGCCTAGTTCTGGATTTCCCCACAAGGGGAAACATCCTCTCAGCAACTACCCTGTCAAACCTTTGCAGAATCTTATACGTTTCAACAAGGTCACGTCTCATTCTTCTAAACCCCAATGAACCCAAACTGCTCAACCATTCCTTATAAAACAACCCCTTCATCCCAGGAATCAGGCTACTGAACTTTCTCTTAACTGCTTCCAATGTAAGTATGTCCCTCCTTAAGTAAGGAGGCTAAAACTGTACACAGTCCTCTTGGTTTGGTCTCACTTGTGCCCTTTAATGTTGTAACAATACTTCCCTACTTTTATACTTCACCCCCCCCTCCCCTTGCAATAAAGGCCAACATTCTACTTCCCTTCTTAATTACTTGCTGCACATGCATGTTAACTTTCTATCATTTATGTACAAGGCTTCCCAGACCCATCTTCATTGCAACATTCTGCAATCTCTCTCCAATTAAATAATATTTTGCTTGTCTAATCTTCCTTCCAAATCAGCCAACCTCACAGTTTTCCACGTTATATTTCATCTGTCAAATTTTTTGCTCGCTCACTTAACCCATCTATAACTCTTTGCACACTTGTTGGACTGAATTTGTGCTCCTGGGTCGGGAATGCAGATTGAAACAATTCCCGGCTCCACAAACCTGACCCAGGAGAAGGTGCCCTGCAAGATCAGATTTTCGATCCAGGACGGGGGGAGTGGGGATGGTGGTGGTGTGAAAATGGGAGTTGTAACGAGCAACTCTAGAAAGAGTATGGATGCTACTGGGCGTGGAGGTGGGCTGGGTGGAACTCCAGCACTTAGTCGAAGAATTTTAAAAAAGAATAAAACAAAAAATTGTCTTCCCCGCTCACACACTCCCATGCCCATGCCCAGTTTGTGCCAAGCTATCCCACCTCATGCCCCCAACCATTGCCATGACCACTCATACCCTCCAGGCCAACCTATGCCACTGTAACCACCCCATGGCCCTTAGTAGCCCAAATACAAACTTAGCTCCAACTCATGCCTCCCTATCCACTACTTTTTGTTCCTTACACCTACGCCAACTCACCCAGTAACCACCCTGGGCAGATCGCAGGAACCATGCAACGATTAAATAAAGGTGTCTTTTGATGAATTAATTATTAAAAAAAAAACACTCTCATTGCTAACAACTCATTTGCTGCATTTAACTTCCTTTAATCCTTTAGAAAAAAAAATAGGAATTCATAGTTCCACTTCAGAGCTTTTCTAACTTCTTGAAGCTGTCAATCAAACTGTGAACTGAAAGGCACCCCATTGTGATAATGAAAGGTTGTGAAATCAGTAATGCAGTAATAATCCTGTAATGATAGCCCTTAGGGCAGAATCATCCCAGATTTGCACTAAGTCTGGTAGCCAGCAGGAAAAGGGACGTTTTACCCATTGGCCGCAATGGCTACTTTTTACACTGTATTGTCTCATTCCTGCCACAGTAATTATGCCACAACAGGAAACATGCCACCACACTGGCTGGAGGCCTCCAATTTGCTTGCCATGCCGTTACCTCACCGCTTGCTCATGCAGGGCACCATATTTAAACTTCAGCTGCATGCACACTTCTCAATGCTTGCAGCCCACGAGGGCACCAGTGAAGACATGGCTCCAAAGCCAAGAAGATTGCAGGCTCCCAATTCAGTAACCCATCCATGGGATACTTTCTGGACACTGTGGAGGCCCACTGTGATGTCATCTAGCTCCCAATCTGGCCGCAGGAGACCTATCAGTCTCACCACTCTGGCTTGGGAGTCAATGGCAGAAGTGTTCAGTACCAATTCTCACACAAGAGGTTGGCCATCCAGTGCAGAAAACAGCTGAATAATCTCATCTGTGCCACCAGAGTAAGGCAACCATCTCATCACTCTAAACTCTCACAATTACAAGCCCACCACACATTCACTGGCATCTCACTCACTGCCAGCACAAAGGACATCACCACTCACTCTCTCACACAAACCCTCACATTTCCATCTCGCCTCATCTCCTCTGGAGACTGCCTCCTCAGCCCTCACCTCTTGAGGCCACTTATACAGATCAACATGTGCCCCGACACACACCCTGGGACAACCTCCTTCCCCAGTACAGCCCTTGCCCTGCAGTCTCTTCCCTTGCCTGAGGCCACTACTCTCCCTTCCCAAAGCAAGCACTAGCCCTGCAGCCATTGAAAATCCACCACTGCTTTACAGCTGGTATGTAGAGACCTGACTGTGAGCCCCATTAAAAGTGATATGGGAAGCTGTCTGGGAAGCCTAGCACTAAGGACTGCGAGTACCGCCCTAAGAAAGATAGGCAAACAAACCTCAAAGCCCCAAGCGAAGTGCAGCTCGCCAGGTACATGTCACTTATTTACAGTTGTAAAATATCTCGGCATGCAATCATGCTGACATGCCCGGATGATCCTGCATGGGGAGATGATTACAGCGAAAAGGGCTTATAATGATATGTAGATGTATTAAAATGATGTTCCCAAAGTCTGATGGCGGGAAATGTGGCCCTCCATTGATGGGTGGAGCGGATGATCGCCTTCCCAGCATATTGTCTGCTCACACCTGCCATGACGCCCGATGCCAACAGGGTCAGAAAATTCCACCCTTAGGCTTATGTGAACAGACAGAGTGAAATAGCAAGCACTGGTTTTTTCACATGACAGAGAGCTTTTTAATAATGTATTGGGAATTTTAAATGCCTTGACAGCTTCACAGCTTACTTTGCAGCTACTTTTGACAGCTCTTTTTGACAGATCTGTTGACAGTTCATTTTGACAGCTCTGTTCACAGCTCCTTGTGACAGTTCTGTTGATAGCTCCTGTTGACATCTGAGTTGAGAGTTCCCTTGACAGCTATCTTAACAGTTATCTTGAAAGCTATCTTAACAGCTATTTTGAAAGCTATCTTGGCAGCTATCTTGTCAGTTCTCTTGACAGTTCCAGTGAACATGACAACTCCAAAGATCTTGCCAGTTCCAATAAGTTCATGCACATTTTACACACATTCATGTCTAATTTTAACACTCCTAAATGGCATCTTACCTCTCTCAAAGGGCATCTGACCTCTCCCATTGGTGTCCCATGAGCACATCCAAAAAGGTACGCTACCTCTCCAAAAGGATACCTCATCTCTCCAGAGAACTCCTGTTCTAAAATGCACACATCTGGTTTTAGGCATACCAATAGCCAAAACCAGATCTGACACATGTTAATATGCAGCTGCATCTGTGTGAATTAGAATCTTCCCCATTCTCCCCACTGTGGGCAGAATTTTGCCCTTGACAGGCGGGTGGACCCGACCGACTCGGCGGCAGGCGGGCAGTTGATTGCCACTGCCAAAACGGGCCATGCCGCCATTTTGCGCAGGCGGGCCAATTAAGACACACCCAGCAGCTTAGTGACTCCCGTGTAGAACGGGAAAATCATTGCGGAGGCGGGTGTGTTCAGACCGGCGGTTCCAATGGGGAACCGGCAGTCTGTATAACGAGTGACCAGGCAGTCTCATTGAGCCAGTGCACCACGGCCACCCACAGAGACAGACAGGCTGCTTTCAGGGCACAGGAGGAGGAGGGGGGTGCAGGCTGCAGGATAGGCCAGCAGGGGGCCACTGTGCCCCTTGCTTCTCACATGCATGCCTTGCTGTCCTCCTCAAGGAGGTATCCAACCGTCGGGATATTTTGTATCCAGATGATGGGAGGAGGAGGGCCCCCCATGTCACCAGGCAGGGGTGGAAGGAGGTGGGGGAGGCACTAAGTGCCCATGACGATGTATGGCGCACAGGAATACAGTCCGCAAATGATTCAATGATTTGTTGTGCTCTGGAAGGGTGAGTACCATGTTACTCATCCCTGCGCCAAGGTTTGGGCCTCCTCTTGACTCTTTTCCATGCCACCAATGTTCATCTCCTTAGGATTTTGAAGGGTGAGCGACTTATGAGGCTGGGGGGGAAAGGGATGAAAGGTGTTACTGATTGAACGCTAACTGATGCACTGTCCTTATTGTTAATTTCAGCATCACCACCTCATGCCGTGGCCAATGACACCGAAGCCCCTCCCTCCACACCTGAGGTCCAAGACGTGCAACTTGTGGCACATCATTTCAACCAACTGGGCACCAGCGCAGACACAAACACTTTGGTGGGGAATGTAACGTTGGCTAGTGTCGTGGGTCACAGTGGAGAGGGCACTTCACAATCAATGGAGGAGATCGCATGGACAGAGAGTGCCAATGGCGTCAGCAGCTGGAGGACTGCAGGGGACCAGGCACATGCTGAGTCTGGCACTGATGATGTGCCTCTGGAGATCTCCGCCATGCAGCAGCTGCAGGACAAGCGGCAGGATTCGCGGGAGCATCTGGCAGGGTTGCATGAGGGTGTGCTTCTCTGTGGTGGAGGAATCCAGGCAGAGTGTCAGTGATGGCATGAACCTCAAGACAGAGATTCATGCTTCCTCCACTGAGAGTTTAGCGACTCTCATGGAGAGGGGGTTCGACCGGATTGAGATTCTTCTGATTGGGTTGCGCTCTGACCTGCAAGCCCTCACAGCGCTAATGGCCACGGGTGGTCATTCCCAATGTGGAAGATGCTCTGGGCACCAAGTTTCGGCGCTGGTGCCCATGCATCTGCGGTGAGCAGGGAGGTCCAATGTGACCTCACGTCGGCACAGCAGCTGCCTGTCATTGCTGCGAGCTCCTCTCAGGGCACTCTGGATGAGGGCAGCAGCTCCTCCACCCCTCGGCCAGTGACCATTGCATCCGTTGAGGCTGTGACAACTGGGGAAGTGCCAGTTCTGGAACAGGCCACACCCTCCCAGGCGGGGCCATCACAGGCTCCATGGGCCACAGGACGCCCACCAAGGTCTTTGAGGCCAACAGGACAGCAGAGTCAGCAGGCAGTCTCACAAGCCACTCCGAGCGATGGGGCGGCAGCTAGACGTAGCACCTGCACACAAAAGCATGAAGCACGTTAGATTCTCCACAGGTATGTGACTGGTGATTTTGTGTTGGCCTTAGATTAGGAAACAAATAGTTATGTTTGTAAGAGAGATGTTTTTGTTTGATTTTGGACTGAATAAAGTCCACTTTTCTGACCATGACTGAGGGTGTTTCCTTTGTACTGCATTTGTATGTTTCACAGACATCTCATGAGTGTTTGAGTGGACATTGATGTTTCTGTACTAAGCTCTTAGTTGCAGCTGATGAGGTGGAAGATGTAGCACCTAAGTGCCATGTGTGGAAGCACCAGGCAATGCTGGTCCTGCAGATCCATGTGTGTGGGGCTAGCTGAAGGTTCGCTGGATTAAATTGTCCTAGATGTCCCTGCCTCCTTGGTGTAATAGCGGGTCGGCGTGCTGCCCCTCATCATCGCCCTGTGTTTCCTCATCCTCTGAGCCACTGCTGGATTCATCATGTGCAGCCTCATCCACTGCAACAATGGCTTCATCATCAACTGCATCCCCCCTTTCCAGCACAAGATTGTGCAGAGCGCAGCATGCTACCACTATCACAGAGACGCGATCTGGGGGGTACTGGAGTGCATCCCCTGAGCGGTCCAGGCAATGGAAGTGCATCTTGAGAAGACCAATGGCTCTCTCCACCACAGCCTTTGTGGTGCCGTGGCTCCTATTGTACCACTGCTCAGCTTCTGTTCTTGGACGGCGGAGAGGTGTCATGATCCACCTTCAGAGGGGATAGCCCTTCTCACCCAGCAGCCAACCATTCAGCCGAGCTGGAGCACTGAAGAGCCCCAGCACCTGTGAGTGTCTGAGGATGTAGGTGTCGTGGGAGCTGCCTGGGTACCTTGTACAGACTTGCAGTATCGGCATCCTGTGATCACACACTATCTGCACGTTCATGGATTGGAAGCCCTTCCTGTTGACGAAGGCACCGGCTCACCTGCTGGTGCCTTGATGGCCACATGTGTGCAGTCTATAGCACCCTGGACACGGGGAAAATCAGCAATGACCATGAAGCCTCTGGCTCGCTGTGTCTGGCTTGCCTGGTCGCAGCGGAAGTGGATGAAGGTCAATGCCGTCTGAACAGAGCGTCTGTAACCTGCTTGACACAAGTGTGGGCAGCTGATTGGGAGACACCGCAAAGATCTCCCACCGAGCCCTGGAAGGAGCTAGATGCATAGAAGTGGAGGGCAACTATAAGCTTTAGAGCCGCTGGCATTGGGTGTCCACCCACACAATTAGGGGAGATCTTAGGGCCAATCATCTGACAGATATAGTTGACTGTCTCCCTTGAGAGTCGGAGCCTCCTTCAGCACTGCACCTCAGTCATATTGAGGTAGCTGCTTTGCCGCCTGTATACCCTGGCAGCAGGATAGTGGCGTCTTCTGCAGCCGCTTGCATCTTGGACAACCTCTTGGCCCTGTGCCCCTTGTGCCTGTGTTTGGCCTCCCAAAGGTGGCTCCCCTTGTGGTTGATTGTCCACTCCTGGCATCCTCCTTATTCTATCCCTCCCTTCCTCCTCAGAGGAGCTGCCTCCAGTGGAAATGTGAGAACCCATACCCAGACTAAATGGAGGCCTCCGGAAAGCTGCAGGCCCGATAAAGATTACGGTCTGCAGACTGGTGAGCTGAAGCTTCAAAGTACACAAAAAGCTCTTGGAAATCGATGTGAACTGCTAACAATCACACAGGCAAGTTTAAAACACTTTCTGTATTAAATACTTCATGAAAAACATGAACAACCCCTCTGAGCCCACATATCACGCCAGTGCATGAGTTTTGATGAAAAATCACCTACCTGCCTGCCCGTTGGGCCCGTGCACTGAGCCGAAGTGCGCACAGGCCCCTCAAAATCCTCATTGATGGGCAAGTTAAGGGCCTTAACAAGGCCTTTAATTAATGGCGGGCACGCATTGCGCACCTGCCAACCTAAATATTGCAATGCTGCGCACTGACGCCAGGCTCTGCCACCCACACATCAGCCAGAAACTTCTGTCCTGTGAAAATGGCAGATGCCAGATTCGGGGCTGGGTCTTTCCGATCTAGGCCTCTGCCGCCATTCTTACAAAGCTGAGTGCCTCCCTGTGTGTGCAAAAAATCAGGGCTTTGTATGCTCCTGACAACTTGCTTTGCCACCTATCTTTGTATCATCAGCAAATTTGGTTTCAACAGAGTATCATCATATTCAAAAATATGGATTGTAAATAGCTGAGGACTCAGCACTGATCCCTGTGGCACTCCACTAGTAACATCTTGGGAAAAAGTGAATGTCCTGAAGCCTGCTGGAAAATCCCACTCTTGGATTACACCAACTATGATTCACTGAGGGCGAAGTGTTCAATCTGGTGACGTCTCCTATGAAGGGCAACTGCACAAAATGTGCCAGAAAAATGCATTAGACTGCTGATGACCTATTTTAGAATTTCAGCCATTTTTTGTTCTAACAGTTTGAGGAGGATATAAAACTGCTGTAAATATATTTGTTTGCAAGCAGTGTCGTGCATTTAACTGTTTAATGTTCAAGTAGTCTTGAATAAAGATAGATACATGGATGGGAGAGGTCTGGAGGGTTATGGTCTAGGTGCGGGTCAATGGGACTAGTGGAATAATATTTCGGCACAGACTAGAAGGGCTGAATGGCCTGTTTTCTGTGCTGTAGTGTTCTATGGTTCTAAATATTCAAGCTGCCTACCAAAGATACGAGAGATCATGTACATTTGAAACATTTCAATAAGCTTTAATATAGTGGTAATGATTTTCTGCCTGATCTCAGGGTATTGTTACATTTACCCATGCATTGCATGGATTAAAGAAACATATTGAGATTTAAGGGATGAGCTCCGCTACAGAATGGTCTTTGACCAAATAATATCTTGATATTGAAAGCCCAAAAACATGAAGCTCATCTTCTGCGCTATAATTTATATGGACATATGGAATATTAGTTACAATTACTATTGTTTCATCACCTTGGATTCATCTTACTCAGGCAGCAAATCATAACACATCCAGCAAATAAGACACTTCCTGGAATTTTTGTGGGATCTCCCGCCATAATGAATTACTTGTTCCACTACTAGGCAGAAAGAGTAAGGACTCAATTCTACCCTGTATGAGTCCTGTATAAGACAATAGAACTATAATCTGAGTCACCAGTATGAATCTATGCTCTTGGTCTTTATTGAGATTTTTTTTCACTAGATTGTAAAGATTCATAAGCCACCCAAGCCTAGTTCATGAAAAAAACAGTTACCTATATTATTGCAATTTTGAAGCCTTTTGCATATTTATTAAACCCAACTTGGTTAAAATAGATGGCATTTATAAGTACTGACAACATACATCAAGGTAGCATTTGATTAATATTTTGGAGAGCTGTATTTTGTGAGCATGTATGGATTACAATTACCTCAAATTAAGAGATTTTTTATAGATAAATCTACTAACATTCAGGAAAGCAATACAATAGAAATGTGATGAAACTTTGGACTAGCTAGTGGACAACAAAATCTAAGAGCTATCTAAAATTAATCTATCTTTGCTAGGTTCTGTGAAATCAACATCAATATTAGTCTAGTCACTTTCTAAGAATTCACGTAATTCAGTTGCTTCCAGGAAATGTTGTCTTTCAAGAAAAGGTGCTAATGATTATAGTTTTTGATGGCATGTGGAGAGGCTCCCACTTATTAATGCTGGATCCATTGCAATCAAGCCATAATTTAATCATATAGGGTTGCTGTAGAACTACTGCTGCCTAACAGCAGGAACCAACAGGCATCATGTTTTATCTTGTTGCATTTAATAGTGAGCTTTTGTGAAGCATGAAATCCTCTCTTCATCAACAGTGATTTTAATGTAGCCGGGAGTAATTCTAACTATAGATAGGGTTGATTTATACAGCTATCTCTGAAAATTGCTCTTTTTAACTCATAGGAATTTTTTGAAGGATGGAAAAGAAACTATACACCCTGACATTATAGTCTTCATATTTTCTTATGAAATGATCCAGGTATAACTGGATATGTGATGACGTTCAGTAATTCAGTTGACAGGCGGTGGTACAGTGATATTGTTGCTGGACTGATATTCCATAGGCCCAGGGTAATGCTCTGGGAACCCAGGTTTGAATCCCACAAGGGCAGATGGTGAAATTTGAATTCAGTAAAAATCTGGAAGTAAAAGCCTGATGGTGACCATGAAACCATTGTTGATTGTTGTAAAAGCCCATTTGGTTCATTAATGTCCTTTAGGGAAGGAAATCTGCTGTCCGTACCTGGTCTGGCCTACATATGACTCCAGGCCCACAGCAATGTGGTAGATTCTTAAAAAAAATACCCCCTGAGCAAGGGCAATTAAGGATGGGTAATAAATACTGGACTAGCCAGCGATGCCCACATCCCATGAATGAATTTTTTAAAAAAATCATTAATAGAGCTAAGCTAACCCATACAAGAGCCAAGTATGGTGATCAGGGGTAGGATCTTTAGGTCGGCGAGTGGGGGTCAGGGCCTGCTCGCCGACATGTAAATGACGGGGGATGACGTCAGGCAGAATTCAATCAGGCCGTTCAAAATGTACTTAACGTAATTAATGGACCTGCCCGTTAAACCTTAAGGTTGTCGGGCAGGCCAGCAGCCCTGGCGGGCTTAAGGAAAAGCATGAAATCTCAATCATGGGCGGGATGAGGTTTCATGAGGGTTTTTAAATATTTAATAAAGGTTTCACTGAAAGTGATGGATATGTCCCAACTCATGTGACAGTGTCACATGAGGGGACATGTCAGGGAAATTTTATTTATTTTTGTCTCTTTAACAATTTTTAATTTGGAGCCAATCTCCCTGAGGCAGCACTTAGCTCAGGGAGATCACTGAGCTCCTTCGAGCACTCTTGGCTGAGGGAATCCGCAACACCCACCAGCACCACCCCCCCCGACCCCCACAGGGAGTGCATAGCACTTCCTGGTGGACGTCATGTTGGGCGGGCCTTAATTGGCCCGCCCACGTAAAATGGTGGTGTGACCCTGATTGGACACCGATTGAAGGCGTGGCTGCTCGCGCCCGCTCTTGCACTTCCCCCACAACGGGGGGAGAATTCTTCCCCAGGAATCTGTATGATCTGGCTAAACAACACCTGGTCAAATATATGACAAAGTCCATGTTTACATTGCTATGCTAAAACTCAGGTGTATAAGATAGTTAACCCTATATTAAGAGTTTTTTTTCTCCAGCATCTAGACATTCCAATACATACACATTGGAACTAACTTTATATTAGCTTTTAACATGTATTCCATTCTCATGCAGACTGAGTTCTACATCACATTAATTGTTATTTTTGCACCAGTGCGATTTTCAATTCTGAGTAAATGGAGATCTTTCTACCATGCGGTTTAAGCCTCCTATCCATTTTTTTAGCTTTGTGTGAAAGTCCAAAACTTAAACAGTGATTCCTGTGAGAAACCAAAGTGTAAGATCAAAGGTTTTTGAGCCTTTCCAACTAAATCATATGGAATCATAGGGAAGAATTTTACATTCAGTGTGCGGGCACACGCCTGACATGCCTGAATATAAAATGACGCGCGATGACGTTGGATGATATTTCGTTTGGCGGACGCGCGCCGGAGTCGGCTCTGCGCCCACCGATAATTGAAAGGTAAAAAGATAATTAAGTTGAATTTTATGCTGCCTGTCCAACCTAACGGCTGGTGAGCAGGCGAAAAGGCCCAGCGGCCTTTATGTTTTTTAGGAAACCTCATCCACAAGCAGGATGAGGTTTCCTAAAGCTAATACTAATTAAATGAAACTTTGTTTTCAAAATAAAAACATGTCCATCTCGTGACACAGTCACATGAGAGGACATGTTTCATTAAATTTTTAAGGTCTTTATTTAATATGTTATGAAGCGCTTCAATCTCCCTGAGGCATGGAGCTGCCTCAGGGAGATTGAAGCACTCTTTCATGTGCATGTGTGAACTGCGCACTAGACCCGACTCTTCCTCCTCCCCCCACACACACACAGGTAGCAATCACTGCTCGCGATCCATGAAGGGTGGGCCTTAATTGGCCCACCTGCGTGAAATCGCGGTGCAGAGCCGATCGTGGGCAGAGGTTGGCACCCCGACAACCCCCACCCACTTCCATTGAGCCCGTCCTACAACTAGAAAATCCTGGCCATGGTCAATAACATTAGCAGTCAATTTCAAGTTTTTGCAATAAATGCTGTTTATAATCACCCTCAAGACTGCCTTATGTTATCAGATCATTTCTCCAGCTTCCATTCTCCAAATATACATTTGAGAAAGGGCACTATTGCCTGGGGTATTGCAACTGATGTTAAATCCTGAGGCAGAGAGTCTCCCTCTTCCTTCACCTTTAATTCTTAATGATTATTGGCCTTTGACTTCATAAAATAGAACGGCCATGTAATTCCAGGCTAGAAGTGGTTGAGTTCTGGGGAAGATAAGGTAAATAATAAGACTTTTGAAAATTCTAGTCAATTTTATTTCAGCATAGACGTAGGCTATTTTATCCATTGTATTTATATTTACCTCAGATCTATCTATGGCCTAGATCAATAACTACTTTTTTCCATGATTTTTCTCATACTCAAGATTTTGTTTCAAGTGCATATCCAATGCCCTCTTAAACACAATAATTGTCTCAGCTTAAAAAACCAGGAACTTCCAAATCATAATGATCTGTTGTTGACACTTTGTTACTACTATCCTACATTTACTTCTCAACCTTCACTCTGGCTTATAATGAGCATTACCAGCTATTGATGGAATGATCTATAAATTATTTTATTATATCCAATGTTTCCTTAATGTAACATCCAGTAAGGGCACTTTTGATTCTTCTTGACAGTGTAAAGCAGGTGATGGTGAATCGGCACCTGTTTTTCATTTCTCTCAATTTTCATTTCTATTGATTTCAAGGGAAATGGAGGTCAGGAGATATATAATACAGGCACTGATTCACTAGCACAGGTATTACATTATTGCACAAAGTCAAAATTGGCCCTAATGCCTTTTTTTTCTCCCTAAGAATTACATACAAGATATAAACATGTGCTGTCCTTTGGACGAGCCACTAAACCGAGACCTGACTGCTCTCTCAGACCCCGTGACAATATTTCCCAAAATATGCATTTTCTCCTTACTGTTCTGGTAAATATTTATACCTTAGACAACATCAATACAGAACAGGTTATCTATTAACTTATTTTTGCTCATGGGATCTTTCTGTGTACTAATTGGCTGCTGCATTCCTTATATCTGTATCTTATTGCCTTCTGGCTGCATCTCTTTTTCACCAACTACTCTTAGTAATTATCTTTATATGTGATATTCTGTTAATAGTTCAAAACTACATTTGGATTTGTAATCACTTTTATTTTAAGTGGATGTTTACCTATCTGCTGTGCATCATGTATGCCAGCATAGTCTCCCTGTGCATCATACAATGTCTTTGCTTCTTCATCCTTTTTATAAAATTGCTTTTCTATTCATTGGTCCTAATTGCCATAGTTTGCAAACACCTGCAAGCTTCTTGAGTGTTGTATCATTTTTCACAAAGAAACATGACTTCAGCTGTGCCATCTCTTGGTTTCTTTTCAAATCATTGAGATCACTAAATTTTCACTCAGAAATGCCTTTGGATGAGACGTTAAACGTAGGCCCGCCTACCTCAAAGGTGGTCGTATAAGGTCCTAATGCACTATTCCACAGAAGAGCAGGCAAGTTCTCCTCAGTGTCCTGGCTAATATTTATCACCCAACCACCATCAATAAAAAAAAAATTGCCTGCTCAATATCTCATTGCTGCTTGTGGTACCTTGCTCTGTAAAAATTGGCTGCCCATTTCTATAGATACTATATGTATACCAGTGATGACACTTTAAAAGTGTTTAATTGGCTATGAAGTACTTTGGGATGTCTTAAGGTCACCACAGGTGCTAAATGAATGCAAATTTGAATTGTTTTGTAATATGCTTCTCAAAAGTTTCAAAAGTTATAGCTATTCATATCTGACTTAGTTTCATTTCTCCCCAGGGTTGCTCTCAATCATGCAGATCTCTTTCATCTGGTTTATATCAATTTTAGGGGGTAAAGAGACCAGCAGTTGCCTTGTCTACAGATTCACAAATTAAAGTGAATCTATGTCCATAATAGGCATATTGTAAGCAAATGCCCGCAACAATGGAAACATTTATATAACTCCTTACATTTTTCACACCAAAGCTTTCATTCTTCTGCATAAACTGAGAAGAAAAAGTGTCTGATGCAACAGATAACTGTTGCATGGCTACCAAGTCACAATACCATCTGAAATTGCTGGCCTACCATGAAATTACAATGTGGAAACAGGATATTGACACCAACCTTCCATGTTAGTGGTGATCCTTCACGTCAATAGTAGCCTAATTCCATTTCCCTTTATTGACCCACTACTCAACCATGTATTGAACCCATTCTCAAATATTGACAAGGATTCTGCTTCAATCATTTTCATCAGTTGGAACTGTTATGGCACAGCAGTTGGTAAAAGCTGTTATTTAAAATCCTAGAGAGAAACTTTAAACAACTGTCATAACTTATATTTTTTGAGTATGTTTTGAGTCGCAACTCTAAATTCAGGAATAAGGCCACCAGTTCTTGAGAGGATTTTAAATCGAACTACATGAGACATGTATTAATTTACACAAGTTAAACATATGCACATGGCTACAAATTACTATTATCATAACTTTTTAACAAATTCCTAAACTAATCTCCACTAAGGCAACAATAATCCATAGACTTTAAGCAGACACCAGGCAAAGCATTTTCACCTTACAAATTCAAAATGAGTTCCTTTCACTTTGTAGATTTTCACAGTTGTAGACTTACAGCAGCTTTGATGTTACATGCCTCTGACCTCTACACACAAAACTACCCTCTGTTGTATCCAGCAATTCTCTTTGAATGTAAATTCTCATTGTATCAGCAGGGTCTTTGAGCCCCAACTCTTCTAACAGTAAAACCCCTTTCATAGTACCAATTTTATTAGCAATATAAACATGAATTTGTCTCTCCTAGCTAGATGCAATATTTCACTCCCTTTCTTGAATACTCTATTCAACAAAATGCAAATTTACCTCTAGCTCTGTTTATATCTCAAAACTAATATACATCAAAGCACCTGGGCTAGCTGGCTTTAATCCAATTAAGACACTTAAAGACACCAAACCTCCATTTAAGAAAAAATTCCAATAATATTATATACATTAATAGCTTCATGACAGGAACCAACATGAATTGCATTCCAATTTTCAGTTCAGTGAGAAGATTAAGGGGTGATATGATGGAGGTGTTTAAAATTATGAAGGGGTGGGACGATGTAGTCTGTTTTTAACTATTGCCATAAATTGAACTGGTACAAAGTGGGAGGACATCAATATTAGGTTAAATGTTTTAGAATTGAGAAAGAGAGCAGGATAAACAAAATATGAAGTAGGTTGAGATGCTGTGGAATGCACAATGAGAGTTAATGATTCCAATTGGATATAGAGAAATAGTTGAAAGAACAATGGCATGAACAACCATTTCTGTAAAGTTCAATTATTCCACTTGAGCCTTGGCCACTTCTCTGACCAAATATATAAATTCCATCAAAGTCATCTCTAGGGCCTGAATTTGCATGAAGATGGAGATGGTCTCTGGCTTAGTCAAAATGGTGCTGGAGACACAATTCCGGAATTCCCGCCCCCAAACCTGACAGGAATTTACCAATTTCACCAGGGGATGAGTTGGGGTGGGTTGTACTTGGCATATCCATGGTTCACAGAGGCATGTTAACGTACGGCTATCTTCAAACAGATCCAATGTTCATCACTGGGATGTCCAAAACATAACTTGTGGCCTTTAAATCTTCAGCAGAAGGTCTAAAGCTGCCAGAGTTCTTTGGAGAAGTAGGGTATCCTTTTGAAGAGTTAAGGTACCCTTTTGGAAAGGTCCGGGGTACCTTTGTAAAAGGTAAGGTGCTCTTTGGGAAAGGTTATTTGCCCTTTCAGACAATTAAAAAATATACATGAATGTCCTTTACATTTTTGAAAGCGTTGTCTGTAATGTAAAAACATCAATGCTTGTTAGTCCACTCTGTCAGTTGACATTAGCCTGAGGATTATCATTATAGGACTTGTGCTACATGATGGATTTTAGAACCTATCATTATCACAGTTGGGTACCTGTCAGTTCACAGTTTTTATGGCAGCTCCTAGTGCTTTGAAGTGGGGTTTTGAATACAAATGCTTGATTTTTATGAAGGATTACATAGTTGAAGAATGTTAAATGTAGTGAATGGGCTTTTATAAATGAGAGCTTTTCTAAAATAGTGAATTCATCAATAGACACTTTAGATCTTTATTTCTTTTCATCTCAGCATGAATCCTGAGGTCTGCCCAGGGTGTATAGTGGGTGACTGGTGGGGAGGGGTGTCATGAGCACTAAGTTGGCACAGTGGCTATAAAGTTCCATGGGAGTGGGTAGAGGGACACAGGTTAACATGGAGGATATGAGAGGGCCGGGGAGGCAGATAGAGAAGCATAGGTTTGCAAGGAAGGTATGAGGGGCCATGGGGCTGGTTGAGCAGCATGAAGTGGGCATGCAGCTGGGGTGTGGGGAGTATGTGAAGGGTGAGGGCTGGAGGAGGTCTGTTTTTTGTTGTTTTTTTTAACTGCTGCGACAAAGTCCCAGATCACCAAGGCAGGCTTTTCCCACAGTCTGCCTCCACACCTGGCTGCCTCCAAACTCTTTCCAGGGGTGCTGAGCCCGATTCCAGTTAACACCCGCACCCTGGAATGAAAATCTCACATCAACTGAATTGTTTGAAGGCCAGTAACTGTTGTTACATTGGAATGTTAAAAAAGAAAAGGAGCACACAACTTCAGGTAACAACTTATTATCCAAAAAGGATGGCAAGGATGAAGATGGATCACAATAATATCTGCGAAGTAACAGCAAAGGTGGGATTGCAGCACCAAAAGTGACTCTCCCCAGCAGAGAACGGCTATCCTTTTCTCAGTTAGGATGTGTAGGCTTGGACTCACCTTATGAAATATTAACACATACCAGTGAAGGGTAACACAATACTTACATCAAACATTTATAATTTAGGTCCTGAATTTTTCCCGCGTCAGCGGAAGCGATTGGGGGGCCGACTGCTGCCCGCGATCGGCTCTGCACCACAAGTTCACGTGGGCGGGCCAATTACGGATCCCACCTTTGTGGATCGCGAGCAGTGGCATTGAGTGCTACCTGGGTGGGCGGAGGAGAGAGAGTGGGCCTGGTGTGCAGTTCGCGCATGCATATAAAAGAGCGCTTCAATCTCCCTGAGGCACGGAGCTGCCTCAGGGAGATTGAAGTACTTTTTGAGAAAATTAATAAATACAATAAAAATTCAATGAAACGTGTCCCCTCATGTGACTGTGTCATGTGAGATGGGACATGTTTTTAATTTCAAAAGAAAGTTTTTATTTAATTTGTAAAAGCTTTAGGAAACCTCATCCCGCTCGTGCATGAGGTTTCCTAAAAAATGCAAAGGCTGCTTGGCCTTTTCGCCTGCCCACCAACTGTTAGGTTGTATGGGCAATGTAAATTTCCAGTTAATTAGGCCTTAAAATTAACGGTGGGCGTAGAACCGACTCCGGCTGAATGAAATATCGCGCAAGTGTGTGATGACATCAGGACGCATGCCCAATGTCATCACGTGTCACATTAGGTTCCTTTGTGTCGGGTGCGCGCCCGCACACCAAAGGTAAAATTCAGGCCTTGATTATCATGTTGAAGCTTGTTGCTAATGGTATCAGAACATCTAACTGGTGAAGACATGAAAACTTATACCATGCTTGTGTGTGTGTTTGTGTGTGTTCATGATTAATTAAACTGGTGGGAATGTTAGTAAAGACAGCTTCTCTATGGGAACTAAGAGATGAAAGCTAATGTGTTAGGTTCATGCATTTATAATGACAAGCTGGTGAGGTTGGATTTACAAGGATAGGTTGGGTAAAATTTGCATTATGAGATAAGTGGGGACTTGACTTTTCAGCTGTTAAATTTCAAAGGGGAGTTTAGAAGTGTCAGGGGACTTTTACAACTTATATAGGTTTCATAAGTAAACAAGGGAAGGTTATTACGTGTTATTTGATCTGAAAATTGAGTCAACAGGAAAAACATGAAATATTTTTAATATTTGGAAAAATTGAGTTAAAACAGGTGTTCTGAGAACAACAGATGTGAGATTAAAGGAGAAAAAGATATTTAAGGAAAGATGTTTAGTTGAGTTGTGGTGGCTGTGTGGGGGAGATTTCCTGAGACCAGTTCTGCTCTGAGTAAAGTTGTGAATTTGAACCAGCCATCCAGTTTCAAGCCAGAAAAGCCTTTGGCCAGAATCTTTGGGACGTTGAGCGGGGATAGGACCCGCTCGCCGACGTGTAAACTGACGCGTGGTGACATTGGGTTTGCGTCCCAACGTCAACGCGCATCATTCTGATCCTTAGTTTGGTGAGTGCATAGCGGAGTCAGCTGCGCGCCAGCCGATCTGTCAAAGGCTTATTAAGGCCTTTTAAAAAGTAACTAAAGTTATTAACTGAGCAGCCTGTCCAACCTTAAGGTTGGTGGTCAGGCAAAGAGCCCAGGGGGTCTTCGTATTTATCATTAAACCTTATTCATGGGTGGGATGAGGTTTCATGAAGACTTTATAAATTAAATACATATTTTAATAAAGTTCATTGACATGTCCCAGCTCATGTAACACTGTCACATGAGGGGACTTCTAAAAATCTCTGTGCCTCAGGGAGATTTCCGCACTCTTTCACGCGCATGCGCAAAAGAGTGCCGGCCCCGACTCAGCCTACTCCCTCTTCCCGCAGAGAGAGCGTTCAGCGCTTCCGGGTGCGCGTCACGCTGGGCGGGCCTTAATTGGCCCGCCCATACAAAATGGCAGCGTACAGCTGATTGTGGGTGGTGATCGGCTGCATTCTCCCCTTTGTCTCAGAAAGCAAGTTGTTTCTGAATTTTTCTGGTTTTCCACAACAGAGTGGAAGAGAATGAGAAGTCATGTGGTATACCTTTTACTAAAATGACAGCAGTATTTGCCCTGGGTAATATTACTGGACTTTTGATAGTTAAAAAACTACAAGGGAGCTGTTGCCAAATAGTTTATTTGTGTGTTCTGACCAAATGGGTTGTTTGGGGGAATGTTTTGTAGCACTGTTTTAGCTGTGTAACTTTCATCTTGTGTGCTTAAGTTTTTTTTTTCCCCTTCTTGTTAATAAATCTTTTCATTTTAAAATCCTCAAAGTGTTACTGGGATTCTATGCTTCTGGGATCAGTAGTTCTTTCCCTCGTTTACAAAAAAATGAAAAAAAAAGTTATGATCAGTAAGATAAGATTCCCTCTGGATTTGGCTTGTTCAGCAAATAACATCAGCTGTGGTCATAACAATAATTAGACTTCCTAAGTTCAATCTTTCGCATAATTATAAAAAAAAATCAGTTCTTGCAGAATCTACATTTGATAAAAGGAAAATAAAAGCTTGCATTTTTATAGCACCTATCACAACTATAGGGCATCCCAAATCACCTTGCAGCCAATGAAGTGCAGCCAATTTGGGCACAGCAAGTTCCCACAGACAGTAATGTGATAATGACCAGATCAACTGATTTTTCTGGTATTGACTGAGGGATAAATATTATCTAGGACAAATCATCTTTGTTCAAAATAGAGTTTTGGCATCTTTTACACCCACCAGAGAGGGCATCACAGTACCTTAGTTTAATATCTCATCTGTAAAATGGCAACTGTGACACTGCAGCACAGCCTCAGTGCTGCACCAGTGTGTCAGCTTTGATTTTTGTGCTCAAGTACTGGAGTGGGACTTGAAGCCACAGTCTTTTGATTCAGAGACATATGCCGAGATTGACTGTGCCCACCGGCATTGGGCATGTTTGGTGGCGTGATCGGTTTCATGACAGTGTAAAACCAGTTTGTAATCATCTGCTCAGCCTGCTGATGGCGGGCCGCATTTCCCACCATTGCCCATTGAGAGCCTCATTGTAATACATCTGCATAACATTAGTAGGCCTGCACGCCGGAATCATCCCTCCCGCTGAATCGTCCGCCTTTTCCTACCGTCTGTGCTTTACAGTGACCTGTTTCACAACAGCATATAAAGAGCGTCCACTTGGCGGGCTGCAGTTTGTGAGGAACTTGGAGTTGAGTACACAGTGATGTTGTGCAGCGTTCACCGAGGTAATTTGTTGGAATTCAAGCTTGAGGTGCGTGGGGGTGCGGGGGGCAAGGGCAGTCCTGATGTTGAATGTAGTGCGCAAGCATTTGGGGTGGGGGGGTAGGGTGGGTGAAGGAAACAGCCATATATTAGGGACACTTTATGTAAAGTGACCATTCCTCTGTAACTGTCATTGAATCCAGGGGCTGCAGTCTTTCTGTCTATCAGGGCCATCTCTCCTTTGCAGCAGTCGTGGGCTGGAAGCATCGAGAGGTGCGTGTGCAGCTGCACATTAAATATGGCACCCGGCATGATGAAGCGATGAGATGATGGTATGGTGGGCGAATGAGAGCCTGCCCACCATGGAAATGGCGTGCTTCACTGGGATGCATAAGTAATGCAGCGGGTTTGGGACAATATGGTGTGAAAAGCCACCATTGTGGCCAGAGGGTAAAACCTGCTACCGCACTTAGCGCAAATCTGGGACGATTCTGCCCTATAGGCTGCATATTTTTATTCATACTGGTGGATGGAAAGTAATTGCTTTTTTTTGACATCCTTCCATCTGCGAGAGATGATGGAAATGCAGCCTCAGAATTTTGGTGAGCTCAGATGAGATCATCTACTGCATTTCTTTTGCTAGCTGAACAAGCTGATTCTGGAAAGGCAAAGCCTGCCAGAAGTGTCACACATGAAGCTGACCCTTCCCAATAGTGCGGGATGGTCTCTGCTGATGCCTTGTTTGCAGGGTTGGTGTTTGCTTTAGAGCTTCTGCAACCACATGTCATCATCGTAGTGAATTCCTGCCCACAGCTGGTATTGCCATTTGCATCGATCGCCAGATAGTGTTTCTCACTTGTCATGATTGAGGATGAGGGATTTAATGTCTCTTTTGGCAAAATCCTTAAATCGAGCTTTGGGCACACGGCTGGTCTCTTGGCATGGGCTAGCTCCTCATACAGCATAACCTTGGGAAAGCAAGCATCTTCTGTCCTGTGCACATGCCCAAGCCAGCAAAGCCTTCTTTTCTTGATGAGCCAACAGCCTGGGCAAACTAGTGCAGCATCATCAGCATACAGAAGTTCTCTGATCAGAATATGCTGCACATCTGTCTTGGTTTTCAGCCTTGATAAGTTGAAGAGTTTCCTGTCTGATCATGTGTGGATGTACACTCCTTCCAGGGAAGGCATAGGTCAGCAGGAAAGAGCAAAAAACCAGAACAGAATAGGGGCAAAGAAACAGCCCAGTTTTGTCTCATTCTTGATCTCAAAACTGTCAGAGTTGAAGCCGTTGAACTGAATGGTGCTATGCAAGTTATCATGGAAGGACTGCATGACAATGCGAAGCTAAGTAGTAGCACACTGAAAATGGTGGAAAAAAGTATACTGTCCATTTCCAACTTCAACTTTGGAAGTATCTACCCTGATTTCCATTCAAAAACAGGCCTGCCTTCACACCAATGATATATATATAGGCCTCTTTTACTTGATGTTCACATGGAAGGGGTTTGGATGCAAGAAATGCCCGATCTTGCATCTGGCGCAAATGTCGGCAGATGCAAAATGAATTGGCTACCCTTTTCTACCCCTCCCTCACTCTAGTAGAGCACAATTCTGTTTAAACAGCTGAATGATTTTGGTCTTCTGTTGTAGATGTTTATAATTAACTACAAAAAGGTGTAATGGTTCTGCTGAAAGCAATTTTAACAAAAAGATGACTATTTCACCATAAACCAACAATATTCCAGACAGCATGATAAGCCCTTCTCTTTTTGGTAGATTGTAAAGAAAATCTGCCTTCTAGTAATAGTGCAACAGATTACTCGCTGCATAAAATAAAAATGTAATAAATTGGTTAAATTGGCATGCTGTTCTAATCAAAGGCTAGTGAAGGAACACCTATAAGATGTGGTGGGGTCAATTTCTTGACACATTCTAATATTGTACTTATTTTCAAAGCTTTCCAAAATTTGATTAAGGCAAACTCAATAGTTCACACTTCTAGTGGTACTAATGGATTCAACCAGCCAGGTTTTATTGGATCTTTATTATCACTGACAGTTCAAGCACAAAAGGAAGAAGAACAAAATACTGTGTAGTCATACTGTGTAGTCATATTTGAAAATATTTAGGTCAATTCTCCCCGCTTCATTACTAACTTGCTGCTTATTGTGGATTTAATGTTATGCTCACTAAAATATTCCCCTTTCCTGATACTTGATCTTTGGTCTCTTGACAGGATTGTTAATATTTTATACTTGATTCTTAAACAGCTACACTCTGTTCCTGCTCCTGTTCAGGAAAAATAAATATTTTGTTAAATATTTCCATCTGAGTTCCTGCTTTTATGTATTGTATTTTAGCCTTGTATTGAAGATAGATTTTATTTTTGATTTACAGTTTATAGTAAAGGATTTGTTTACCTGAGCTGCTGACATTGTGTTGGCAAAGAAACCACTAACCACAAGAACAAATTAAATGAGTGTAACAAATTTCAGGAATGCTGATTTTGATGGCATGGGGACTAGAATGAAGGTAATAAATTGAAAAATGAGTAATTTTCTTTTTCCTCTTCTATGTTCTCAAGAATATATTAGAAAGGATGCAAATTAATTTCTACTGTAAAGTGTTATGACCTCCAGAGGCCATTAATTTTTAAAGAGAAATTCAAACTCCCAGTTAACATCTGAAAGAATGACTTATCAAAACTTCAAGCTAGGCAAATCTTCCAGCCTCCTTTAAATCCTCTCAAACTCAGATTTTAACCTGAAAGTGCACTCCCATCTGTGTTCTGCATGGTGAATGTTCCAGTCAGAATTTTCTCTGCTTAAGATGCAGGCCTAGCTATTTCTATTTCTTGTTCTTTACCTTTTAGATGGCTGCAGACCACACAAGACAAACTGTAAACATGCTCTCCATCTGTGATATTCATAGGTTTATAGTGAAGCCTGCATCCTAATATCAAAAATGGCTCCCTCTACCCTCTCCCATTGGCAACGGGGAACACATTAGCTTTGTACCTAATTAGTTATCTTTGATCCCAACTCCCTTACATCTTAGAAGTAAACTGATACTTTACAGCACTACTCTTTACATCTTGACACCTGTAACATCTTTCTGGAGCTTTGGGAGACTCAGGGTCCACCTATGGCATACTCAGAGACTGCAATCATTGACTCCAATCATAAATACCTTCCACCTTGCTCTCAGTAAAACAATCTGAGTCTTCCTTTGATCTTTAATAATCAAATGACTCAGGCTTACTGTCAGGCAGACTGCAGAACCCTAAATTTAAAGCAAAAGTTTCAAACTATAATTGTCTTACAAACCAAAAAATACAGTCCTAAAACATAATAATCATTTAAGCCTCACAATTGTAACAAAATAAATAGAAGTTTAATGTCAAATCATAGACTTTAGTGCTTAACACAGCAATTTTGAATTTAGCTGCCCATTATTCATCTTCATGGATTTAAACTTCCATTGAAATCAATAAGAGGTGTATTATGTACAGATTTATCATAACTTCCTTGCTTTTGTACTCTATTCCTCTAATTATAAAACCCATGATCCCGTATGCTTTATTAACTGCTTTTTCAACCTGCCCTACTCCCAGGTCCTAGTGATAAAAGCAAAATACTGTGGATGCTGGAAATCAAAAACAAAAATTGCTGGAAACACTCAGCAGGTCTGACAGCATCTGTGGAGAGAAAGGCAAAGTTAAAGTTTCAAGAACTAAAGAGAAGTAAAAATGTGGTGAAATATATACTGTTTAAGGTGGGTGGGACAGGTGAAGCTGGATAGAAGGCCAGTGATAGGTGGAGACAAAGGAGAGATTTCAAAAGATGTCATAAATAAAAGGTTGAAGGGTGTTGATGGTGGTGATACTGGCTAAAGGAGGTGCTAATGGTGAAAAGGTGGGGATAAAAAATGTATATATATAAAAATTAAAGACTAAATATTTGAAAAAAGGGATCAAAAAGGGGTGAGGATGGAGGAGAGAGTTCATGATCTGAAGTTGTTGAACTCAATGTTAAGTCCAGAGTGCTGTAAAGTGCCTAGTCAGAAGATCCTATTTCTATTATTATTATTTTTAAAGATTTATTTCCATTCATTGTTTTATCTCCACCTTTTAGCCTATTTAATCTTTTCTCCCACACCGTTCCCTCCCCCCACCCCACCCCCACTAGGGCCATCTGTCACTTGCTCATTCTGCTTTCTACTCTTCATGTCACCATTAGCACCTCCTTTAGCCAGTATCACCACCATCAACACAGCTTCGACCTTTTGTTTATGATATCTTTTGCAATCTCTCCTTTGCCTCCACCTATCACTGGCCTTCTACCCAGCTTCACCTGTCCCACCCCCCTTAAAAAGCATATATTTCACCACATTTTTACTTCACTTTAGTTCTGAAGAAGAGTCATACGGACTCGAAATGTTAACTCTGTCTTTCTCTCCACGGATGCTGTTAGACCTGCTGAGTTTTTCCAGCAATTTTTGTATTTGTCCCAGGTCCCTGTGCTCTGCACCCCCTATATCATTGCATCCTTTATTTTATATTACCTTTCCCATTCTTCCCACAAAAATGAATCACTTCACACTTCTCTGCATTCAATTTCACTTGCCACTTGTCCACCCATTCCAACAGCTTGTCTATGTGGCTGACCGGGTAACACCATTTTACACCTACGTTCAAAGTCAAAATTACTCCCCCTACTTTTAAAGCTGACATATTTTCTTCGAGATTTTGGTAAACTTTCACAGAACAAATTTAGTTTTAAAATGCATTAAAAAATCTATCAGGGAAGAAATCTTGGCAAACGCAGGAAATGAAAACAATATTTGAATCATAGGAAAAGTATTAATGAACAAATTTACTTCCATCAAGATGATACTAGTGAGAGCTGTAAACAATATGGCAGAAATGTTTCATTATCATTTCTGAATTGATCCTGCAATCGGAAATGATATAGCCAGGCCAATTTGACCGCCTGTGGAGTGTGCTTGTATGAGCAGGACGCCAGAATTTGAATCTCAGTTTCCAGTAAACTCCAAAATACAACATACACGAAGAAGGAGCAGGAATAGGCCATTCAGCTCTTTGAGCTTGTACTGTCATTTCATAAGATCATTGCTGAAATCTGCATCACACATATCCCTGATAACCTATCACCCCCTTGCTTACCAAAAATTTATCCACCTCAGCCTTAAAGAGATTCAAAGACTCTGCTTTCAACACCTTTTCATGAAGAGAGTTCCAAAGACTCACAACCCTCTGAGTGAACAACTTTCGCTTCATCTCTATTTTAAACAGGTGACCCCTTATTTTTAAACAGTGACCCCCTAGTTCTAGATTCTCCCACAAGAGGAAACATCCTCTCCACATCCACCATGTCAAGACCCCTCAGGATCTTATATGTTTCAATTAAGTCGCCTCTAACTCTTCTAAACTCCATCAGATACAGGCCTAGTCTGTCTAACCTTTCCTCATAAGACAACCCACACATTCCAGATGTTAGTCTGGTAAATCTTCTCTGAACTGTTTCTAACACGTTTACATTCTTCCTTAAATAAAGTGACCAATACTGTTCACGGTACTCCAAATGTGGTCTCATTAGTGCCCTGTATAGCTGAAGCACAACCTCCCTACTTTTGTATTCAATTCTCTTTGCAATAAATACAACATTCTATTAGCTTTCCTAATTACTTGCTGTACTTGCATACTAGCTTTTTGTGATTCGTGCACTAGGACACACAGATCTCTCTGCACCTCAGAGCTCTGCAATCTCTCATCATTTAGATAATACGCATCTTTTTTATTCTTCCTGCCAAAATAGACAATTTCATATTTTCCCACATTATACTCCATTTGCCAGATCTTTGCCCACTCACTTATGTCTCTTTTTGCAGCCTCTTTATGTCCTCTTCACAACTTAATTTCTTACCTATCTTTGTGTCATCAGCAAATTTGGTAATCATTTCTTCAATCTCTTCATCCAAGTTATTTATATAAATTGTGAACAGTTGAGGTCCCAGCACTGATCCCTGTGGCACACCACTTTTTCCATCTTGCCAACCTCAAAAATACCCATTTATGCCTACTCTCTACTTCCTGTTAGCCAGCCAATCTTCTATCCATGCCAATATGTTACCCCCATACAGTGAGCTTTTATTTCCTGCAATAACCTTTGATGTGGCACTTTATCAAATGCCTTCTGGAAACCAAAGTACAGTACATCTACTGGTTTCCCTTTATCCACAGCATATGTTACTTCCTCAAAGAACTCCAATAGGTTGGTTAGACACAATTTTCCTTTCACAAAACCATGTTGACTCTGCCTGGTGACCTTGAGCTTATCCAAGTGCCCTGCTATAACTTCTTTAATAACAGCTTCTAACATTTTCCCTATGACAGATGTTAAGCTAACTGGCCTGTACTTTCCTGCTTTCTGCCTCCCTCCCTTTTTGAATAATGGAGTTACATTTGCTATCTTCCATCTCTCTTGGGACCTTCCTCAAATCTAGGGAGTTTTGGAAAATGAAAATCAATGCATCAACTATCTCACTAGACTCTTATTTTAAGACCCTAGGATGACGTCTATCAGGACCTGAGCCCTTGCCAGCCCGCAGCTCCAACAGTTTACTCAGTACCACTTCACTGGTGAATGTGGTTCCTGACTTCCTGCCCTGCTTCCATCTCCTGGTTTATAGCTGCTTCCAGGATGTTACTAATATCCTCTGTAGTGAAAACTGATGCAAAATACCTGTTCAATTCATCTGCCATCTCCTTGTTTTCCATTATTAATTCTCCAGACTAAGTTTCTATAGGACCAATGCTCACTTTGTTAACTCATTTCTTATTTAAATATTTATAAAACTAACTCTTTTTATATTTCTGGCTAGCTTTCATACTCTAATTTTTCCCTCCTTATTAGTCTTTTAGTCATTCTTTGCTGTTCCTTATATTTTGTCTAATCTTCTGACCTGTGTCTTTGCACAATTATATAATTTTTCTTTTAGTTTGATACTATCTTTAACTTTTCTAGTTAACCACAGATGGAGTGTCCATCCCTTGGACTATTTCTTACACATTGGAATGTATCTATTCTGTGCATTCTGAAATATCCCTTTAAATATTAACTACTGCATCTCTATTGATCTATCCCTTAGCCTAATTTGCCAATTCACTTTAGCCAGCTCTGCTTCATGCCCTTATAATTGCCCTTAGTTAAGCTTAAAAACTTGGTCTCAGACCCACTCCTCTCTCCCTCAAACTGAATGTAAAATTCAATCATATTATGGTTGCTGCTACCTAGGGGCATCTTCACTATGAGATCATTAATTACTCCCATCTCATTGCACAATACCAAGGTCTAATATAGCCTACTTTCCGGCTGGCTCCAGAACATGCTGTTCGAAGAAACTATCCCAAAAACATTCAATGTACTCCTCATCTAGGCTATCTTTGCCCTTCTGACTTTTCCAGTCTATATGTAAATTAAAATCTTCCATGATTATCGCCGTGCCTTTCTGACAAGCTCCCATTATTTCTACCTTTATGTTCAACCCTACCATGTGGTTACTGTTAGGGGGCCTGTGCACAATTCCCACAAGTGACTTCTTGTCTTTACCATTTCCCACCTCCACCCAAATCGTTTCCTGGTTTCCTGAACTTAGGTCATCCCTCTCTATTGTGCTAATACCATCATTAACTAACAGAGCCACCCCTTCATCTTTTCCTCACTTCCTGTTCTTCCTAAATATCCTGTACTCTTCAATATTTGGGTTCCAATTCATGCCCTCCTGCAGCCATGTCTTTGTAATGGCTATCAAATCGGAATTATTTATTTCTTTATGTGCTCTCAGTTCAGTTGTTTCGTTTCGAATGCTACATGCATCAGACACAGAGCTTTTAGTCTTATCCTTTTATTATTGTTATAACCTCTAGTTTCGTCTGTTGATTTACTGTTAGATTTATACTCTCTTTCCCTTCCTGTCACAGTCTGTTTTTCATTTCCCGTAATAATACCTTTCTCTTTTGTCTTGTTGCTACTTTTTTCTTTTTATTCCTTTTATTATTATTTATTCATTCTAGGCATGTGGGGGTCACTGGGTAGGCTGACATTTATTGCCTTGAGAAGGTGGTGGTAAGCCACCTTCTTGAAATACTGCAGGCCATGTGGAGTAGGAACGCACACAGTGCTGTTAGGAAGGGAATTGCAGTTTTTTGACCCAGTGACAGTGAAGGAATGGCGATTTCGTTCCAAGTCAGGATGGTGTGTGGTTTGGAGGGGAACCTGCAGGTGGTGGTGTTCCCATGTATCTACTGCCCTTGTCCTTCTCGGTGGTAGAGGTCACAGGTTTGGAAGATGCTGTCAAAAGAGCCTTGGTGAGTTGCTGTAGTGCATTTTGTAGATGGTGCACATTGCTGCCATTGTGCATTATGGTGGAGGGACTGAATGTTTAAGGTGGTGGATGAGGTGCTAATCAAGCGGGTTGTCTTGTCGATGGTGTCAAGCCTCTTGAATATTGTTGGAGTTGCATTCATCCAGGTAAATGGAGAGCATTTGAACACACTTTTGGCTTGAGCCTTGTAGATGGTGGGCAGGCTTTGGGGAGACAGGAGGTGAGTTACTTGCTGCAGAATTCCCAGCCTCTGACCTGTTCTTGCAACCACAGTATTTATATGGCTTGTATAGTTCAGTTTCTGGTCAATGTTAACCCCCAGGATATTGGTAGAGGGGGAGTTGAGCGATAGTATTCCATTGAATATGAAGGAGAGATGGTTAGATGTTCTCATGCTGGAGTTGGTCATGGCCTGACACTTGTGTGGCCTGAATGTTACTTGCCACTTATCAGCCCAAGTCTGAATGTTGTCCAGCTCTTGCTGAATATGGATATGGATTGCTTCAATATCTGAGGAGTCACAATCATTAGCAAATCCTCACCTCTGCCCTTACGATGGAGAGAAAGTCATTGATGAAGCAGCTGAAGAGAGTTGGGCCTAGGGCACTACTCTGAGGAACTCCTGCAGCAATATCCCGGGAATGAAGTGAATGACCTCCAACAACCACAATCATCTTTCTTTGAGTTATGATTCCAACCAGTGGAGAGTTTCCCCCCTGTCTCCCATTGACTCCAATTTTGCTAGGGCTCCTTGATGCCACACTTGGTCAAATGCTGCCTTGATGTCAAGGGCAGTCACTCTCACCTCATTTTTGAATTCAGCTCTTTTGTCCATGTTTGGACTGAGGCTGGAATGAAGTCAGGAGCTGAGTGGCTCTGGCAGAACCCAATCTGAGCATCAGTGAGCAGGTTATTGCTGAATAAGTGCCGCTTGAGAGCGGCAGTAATGGGGCAGTAATTGAGTATGTTGGATTTGTCCTGCTTTTTGAGAACAAGACATATGTGGGAAGTTTTCCACATTGCCAGGTAAATTCCAGTGTTGTAGCTGTACTGGAACAGGTTTTTTTCATAACAATTTCCTTTCCTGCTGTCAGTCTGCTAATTTTGTAACTGAACTGGAGATATTTTCCAAATTGTGCATCACAGGTGCACATTTTCCACTTTAACATAAGCTGGGCTTATCCGTACCCTCTTCTTGAACAATGGCATAACATTTGCAGTCCTCTGGCACCAACCCTGAATATAAGGACGTTTGGAAGATTATGGCCAGCTCCTCTATAATTTCCACCCTTATTTTCCTCAGTGTCCTTGGATGCATCTCATCTGGTCCAGTTGATTTATCAACATTAAGTACAGCCAGCTGATCTAATACCTCCTCTTTATCATTTTTTAGCCCAACTGGTGTCTCAATTACCTTTTTTTGCACTGACTTGGCAGCATTTCTTCCTCGATAAAGACAGATGCAAAGTACTCATTTGGTACCTCAGCTATGTCCCCTGCCTCCATGCATAAATGCCCTTTTTTGTCTCTAATTAGTCCCACTCCTGCCTTAAACATCCTTTTAGTATATATATATATGTCTAATGAAGACTTCCAGATTTTTCTTTGAACCGAATTTTCACGATTGCGGGGGAACACATCCCTGCTGACTCCAGCGGGCCCCATGCCATTTTACACTCCAGCAAGTATTGATTGGCATAAGGCGGGACTTCCACCCATCAATGGGAAGAGGTCCTGTCTTGGAGAGCTGCCAGCCACTTAGATTGGTCGGCAGCTCTCCAGTCCTTCCAGAAACAGTACCACAGTAGCCTGAAGAGGTACTGTAGGGAGCTGCCTGGAACTATAGTGCTGGGAACTGGAAGAAAGGTAAGTGGCAAGTGTCCCAGGATGGGAAGAGAGGGGAAGGCCTAGGGGGTGGTGAGGGGTGCAATTGGAGTCCTGAAGGATAGGCCAGGAGTGGAGGGAGGTCCACAGGTCACTGGGCCTTAAGGAGAGTAAGCCCCTAGTCAGAAAGGGGCTTCTGATGGAGGCGCCTCCCCCTCCCGCCTGAGATTGAACTCTGTTCATTTTTGGGTTTGGCCCCTGATATGTCATTCACCTGCTAGCCTAAAAATTGCGGCCATTAAGTGGCCACTTAAGGGTCTCAACTGGGACATGGGTGAGCTTTCCATCCAAGGCCATTCCTGCCCCAGCGTAAAATCGTGACCAGGTTGGACGGGCGGGATCCCAGAGGGAATCCCCTCCATGCAATTTCCTGCTTCCCACCTCAGAACCCACTGAGGGGGCGGGGGTGCACAAAATTTTGGAATTTATGTTAGGTGCCACTCTCTTCTCAAGCTCTGTCATTGTTTCTCTTATTTCTTTTTTCACTTCTGCCCTGAACTTTGTTTAACAAAAACAGAATTACCTGGAAAAACTCAGCAGGTCTGGCAGCATCGGCGGAGAAGAAAAGAGTTGACGTTTCGAGTCCTCATGACCCTTCGACAGAACAGACAGTCACTGAGAAAGGAGATATGGCTGTGAAAGCGGGTTTTAGTAAACACCTTGTCAAACACTAGGAGGGAAATGGAAAGCAAGGAAGGTGAGCAAGACAACAGAGCGATACGGAAATCTTGTCGCAGAGAGGAACAGAACTTCTTCAAGGAGGTAGGCATTTCTTGAAGAGCAGTGGCAGTCAATTAAACACAGAGATAAAAACAAAAAAACTGCGGATGCTGGAAATCCAAAACAAAAACAGAATTACCTGGAAAAACTCAGCAGGTCTGGCAGCATCGGCGGAGAAGAAAAGAGTTGACGTTTCGAGTCCTCATGACCCTTGAATTTTGTTTAGTCTATCTGTTTCTCAATTGTATTATTCAGTAAACATCTGTAATATGCCCCCTCTTTCTGCTTCAACTTATTCTATACCTCTTGTGTCATGCAGGGAGCTCAAACTTTGTTTGTCCTACCTTTCCCCCTTGTGGGGATGTACCTCAGCTTTTCCCAGGCTCTTTGAAGGTAGCCCATTGTTTCATTACAGTGCTGCCGTCCATTCTTTAATTTAAATTTATCTGGGCCAGATCCGTTCTCACCCCCTTGAAGTTAGTCCTCCCCCAATTAAGCTTTTCACTCTGGATTGCTCTATGCCTATTTTCTATTGCTAACCTAAACCTTATGATGCTATGATCACTGTCCCCTAAACGTTCCCCTACTGACACTAGATCCACTTAACCCATCTCATTCCCCAGAATCAGGTCTAGCAGTGTCTCCTTTGCCATTGCGCCAGGAATGCAGTGATCTAAAAAAAATCTCTTGAATAGACTTTGTAAACTCATCCCTTCTTTGCCCTTTACACTATCACTATCCCAGTCTATATTAGGATAATTAAAACCCCTCATTATATCTGCTCTATAGTTGTTGCAACTCTCTGTAATTTCCTTGCAAATATGATCCTCTATATCTTTCCCAACAGTCAATGGCCTATAGAATGCTCCCAAAAGTATGATAGTACCACTATTATTTCCTATTCACCAAATAAATTCTATCCTCGACAACCATGGAACATCTGTCATCTCCAGCACTGGAATGTTCTCCTTATTGAGTACTGCAACTTCCCTTTTTTTTTTCCTATCTTTCCTGGACATCTTGTATCCAGGAATATCCAGTCCTGCCCTATTTTGAGCCAACTTCTGTTATGTCATAACATCATTTTCCCACGTAACTATCTGTGCCTGCAGCTCAACAAACCACACTTGTGCATTGGCACAAATGCACAGTAAATGTAAGAGAGAATTTAACCATCCCCCCTTGACATTCAATGGCTGTAGCATTACCGAATTCTCCAACATCAGCATCTTGTTGGTTACCATTGACTAGGAACTTAACTGGTCCAACCATATAAATACTGTGGCTACAAGAACAGGTCAGAGGCTTGGAATTCTGTGGTGAGTAACTCACCTCCTTGACAGGGATAATTCATGTTTTAAGCCTCCCATTGTGCCTTTACACATATAATAGCAATTAGAAAAGAAGGTACAATTTGGAGGGAAGTACCAGATGCCATAAAAATCTGCCAGCACTGTGGCGCCAAAAAGATTCACAGGCATGAACAGTGTTCTGAAAATGCTGCAGAATGCTTTCTTTGCAGAAGAATTGGCCATTTCAAGAAAATATGCCAAACTAAATTCTCTAACTTCACAGATTTCAAAGAAAAAAGTCTTCACGCATTAGGCTATTAATGGAGCTGAAGAATTTTGTCCTGAAGAGGGACAAAAAATATTTCCTGGATGAGATCAATGGCACCAACTATGCATTCTAGAAGACTGCAGCAAGTATAAAGGTTTTATCAGACACGAACCATGGTTACCAATGTATTGCCTACAACCAATGGAAACCCAGCTATACAGTCCAGGAGGGATCAAACTAAAAGTCACGGGAAAGTTACAGGCAACACTGCAGTGCAAGGAAAAGCAGTACTGGAAACTTTGTATGTTCTACAGAATGAGGAATTCCCTCTTTTAAGTAGAAGAGCTTGTATGGACCTCAATCTTATCAGGAAAGTCGAAGAAATCAATCAGCAAGAATGGCTTCAGAAATTAATCCCTGAACTATCCAACTGCAATGCAGATCTGGTTTGCAAATTCAGAGCTGACTTTTTGATACTCTTCACAGAGATTGATAGTCCAGCCATTTTGTAGGAGGACATCCAGGAGAGTAAAAGTCCATTCACTCACAATGAATGCACAGTGAAAAAAATAGACTAGAAAAAACATGAGAATAAGAGCAATCTCTCACCATTCTGTAGTATTGCTTCAGAAGTGGAAGATGGAAACCTTTGTTCAATTAAATTATTAATTATTTTAAAATAGTAAAATCAATTTAAAAATCTCTGTTCAAATATCACATTCATCCAAAAATGGTGACCTTCTAAAAAGTACATCTGCACCTATCCATCCACCAAAAGTGGTCATCAAGGATGCTAGCAGACAAAGAGGTTGAAAACAAGACATGGAACAAAGCCACACAATGTCTGCCTTTTATATGTGGGAAGAAAGTGATCTTATTGAAAAACAAGGTCTGCTGGATTTTGAGGGAAATCAAGACTTTGACCAGGTGGATTCCTCACAGCTTCCCATCCTACCCAAAGAATTATTTCTAGGACAGAAGTTCAGGACTATCCGAGAATTCAAGAACAAGACTCTGCAAGGATTCATTGCTCCAGAAGTCAGGAAGGGCAGAAAAAAACAAACAAATGAAAGAAGGAAAACTCAAGAAGCAAGGATGTGAAACGAAAAGAGTGTGATAAACCTGCTAAATCAAATTAAGAGAGAGGAAAATGTGGTTGAGAGAGGTATATCAGTGAAGAAAGGAAGAAACGGATCAAGTTCAGATCCAGAAGTTGGACCAAGGGAAAGAAGGAGTAATAGTCCAGAGAGTTGAGAATCAATAGAGCTCTTATTTAGTACATACTTTAGAAGGCACTATATGTAGAAACCGGAGGAATCTTATTTCTAGTCGTCAAAGTCATATATTTGGAAGAACAAAATGTTAAGTCAGAAATTAATGAACAACTATATACCACAACTCTCAATGAAGACCATCCAAGTCAAGAAAAAGAAGTTCAAAGAGATACTACTGATTTTCAAAGTCTGACAAGAACACAATCAGGGAGATTTGTGAAGCCTCCTGGCAGATTGAATCTGTGACATCAGTGACTTGGGGAGGATGGGACAGTAAGTAAATATGAATGTAAAAAATATGGACAAAGACTTGGGGGGAGATGTAGTATTAGGGTTTGTAAGGGTTAATGTGTGGGACTGTGTAAGTAGCACCTCCCATATTGATGATGTAACAACACATGACTAGGAGAGGAGGGGGAGAATGTTCAAGGCATCAGCAGTGTAACACCTTGTCATGGATAGCTGTACATAAGTTTAGTTGTACAATAAACCAGTTATTGTTTGGACATATCAATGTCTCAGTATCATTCCAAAGCTGGACTAACTAACTTATAACTTTTGCTCCAGTGAGGAATTAGCTTACAGTGGCTGACACCCATCTCTCTTCAGGGGGTTGCATGCACACAGCCTAATAAGCTCCAACCAAATGCAGAAGTTGGACAGTTCAAGATGCCTTCCTAATATGCTATCAGTTTTGCTAATTATAAACTGCACTCCCACCCATAACCCACAGCCAACCTACATGCTCTTCAAAATTAAAATTCAGGACAACAGAATGGATAGAGATAATTACAGTAGTGGGAAGTTCATGTGGATTATAAATATTGGCACAGACCAGTTGGCTTGCCTCTGGGTTGTTCTATGTAATATGTAAAAAAAAGTGGCATAAAGTAAACCAGATTATTACTTCAAAGTATGCCAGAGAACACATATGTACAAACATTTGAACAAACAAATTAGCTTGACAAGGATGTATTCAATGAACGGCATGACACTAGGAAGTTCTTAGGAACAAAGGGACCTTGGCGTCTTTGTCCATAGATCTCTGAAGGCAGAGGGGCATGTTAGTGGGATGGTGAAAAAGGCATATGAGACACTTGCCTTTATCAATCGAGGAATAGATTACAAAAGTAGGGAGGTCATGTTGAGGTTGTATAGAACCTTGGTGAAGCCACAGCTGGAGTACTGTGTGCAGTTCTGGTCGCCAACAGAAGGATGCGATTGCACTGGAGGGGGTGCAGAGGAGATTCACCAGGATGTTGCCTGGGATGAAACATTTAAGTTATGAAAAGAGGTTGGATAGACTTGGGTTGTTTTCATTGGAGCAGAGAAAACTGAGGGGCGATTTGATCGAGGTGTACAAGATTATGAGGAGCATGATCAGGGTGGATAGGGAGCAGCTGTTCCCCTTAGTTGAAGGGTCAATCACAAAGGGACATAAGTTCAAGGTGAGGGGCAGGAGGTTGAGGGGGGATGTGAGGAAAATCTTTTTTACCTAGAGGGTGATGACGGTCTGGAATGCGCTACCTGGGATGGTGGTGGAGGCGGGTTGTCTCAAATCCTTTAAAAAGTACTTGGCATGTCATAACATTAAAGGCTATGGGCCAAGTGCTGGTAAATGGGATTGGGTAGGTAGGTCAGGTGTTTCTCATGTGTTGGTGCAGACTCGATGGGCCGAAGGGCCTCTTTTGCACTGTGTGTTTCTGTGAGCTGGGGTAAGCCATTTGGCCCCTCGAGCATGCTCTGCCATTTGACACGATCACGGTGGATTGTGGACTCAACTCGACTTTCTTGTCTCCTGCTATACCCTTTAACTCCCTTATTAATCAAAATTCTATCTAATTCAGCCTCAACACAAATGAAAAATAGTGGAAAGTAAATATGGGACAAAGACCAGGAGAAACAACTGTACTTACAATGTGATAAATGGAATAATTTATCAAGCAAGCCAATAGTGACAAAAGCTTGCAATGTTATTCAACATAAAATTAGATAGGATGGTTATTAGAAGGATACGTTTTGCTGCATTGAATGCATCTTGCTAACACAAATTTGAAATTTGAATAGGTGTTAGACCTATTACTGCTAAGTTTGCAGTGAAATGAAACTAGAATGATATGTTATAAATGATAATGTGAGCTTTAGTACAGCAGATCAATATCCTGACTATAAAGCATATTTATATGATGTGAGCTGAGAGCATATTCATATATCTGTTTACCTTCTTTGGTGCCAATGCAAAATTTCCAAGCGAGCAATTATTTTTGCTGCTAAAACAGAGCAAGGTGTTGTAGGTCATAGCTGATGGTTATGTTAATTAGAAAAGCATTGCAAGCTTTACAGAAAATTGCTCCACATGAATGCATCAGTTCATCAGCCTGGTGCTTCTCGGCTTTCAAAATGTAATGTTGAAGTCACAAAAAAATGTATTTCCATGTTGTTTCCCTGACCTGTTTGACTTTAATTGACATGTGCTGTCTGTAGTTTTTTATTACGCGTTGTTAAACATGGAACTTGTTTCTTGGATCAGCCTCATAATCTTTGCAAGGTTAAATCTACAAAGTAAGCAAATTAATTAAAGAACCCCATTCACTTTTCAACTTACTATTAGTAGATATAGAATACAGATTGTTGGAACATGCTATAAAGGTATTTATAGCACAAAGTTGATCTGGAATTAAAATTTTGCTCAACTGAAGGTCACATTTGCACACAAATGCAAAACTAGCTCAGAATTTCAGAAACATCCTTCACTCTAGCTATTTTGTTGTCTCAAATCCTTTAAAAAGTACCTGGATGAGAACTTGGCATGTCATAACATTAAAGGCTATGGGCCAAGTGCTGGTAAATGGGATTGGGTAGGTAAGCTATGCTTGTATGTCAGATGTTGTTTGGTTGGTAATACTTGTGCCTCTGAGTTAGGAGGTTGTGGGTTCAAGTCCCACTGCAACATTTGAGCACAAAATCAAATTGCCACTCCAGTGCAGTACTGGACTGTCAGATGTGCTGTCTTTTGGTTGAGATATTAAACTGAAGCCTTGCCTAGCCCCCTCAGGGGGATGTAAACGATCCTGAAGCACTCCTTCAAAGAAGGAGTTATCCCTGGTGCCCTGACTAATATTAATTCATCAATCAACATCATTAAACAGTTTATTTAATCATTACCATGTTGTTGTTCATGGTAGCTTGCTGTGTGCAGATTAGCTGCTCCATGTCTTACAACAGGGATTCCATTCAAACTCATTGGCTGTAAAGCACTTTGGGACATGCTCTGGTTCCTTTTATTTTTCTTCGCCAAGTTGTGCATATCTTGGTAATGAAACCTGAACTGGCTTTCACCGACAAATACTTTTGAGAAAAGTTCTGGAAAAAGACCATAATCCCACGTACTAAAAATAAAATTTGATTTACTGAGTTACCATAAAAAGGAAAACAATATGGAGGCAATGGAAAACAGTGAGGTCAAGGTGATATTATAAATGTATCATTATAATGGGTCAGTGATAGCAGAAGCAAAGACAATTGGCACACTTTGACACATGACAAAAACTATAGGGACAGGATAAGGGAGCTGATATTGATTTCAAAAGCACGTAAGATGAATAAAAGCATTCTTTCAACCGTATTAAAGTAGTGTTGCTCATTATTTAAAAGAAAGTATTTTGTAAATATTTCTCTTTTTTAAAAACAAAAGTTTCAGTGAATAGAAGTATCTTTCTCCCTGCTTCTCAAAAACAGATTTTCCAAATGCTTAAACCCTGAATATAATCCTGACCACATGCCCAACAGGAATGGGATGCAGGGGTGAGGTGATAACAGAGACAACATGGCATTCGCCATTACAGTTGCACCCCATACCATTTTAACAGGCATGTTTTGACCAGCATTGGAGGACCTTGCCCTAGGTAGATGAGGTTTTCATTGAAATTCTAAAGTTGGTGGATGATATCATTCAGATTGCAGCGAGATTTTAATTCCAATTTTCAGGTTTGTCGGCTGGTACAGACCTCACCAGGAGCAGCAGGTGGAGAAGAAGACTTAAGCCAGGAGACCCCAAGAAAACCTTTCCTGTCCTAGGCTTTTCCTTTCTCCCAACCACAATCACATATTCCTCCTCAACCCGAACCACTACTAGAGAGCATTCAAATGACCTTCAGAATCTCTCAATGTATCACAGTAAACAGCTGAACCTGATAGACTAAAAATACAGCAAAGGTGAATTTAAACATTGATTGACAAATCCAAAGTAACCTTTCACCTGCCTAACAATTTTTCTGTTGTGTAAGCATACAATGACATGATCTACTTTTCCAAGGATCCAGATTTTTGATTGCCTTACAGGCAACTGTACTGGAAATTTGCTGCTAACAGTTTCCAGTGCCCAGAGGAAGAATAAAAAGATTGAATTAATCTATTGGAGCACTTTTTTAAAAAAGAAGTTAAGCTATCTACTTTCTAGCCAGAGTTTTGTTTTCTTAGACCATGCAGTATTGTTAACTCTGATACAAGATCATCTGACTTTGTACTGAACTTGTTCTGTGATAACAATTCACAAATTATAGAAGGAATCAGTGCAAAAGATGCATGAAAATTTCCTAATAGTTTGGACAGTACTGCTCCTGTCATCTTTTGACCTGAGCATTGGGTTCAGTAAATGTCAGTAATTTTTTTAACAAGGCATTTTACCAAAACATATTTAGGATTCCTTGGCTGTCATTGCCTTTGACTTTCCTAGATCACAACACTTCAAAAATGCTTAATTGCCTGTAAAGCATTTTGGGGATCCTGAAATGCGATATATGAATGTGCGTTCTTTCGTTTCTTCTGATTTTCAGTGTCTTAAGTGACTGTAAGGTCAATGTTGTTATTTTTCTAATTAATTAAATATATATGGGGCAAAATTTCCCGTGTTGGGGGGAAGTGCAGGAGCGGGCGTGGGCGGTCGGCCCTCTGATCGGCGCCCTCAATTAGGGGCGCACTGCCATTTTTCGTGGGCGGGCCAATTAAGGCCCACCCAGTGTGACGTCTTTACAGAAGTGCTGTTTGCTCCCTGTGCGGGCGAGGCGGGGAATGGCAAATGTGGAAGTACGCTCCGATCTCCCTGAGACTAAGTGCTGCCTTAGGGAGATTGGTTCCCAAAGGGAAAAAGTTATTCTTTGGAAAATGTCTTTTACCATCCATGTCTTCTCATGTGACAATGTCACATGAGTTCGGACATGGACATAACTTTAATTAAAAGTTAATCTTAATTTTTTAATTCAGTCATGCCAGTGCTCCCGACCTGCCCGCCAACTTAAGGTTGGATGGGTAGGTCCATTAATTGCTGTAATTGCTTTTCGAATGGCCTCAATAGGCCGCTGACAGATCGGTGGGTGCACAGCTGACTCGGCTGCGTCCCCGCCAACCTGAAAATGCAAATGACGCGGGATGATGCCGGGAGTTTTCTGCGTCATTTTACCCGCGGATATGCAGGGTCCCCCCCGCCACCCCACCAACGACAAAGTGAAAATTCGGCCCATGAAATAAATGCTGCTATCCAAAATGTCTGGTGATGTCAAAAGGACAGAAAAGTTCTGTCATTTCAAAGAGCACAGTCTATGCCCAAGGTGTAGTGCAGTAAGGCATATCCCTACAATGAAATGAAGTAAAACAACACAAGAAACAATTGGTCTACGTGCCTTCCTGAAAATTCAGTCTGCAAGATTTAGCAATTTCAATGCTATTTTATTGTAGGCCATGAAATGGTACCAGACATAATTGTATCCATTTATTCATCCTAAAATAGAAGGATATTAATGGGTTTTTGATATTAGTTTAAAGTCTGTCTTGCATATTCTGTTGAATACAGGGATGCTAATAATTCCTGTATGCATGGCCCTGAAGTGGAGTGGGAGCAGTTACAGTCAGGGATTCTGGCATTATGGGAAGCTGGGTGAGGAGGAGTAGAAAGATCGTTGGGACTAGAATATGAGGAGATAGCCATGCTTCAGTAAGAAGCCCTGGTAAAATCACATCTAGGTCACTGTAAGCAGTTCTGAGCACCATGCCTTAGGAGGTTATATTGGCCTTGGAGGAACTGCAGCATAAATATACCAGAGTAAATTAAATTATTGGAGAGGTTACACAAATATCCTGGCACTTAGATAGAGAAACAATTTCTGGGAGTTACCCAGCACTAGGGTCCTAGTCTAAAAATTAGAGCCAGATCTTTTAGAAAATAAATGAGCTAACATTTTTACAAACAAAGAGTTGTAGAAGTTTGGAACTCTCTTCTGCAAGTTGCAGACGCTACATGAATTATAAATATTAAAGCTGAGATTGATGAATTTTTGTTATCTACAGTTATTGTGGAATATGGAGCAAAGGCAAATATATGGGACAAATTTTCCCCCCATTGGGGGATGTGCAGGAGCGGGCGCGGGCAGGTAGGTTCCCGATCGGCGCCCTCAGTTGGGGACGGCCACCATTTTACGTGGGTGGGATAATTAAGGCCCGCCCAGTGTGATGTCCGCTCGGGAGCACTGTGCACTTCCCTCAGCACGAAAGAGCACACAGATCTCCCTGAGGCAAAGTGCCACCTCAGGGAGATTTCTGGAAGCTTCAAAAATTTTTAGAAAAAAATTCCTGCCATGTCCCCTAATGTGACACTGTCACATGAGCTGGGACATGTCAATTTCTTTTATTTCAACATTCTGCAAACATTTAAAATCCCTCATGAAACCTCATCCCGCCCGTGGATGAGGTTTCATATCTTTTCCAAAGCCCGCCTGGGCTCCCGGCCTGCCCGTCAACCTTAAGGTTGGATGGGCAGGTCCATTGATTACCTCAATTACTTTATCAATGGCCGTAAGTGGCCTGCCGACAGGTTGGCAGGCGTGCAGCCGGCTCAGCTCCGAGCGGGCCAACCTGAAAATGTAAATGGCGCGCGGTGACATCGAACGCCCACCCGACGTAATTTTATGTATTGGCAAACGAGCCCCGCCCCCCCACTCGCCGACTGGAAGATACAGCCCATGGAGTCAGGTCACAAATCAGCCATGAACTCAATGAATGACAGAATAAGCTCGAGGGGCTAAATAGCTTATTCCAATTCCTGTGTTCCTATGTTCCTTTTTCAGAAGCAGAAAGCCTGGAAGTACTCAGCAGCCTATACACGGATCACTGTGCATATGATTAATTTCCATTTTATCACACTACAATAAGCAATCTGATTGTTTCACATCAAACATATATAGATATACGTTGGGATCTACGGACATAAATTTACAGTGTCAGGAAATGCCCTTTAGTCAATTAGCTGCTATTATCCTCTACATCCAAATCATTATCAAGTGCCAGGAGTATATATGACAATCTACCTCCTCTACTCCCTATTGTACTGTTGCACTTTCTAGGGTCGTAAAATTACAAAAATGAACAAATAAAATAGGTCTCTTTACAATGGAAATTAGATATAGTAAACAAGCTAAATGTCAATTATTTTTAGAACTGTCATTAAGAACTAAAAGGATGAATTTTTAGACACTGATCATAACTCACATTAAATTCCAACAGGCAGTAGCACTGTTTTAGGTTCAAATTAACATCGCAAAGGAGTATTTAACCTAGATGCAAGAGAACCATAAGGAAATCAGGAAATGTGGATTCCCAATTCATTTGATGATGAGAGCTTCCTTTCTCCTTTGAGATTCTTTGAAAAATACTATTAACATGCACAGATTCACTGAAGACAAAGCCAGGTAACAGTACCAAAACACACCATAGTGCTGATTGATGAAAATTTAAATCAACTAATCTGTTGGTTAAGATGCTCATAGCATTTTCATCCAAAACTTCTATTGTGGAGGAAGCAAAGACATGTGCTTCAATTTATATTGTGGTGGGTGGGGAGAGGGGTGGTGGTGGTTAGTTTGGGGAGCAGAATGGGTGCTGGGAATCCTGATAAAGGGCAAAGATTCCAGCAACTTTATGACGTGGAGGGTGTGACAATCTAAAAGGCAGGGTCTTTTTTATATATATTTTATGGGAGCTGGGTGTCACTGGCTAGACCAGCATTTATTGCCCGTCCCTAATTGTCCTTGAGAAGGTGGTGGTGAGCTGCCTCTTGAACCACTGTAGTACATGTAGTATGGGCACCCCACAGGAGATCATTCTCATGGGCCATGAGTTTCAGCCTCCTGCCACCAGATTTTCACTTGCCTCTCCCACCACAACCGCCACTGGCCGGGTAATCAATCAGTCTGGGTGTTGGCAGGGAAAATCTGGTGGCAGGAGATGGAAGCTCATGGGCTGTGAGAATGATCTCCTGCACTCAGTGGGTGGACAGATTCCAGGCTTTGCGGTGGGAGGGACTGGCACAGGTTTCCTCTTGCTGAGAGTTGGGGGGACTGAGGTGCAATAAAGATGGAGGTTAAAATTCAAGATGTGGTCCATGTTATTCCAAGTTATATGTCATGTCCAGCTGTGCCTGTGTTGGCTTTTTGAAAGACCCATCCACTTAGTTCCACTCCCCTGTTCTTTCCCCATTGCCCTGCAAAATTCTTTTCAGATATTTATCTAGTTTCCTTTTAAAATATACCTTAAATCAGCTTCCTCCACCCTTGTAGAATGAGGGGAACTTGTTGTTAATTGTATATTAATTTTGTTTAATTTTAAGCAAGTGCTGAGCATTAACAGGGGATTCACTTGTTCCCCTATAAATTGGCACAGCCTGAAACTGTGGTGAAACTCAGCAGGTCTGGCAGCATTTGCGGAGAGGAACACAGTTAACGTTTCGAGTCCGTATAACTCTTCAACAGTTCTGAGTTTTTCCAGGTATTTTTATTTTTGTTTTGGATTTCCAGCATCTGCAGTTTTTTTGCTTTTGTCTGAAACTGTGGTGGTTGGGGTTAGGAGGTGCATGCTTGTAATATGTAACTCTATTAAAAAATGCTTATAAAGTATATAAAGATTGGCTCCAGTTCCATCCTTCACCAACTAGATTTCTGGAGTATAACATGGCAGCAGAAATGGTTGCTGAAAGTTGAAGGTTGGAAATTAAGAAAAAGCTTTTCAGGCAGAAAACTGCAATCCTAGTGACCATTGTGGAAATGGCAGGAAGCAAGTGTGAATTATTTGGGTATTATCGCCCTCTGATATTCTCAGAGGCTGAGGATGAGATTTTCCCTTTGGCCTTTCACAGGAATTGTAGCAGGTGGGACGGAAATCTTGGCATGCCTGCAAAAGGTCTGTTGACTTTGGGTGGGAACTTCTGGCCCCCATGGCAAGCAGGGCTGGAAAATCCCGCCCTGAGCCATATGGTCAGTGGAAGAATGAAGTCGATATGTGGACTTGGATTATGGCCCTTCCAAAAAAGGAACAAGACACTGGGTTTATCATTGCCTACGAGAAGTAAAATCAAAGTAAATCATGTTTTAAAACAGACCCCTGGAAAGTGATGTTGATTTGGATCTTCCAATAGAGTTTCTGGATGAAAACTACAAGAAACATAATAAATGTCCGTAAGATATGGTCAGAATTTGAATTCAGAAAATGGATGATCATTCCATGGAAGAATATATCATGGACTTTAATGGGTTGTTTAAGGATTGACAAAATTCCATTTGGCAATCCCTTGATTAGTATTAGCATTTAAATTTCTGGATGCTAAGGTGTCTAATATAGGCAAGCAACTGGCTGTAATTGGCTTTTGGTCCTGATGGAACAGAAGTCTATTGAGTTGATAAAGATCGCAGAGACAGAGTGATGACAGGGATTAGAGATCATGGGGAGGGGCATCTGGTGTTTGCGGTGGGTGGAGAGAAGCTAGGCAGAGAGATCCTGTTGGTACAGATTGACAAGGTAGAGATTACAGGGAGCAGGATGATGGAGGGAGAATTAGTAGGGAGGGAGAGATGATACAAGGTAAAAGTTGTGGTGAGGCTGGAGATTTCAGTGGTGCGAAGAATCACTGGGGAGTGATCATGGAGAGAGAGCAATCTCGGGAATAGAGATCACAAGGATAGAGATCATAGGGAGGGAGAGATCACAGGAATAGAAATCACATGGAGAGAGAGATCAAAGGGAGAGAGAGAGATGACAGGGGTTGTGATCAGGGGAGAATGGCACAGAGATCAGGGTAAGAGGAGAAATTATGGGAAGTAGAGATCGTAGGAAGGAATGATTGGGGAAAGAGAAGTGGGAGGACATCATGGGGTGCAGAGACTGTGTGGGAAGAGATCATGGGTGTTAGAGATTGCCTGGGGAGGGATGTAAGGAGGAGAGATTACAGGGTGTAGGGATCCCAAGGGAAGTGTTTGCAGGAGCGAATAGATCATTATTGCTTAGAGATTGCAAGGGGAGAGATTGTGGGGTGGTAGTGATCTTAGGGGAAAGGATTATGATAAGGGAGAGTTCAAGGAGAGAAAGATGGCAGAGTGGAGCGATCATGGGATGCAAGGATCATAAGGGGAGAGATTGCAGGAGCTTGTCATGCATGACATTGTGACTAAAGGGTTCATTGTTTCCGTACAGAAGTATACTGGGTGAATGAGCAGGTGGAGGGGCCTAGTTTGGCATGGGGGGCATGGGGAAGAACTTTCGAATTTACCTTTCAAAAGGCTCTCCCATCCAGACCATGAGATCTCTGAGGGGCTGTGAGCCATGTCTCATTGCAAAACTTTCTCGAAAATTGTGGCGGGGTTGGACATGCCCCTCTCCACAATGCAGCCGGCCAGGTTAGATGTGCAGGTTGCGGGCTCGTGATCTGAACCATCCTGCATGCTTATCCTGCACTGACGAAAACTGAGAGTACCAGGAATACCAGGTCCCACCTGGTCTTTTTAAAGGTCCATGGAATCTCCTCAACTCTGCGAAAAGCCAGCACAATTGTGGGCCATTTTTTGGGTGTGTGTATTCTTAACAGCGAATTCACATTACTGAGGAGGGGTTAAGTCTCAACTCACCTTGAAAAGAAATAAGCTTTCTGTGAGCTTTACAAGGAAATAACTCTCTTAAGCTTATATTCCTGCATTATGAACATATTTCTTTACTCGGATTCCTTCACAAAGCCCATCGAAAGTTTCTGGGTCAGTTTAAGTATAATGACAATTGGTACCGTTCATCTGCCACTGACTGTGAGTTTGATAGACAAATGCATGTAATCTGTCCTGTAAATGCACTGGTCACCATATTCAAAGCATGGGCCTTTCTGTTGTCCAGAATTCCCATCTGATGGAGCCATTATGCACCTTGCATACCTGAATAGATTGTCAGGCTTGTTAAAGGACCTTGATGCAATATTCAAATACAGAAAGAAGGGTTTGCACAGTGAAAGCTCCATCAGTTATACCATGGCATGAGTGGCCTAACAAATGGTCCTTAAATGGTACATTTCTTTGGAACCAATAGATGCTGTAATGTTCCTCCTGGCTCAACAAAATTACTGCAGACCCCTCACATCCCAGGTTCACTGCCATTCACACCCCCAATGCTGGTTGCACCTCTTACTGCTCCACTCTCCCTCACCACTGGCGTGCTGAACATCAAGCCAGTTGAAATCACTCAAGCCCCAACCAGCCAGTTGCATCTGAATACGTGATTGGTACCTGCATCTCACCAGTTTCTTTCAATTGAAGTTTATTGCTGAATTTGTCTCTGGTTTCTTGCCGACATCAATGCATGTTTTGTTTGCACCCATTTTCATCACAAGTTTAATTTCTCCCCCTAATTGTCATCAGTGTAAGCAACCAAGTCTTCAAGGAATTCAATTGTTCCTTCATCTCTTATCTGATGCTGCCTAACCTGGGGAGTGTTTCCAGTATTTCAGACTTCCAACATCCACTGTATTTTGCTTCTGTTTCAGTTGCTCCTTTGTTTGGTATCATGTGTCTGACACTTATTGAATCTACATTGTTTAAGGCTTTGGTTTAGTAGAGTTAAAAACTCTTGTGTACGTGCACCTGATGGAATTATTTTTTTATTATTTAAAGAGAAGCTATAAATTGAAACCATTTGCTCTAATTAGATACTAAGTGCAAGCTAAAACATCCTGCCTTTGGCCATAATCTGCATTGTGATATAGCAGATTTCCATTAAGCTACTGACAGGCAGGATAGTTACTCTTCATTTGTGTGAATGAACAAATGGAATTACATGCTTTGTGAAATATACATTTCACATTTCTCCCAGAGACAATAAGTCATAAGACTAATTCAGTGAAGAACATAACATAAAAAGGATGAGAAACTTTATATATACTTATATATATGTCACCCACGCATGCACAGGTTGACTTGGCGAGGCAGATAGTTTGCAAGATTGGACTCTGAAGCAATGCTTGTGATGGATGATTCAAATCAATTTTTTTTGTCCATTTTTTATATTATCCCTTCTATTATCATTCTCCCCTTGGGTTGCTAGCTATTTTCTAAATAAGAGGTGGCCAGCTGAGCTGTTGCAAAGCCTGAGTTTATGCCACTCAGGGACAAATTACAAGAGAATATTGTCTTTGGCTTGACAATATCCTCTTTGTTCACTCAAACAATGTGTAAGTAGTGCCATACAGGTGGGATTTTACACTGGATGTTCCCTACATGCCCCCCATCCCCACCCAGGTGTGGGTGAGAGCTTGGGAAAGGTGGGCGCGGGGGGCACAAATTCGGGTGGGAGGTGGGAGAGGGGGGGTGTCGTGCCTATCACTGCTGGGAATTTACAAGTGGTGAGGTAGATGGTGGATGACCCGCTGCCCTTAGGCCCACTTGAGGATCATATGTGACCAATTAATGGCCACTTCAGGACCTCTTCCTGCCACCAATGTTATCTTACAAGCAGAGAATGGGGACCTTTCCCACTAAAACCTGGCATCCTCCCTGTGGACTCAGTGATAGGAAGGTAGGGACCCTCATAATCAGGCACTCTCTATCCACAGAGGATCCCCCAAGGGCAAGGGCCACCCCTGCTGGGAGATCATCCCACTTCCCTCGTGATCAACCTTAAACCCTTCACTGGGGCTGACCTGATAGGCCATAGTGAGCCCCAACCCCATTTACCTGCACTCCAAGCCTCCTCGATGGTGGCTGACCTGGGGATTGTTGCAGTCTCAGAAACACTACTCCAGGTGGCACTGCTGAGTACTGAAGTGCTGCCAGTTTTCTGATTGGCCAGCAGTTCTTGGAGGTAGAACACCCTGCCTCAGAGGGGCAGAAACCATGACTGTAGGCTGCCTGCTCAATGGAAAACAAATAGTTGTGGCTTTTGGGGCTGGCAGAGGTGAGTTTGCCCCCAACTCTCTAGCCAGTGAGGAGTGGCCACCGCCACCCTGTAAAATCCTGGCCATACTTTCTAAATTTGTTAATACAGAGAGAAAAGAAACTGTGTAGGATTAAAACAAAAAACTGCGGATGCTGGAAATCCAAATCAAAAACAGAAATACCTGGAAAAACTCAGCAGGTCTGGCAGCATCGGCGGAGAAGAACTTCTCCTTCTTCTTCTTCTTCTTCTTCTCCACCGATGCTGCCAGACCTGCTGAGTTTTTCCAGGTATTTCTGTTTTTGTTCTGTGTAGGATTACTGCTTTTGCATTCAGAAAGCACGTGTTACAGTGACCAGAGCTATCGTCACCAATGGTGCCTCAATTAGTGTACCTTTTGGAGAGGGTTATGTAAGAAATGTAATCCAATGGATAATGTTCTCCAACAGCAGGAATAACCCATTCAAGAATTTCGTATGTTCCAGGATATACTGGACAATTTACGGACACGGATTCCATTTTATCTGTTTGCTTTATAGGATTTTTTTTAAAGAACATTTGGCATGAAGTGCCTTTATCACACAATCTCACACCAGTCATAAGGTGTGCTTAATGCAATTTTTAAAACAACAATCTCCTGCTGAAATAGAGACATTGAAATTTAGGAAACAAACTATTTTCGACCCTGGACTGATGAGGAACTACGCTGCATTAGTGAAAGAACCGTAGTAGGACTTCGACAATAAATTGTGAACAAGTAATTTTACAGGTAAAAGGCAGGTGACCCATTATAAATTACATGGAATCCAATGGTAAATTACTTTGGTCAATTGAATGTGAATAACAGTTCAGCTTGTGGACACCTTCAATAATCCATTCATTGAAATGAACTATTGAACAGATCACACATGGTCAATGATTCTCCAATTTTGTGGAGTACTGGAGCATCTTCATTGGATTCGGTCCAGACCCTGACTAATTATCTAGCCTCAGGGTCATTGCTGTTTCTCAGGAGGCCAAGGTGCAATGTATGGGGGGTGGTGGGGAGAGGCAGGGATTGGTTGCCTAGGCTTATCCCCATTCCTGCTTGTGGGTAATTGCTGAGGCAATCAGGCAACTAATAAAGTGGGTGGGACCATGTGAAACAGGGTTGGGGGGAAGGTAAGGGAGGCATAATACTGAGTGTGAAATATATGCATGGTAATCTGCCATAACTTGGAATAAATAGAAGTAAATATTTTAAGAAGTACAGGATGTCCATAAAATGAGTCCCTATGAGGGAAGGAAGATTGTAATATATGCACTGAAGACACTCTAATGCAAAATAATCATCTTAAATTGAGAGCACAGTAAGTAAAATTAGAATTGAAGAAGATTGTAATATTTAAAACTTCTAACTGGTCAATGAAGCATTTTGGGTTCATTTGTATTATGCTACCAATATAAAGTCATGTTCAGTTTACACAGAGTAGCACATTAATCACTTCCACACAGAGGCGATGGAGAGCTGTGTGGGTCCGATGCAGCCATAGACAAAGAGGTGTCTCATTCTCTACTCAGCCACAGGGAAGATGAGACATTTCAGACTGAGTTTGAAACATATGTAGCCTTTAAGAAGTGAAGCAAGAATTAATTAATCCAGCAGCTGCTATCAAGTTGACCTATAGTGGGTGTTAGGATGTATAGTTTGTTAATTTTCATGGTGTAAGGAGTGACAGGAAATCATTGTATCAAAAACGATAAGCAAATTTTTGCTCATTCATATATTACATGTGAATCATTACATGTCAGTTTTCCATAGGGTCTGTATATGTGAGATCAAATGGGGCACAAAGTACAATTATGGCAGTGATTGGTGAGGCAAAACATAATCATATCGTATTCAGATCTGTACATTCATAACAAGGGCTCAATAATTAAGTAATAATGGTCACACAATATGGTAGTGCAAGGACTATTTGATGTGAAATGCAAATAATGAAGTGATCAATATGCAAAAAATAACAATCTGAGATAATTATACTTCGTTGCTTTTTCAAAGCCACCCTACCAACACATCTAGGATTACATCCTAATTTTAACGGTGTCTGTTCACTCTGAAGCTATGAGGAGCAATGCACAAAACAATGGATACTATCTTTATTCTACAAATGAGGAAGTCTTTATAGCTAACTCTTTAGCTGTGTAGGTTCTCATGGTAACCCACTGTGAAATCTGCTTATAAAACAGCAGCACATTATTCTATGCAATTCCCCTTTAACAATTTCACACTTAGTTTAATTGAGATGATCACATTATTGTCCAATACACATGTGGCTAATTGGGGATCCCAATGTAGCTAACCATATCTTCAATCAGTAAATGGAAAAGGAGTAATGGAGACAATCGTTGAGCAGTTGATCACAACATTTATATTCACACAGCATTATATGTAGGTATTTTAAATGTTCTTTCCGTTTGTTGGAAAAATGGACAATAATCAAGGTGTACAAAAGCACATAGAAATGCAAAGGCAAAACACATAGGCATATAAATGCTGTGGCTACAAAAGCAGGTGAAAAAAGGGAATACTGCAGCCAATAACTCACATCCTGACTGCCCAAAGAATGTCCACCATCTACAAGGCACAAGTCAACACCATCCAGGACTAAGCAGCCTGCTTGATGGCACCCCATCCACCACATTAAACATTCACTCTCTCCACCACTGATGCACAGTGGCAGCAATGTGTACCACCTACAAGGTGCACTGCAAAAACTCACTAAGGCTCCTTCGACAGCTCCTTTCAAACCCATGACCTTTACCACCTAGAAGGACAAGGGCAGTAGATGCTTGAGATCGCACCACCTGCAAGTTCCCCTTCAAGCCACACACCATCCTGAATTGGAACTATATTATCGTTCCTTCACTGCAGCCATGTCAAAATCCTGGAACCCCCTTCTTAAAGGCATTGTGGGTGTACCTACACCACATGGTATGCAGTGGGTCAAGAAAGGAGCCCACTACCACCTTCTCATGGACAATGGGCAAAAAATGGTGATCTAGACAGTGAAACTCACAACTCATGAAATAATAATAAAACATGGCATTTTAATTGTTGTATATGTCCTTTCTTTAGTAGATATATTTTAAATAAATATACACGAGGTACATTTACCTATATTGTTGAATTTCTGTAAGCCATTTTCTACTAAAATTAGTGCACATGGTGAAAGCCGTGTCACTGTAGCTGCACTTATGGTAAGTCAGTCATCTCTATTAGACAACCTGGCTTATCATAAGGTTGAAGCCCTTGCTATACTGTCGATCTTAAAAAAGAATCCCTTAATCAGAGGTTGATGATTAAACAGATTTGTCACTAATTTCAGGAGTTGGAACGAATATGTAGCCCCGAGATTCTGTATCAATAGATTTAAAACAATTTGATAAGTTCACAGCAGAATGTCTGATTCTTGCAGTTTGTAAACTAATGTAATTAGATCACTGGATATTTTCCCCTAAGAGGTGGACAAGTCATCACAAATGTTTGTAATACCCAAGGCATTATTATTAGGTACCCAAACCTGACAACTAACCAATTCCGCTTGGTGGGACAAAATAGATGTTTTTTGAAGCATAAAAAGCCAAAGGAAATGTTAGGAGCTTGATAACTTCTGAAGCTGTAAGAGTTCAACATTTATACTTAGTCAGTGAGTCAGCCTCAGTAGACAAGTCCCTGCAGAGCACTTCAGTGATCTTCTCTGCTTCCTCCCTCGTGTGCTGTTGTTTGAATGAAAGTATATATTCAGTGCTTCAATTGACCTAATTCTAAAGCAGCAAGGAAGCATCTCTTTATAGGTGTGAAATAGAAGGGAGTAAATGTCCTAGATGATCTATAAAGAGCCATTGACTGAGTGTGGATTGTTGAGGGGCAGCAGAAGAGCTTTTCTGCAGGGAAAATGCATCAATGTTGGGAACGAGTGAAAACAAAAGCAATGTTTATATATTCCATTATTATATTACAAATAGTGCAGTGTCTCACCTAATGATCTCCAAGAGTAATAGGGACAATTTTGCAAAGGATCCCTCATGCAAATTAAATGTAAAACAAGAGAAAGTGCGATGTAGGCACATAGTAATGAATTATGTTGAAGGAGTACGTCTAAGGGTTTGATAAGGCATAGTTTCTGGGTCAAAACCAGGAGTTCCCAACATAACGGCATTGTAGGAGTACCTTAACCACACAACCTGCAACAATTAAAAAGTCCACCATCATCTTCTCAGAGCAACTACACATGGGCAATAAGTGCCAGCCTTATCAGTGATAGCACAGCACAAAAATGAGTGAAAAAAATGAAGAAGGCTTCTATGCATTCTGCTGTAGAGTTATTTTTTTATTCTTTCATGGATCACGTGCATTGCTGGCTAGGCCAGCATTTTTATTGCTCATTCCTAGATGGTGAGCTGCCTTCTTGAAACACTGCAGTCCATGTGATGTAAGTACACCCACAGTGTTGTTTGGGAGTGAATTCCAGGATTTTGATCTAACAATAGTGAAAGAACAGTGATATAGCTTCAAGTCAGGATGGTGTATGGCTTGGAGGGAAACTTGCAGGTGGTGCTGTTCCCATACACCTGCTGCCCTTCACCTTCTAGATTGCGGGTTTTGAAGGTGCTGTTTAAAGAGTCTTGGTGAATTCCTGCAGTGTGTCTTGCAGATGGTACACACTGCTGCCACTGTGCGTCGGTGGTGGTGGGAGTGAATGTTTGTGGTTGTGGTGCCAATAAAGTGGCTGCTTTGTCCTGAATTGTGTCAAGCTTCTTGAGTATTGTGGGAGCTGCACTCAACCAGGCAAGTGGAGAGTATTCCATCACATCCTGATTTGAACCTTGTAGATGGTGGACAGGCTTTGTGGAGTCAGGAGGTGAGTTACTCTCAGTAGGATTCCTAGCCACTGATCTGCTTTTTTATCCGCCGTATTTATATGGCTAATCCAGTTCAGTTGCAGGATGTTGATAAGTCAGGGATTCAATGATGGTAATGCCATTGAATGTCAGGGGAGATTGTTAGATTCTCTCTAGGTGGAGATGGTCATTGCCTGGCACTTGTGTGGCATGAATGTTACTTTCCACTTATCAGCCCAAGCCTGGATATTGTCCAGCTCTTGTTGTATATGGGCACAGACTGCTTCAGTATCTGAGGAATCATGAATGGTGCTGAACATTGTGCAATCATCAGCAAATATCCCCATTTCTGACCTTATGATGAAGGGAAGGTCATTAATGAAGCAACTGGAGATGGTTGGATCTAGGACACTACCCTGAGAAACTCCTGCAGTGATGTCCTGGGGCTGAGATGACTGACCTCCAACAGCCACAACTATCTTTTCTGTGCTCGGTATCACTCCAGTGGAGAGTTTCCCCCCAATTCATATTGACTCCAGTTTTTCGAGGGTTTCTTGATGCCACACTCGGCCAATTGTGGCCTTGATGTCAAGGGTAGTCACTTTCACCTCACCTTTTGAGTTCAGCTCTTTGTTCCATATTTGGAGTAGGGCTGTAATGAGGTCAGGAATTGAGTGGCCTTGGCGGATCCCAAAATGATTGTCAGTGAGCTGGTTGTTTCTGAGTAAATGCCACTTGATCGCGCTGTTGACGACCCCCTCATCAATTTGCTGATGATCGAGAGTAGACAGATGGGTGGTGATTGGCCAGGATGGATCTGTCCTGCGGTAAGGACATACCTGGACAGATTTCCCCATTGCTGGGTAATTACCAGCGTTGTAGCCAAATTGGAACAGCTGGGCTAAGGGTGCAGCTAGTTCTGGAGCAAAAGTCTCCATTACATTGCTGGACTGTTGTCCTGGTCCATAGCCTTTGTAGTTTCCAGTGCCTTCTGCCATTTCTTGATATCATGAAGATTGAATCGAATTGGCATCTGTGATGCTGGGGACATCAGGAGGAGCCCAAGATGGATCATTCACTTGGCACTTCTGGCTGAAGAGTGTTGCAAATACATCAGCCCTATCTTTTGCACTGATGTGCTGGGCTCCTTCATCATTGAGGATGGGGATATTTGTGGAACCTCCTCCTGCAGTTTGTTCTTTAATTGTTCATCACCATTCACATACTTGACCTCATCCTCACCAACCTGCCTACCGCAGATGTATCTGTCCATGACTGGTAGGAGTGACCACTGCACAGTCCTTGTGGAGTCGAAATCCCGTCTTCATATTGAGAATACCCTTCATTGTGCAACATGCTAAATGGGATAGATTTCAAACAGATCTAGCAACTCAAAACTGAGTATCCATGAGGTGCAGTGAGCCACCAGCAGCAGCAGAATTGTACTCATGCACAATCTGTAATCTCATGGCCTGGCATATCCACAATTCTACCATTACCATCAAGCCAATGATAGACAGAGTTAAGCGATTCGATAACCAACAGATCAAATCTAAGCTCTGCAGTCCTGTCACATCTAGTCGTGAGTGGTGGTAGACAATTAAACAGGGAGGAGGATACTCCACAAATGCCCCATCCTCAAAGATGGAGGAGCCTAGCACATCAGCGCAAAAGATAAGGCTGAAGCATCTGCAACAATCTTCAGCCAGAAGTGCCAAGTGGATGATCTGTCTTGGCCTCCTCTGGAGGTCCCCAGCATCACAGATGCCAGTCTTCAGCTAATTCGATGCACTCCATGTGATATCAAGAAATGGCTGAAGGCACTGGATACTGCAAAGGCTATGGGCCCTGATAATATTCCAGGAATAGTACTGAAACTTGTGCTCCAAAACTTGTCGTGCCCCTAGCCGAGCTGTTCCAGTACAGCAACAACCCTGGCATCTATCCAGCTATGTGGAAAATTGCCCAGGTATGTCCTGTACATCAAAAACAGGTCAGATCTAACTGGACCAATTACTTCCCATCAGTCTACTCTTGATCATCAGTAAAGCGATGGAATGGGTCATCAACAGTGCTGTCAAGCGACACTTGCTTAGCAATAACCTGCTCACTGACACTCAGTTGGAGTTCCACCAGGGCGACTCAGCTTCTGACCTCATTACAGCCTTGGTTCAAACATGGACAAAAGAGCTGAACTCCAGAGGTGAGGCCACATTTGGCTGAATGTGACATCAACTGCCGCTTATGCTCTTTGGTACGCAAGTAGTCCTGTGATTTTAGCTTCACCAGGTTGACACCTCATTGTTAGGTATGCTTGGTGCTGCTCCTGGCATGCCCTCCTGCACTCTTCATTGAACCAGGGTTGATCCCCTAGCAAAACTGGAGTCAATGGGAATCAGGGGGAAAACTCTCTGCTGGTTGGAGTCATACCTAGCACAAAGGAAGATGGTTGTGGTTGTTGGAGGCCAGTCATCTCAGTTCTACAGCACCTCATGGATGCCTAATTTTGAGTCGCTAGATCTGTTCGAAATCTATTTCATTTAGCATGGCGGTAGTGCCACACAATACAATGGAGTTTTTCCTCAACGTGAAGGTGAGACTTCATCTCCACTGGGACTGTGGGGTGGTCACTCCTACCGATACTTTCATGGACAGATGCATCTGTGATATGTAGATTGGTAAGGATGAGGTCAAGGAGCTTTTTCATACTTGTTCATTCCCTCACAACTGCCACATACTAGCAGTCTAGCAGCCATGTCCTTTTGGATTCAGCCAGCTCAGTCTGTAGTGGTGCTACCGAACCACTCTTGGTGATCGACATTGAAGGCCCCCACCCACAGTACATTCTGCGCCCTTACCACCCTCAGTGCTTCCTCCAAGTGGTGTGTACTAAGGAGGAGTACTGATTCATCAGCTGAGGGGTGGCATGGGTGTGTAGGGGGGGGGGGGGGGGGGGGGGGGGGTGGCTGGGCAGCGTAGGGTGCACGGTGGGTGGCAGTAGGCGGTAATCAGCAGGATGTTTCCTTGCCCATGTTTGACCTGATGCCATGAGACTTCATGGGGTCCAGAGTTGATGTTGAGAACTCTTCAGGGCAACTACTGTATACCACTGTGCTGCCACATCTGGTGGGCTGTCCTGTCACTGGGACAGGATAAAACCAGGGATGGTGATGGTCGTGTCTGAGACATTGTGAGGTATGATTCCATGAATATGACTATGTCAGACTGCTGCTTGACTAGTCTGTGGGACAGCTCTCCCAATTTTGGCACTAGCCTCCAGATATTCGTAAGGACTTTGCAGGGTTGACAGGGCTGGGTTTGCCTAGATCAATGCCAGGTTATCCGTCCGGTTTCATTCCTTTTTGTAGACTTTGTAGTGCTTTCATACAACTGAGTGGCTTGCTAGGCCATTTCAGAGAGCATTTAAGAGTCCACCACATTACTGCGGGTCTGGGATTGCATGTAGTCCAGACCAGGTAAGGCAGATTTCCTTCCCCAAAGGGCATTAGTGAACCAGATGGGTTTTTTACAATGAATGACAATGGTTTCATGGTCACTATTACCAAGACTAGCATTTTAATTCCAGATTTATTAACAGAATTCAAATTCCACCATGGTCTCCCTACAGCATTAGCCTGGGCCTCTCGATTATTAGTCTAATGACACTACTACTATGCCACTGCCTCCCCATTGTGGTAAGAAGTTACAACCCAATGCATGAAATAGGGGAATGAAAACTTGAAATAATGGAGATAAAATTGATCTTTGGCAGTAGCAAAGGGTGATGCTAAATTGTGGGCCCATCTATACCCTGCCCAAAATTCTTTTCTGTCACCTTTCATGGAAAACAATGTGGGGCGCAACACAAAATGGGCTGCCAACTCACTAATGTCCATTTAGCATTACCATCCAAGACAGATTTAATCCACAAATTTGGGAACATATTTACAAACAGGCTAACATCATGATCAAAATGTGGTGAAGAAACAAGACGGTCAACTGACTGCATTTTTAAAATTTGTAATAGCTTAAACTTACAAGTCTCTTTTATATGAACAAAAATCTAATTTTTTTTCATATACAGAATCCTGTTTCCAGTTAATTTAACAAATGCCATATTAGAAATATTATGTGACATTGCTGAAAACTGACATTAACAATGTAAGTATTGAGTAACTTGTTGCAAGACAATAATGAAAACAAAATGACATTAAACTGATTTACATTACACTGATTAGTTATGATGAAAATTGTTCCATGTATAAATAATTTTAAGCCAATTTGAATCTGATTCAATGTTTTCCTGGTATACCACATAACCTGTAATCAGACACAAATGGATATCTTGTATCAACAGGATGTTAGACTACTTTGAAAGTGCTTCGCAGACTTTTAAGTCAGTAGCAAATGTGAATCAAATATCAGTACTGCAGTTGTAATTAAGCTTCATTCACCCAGTTGTGAAAATTCTTCCTCACATGTTGAACCAACCAACTTCTTTCCCTGATCAAGATTTCCATTGTCTTTGTGTTCCAATAATAAAATGTCTGTTTTAATGTAGGGATATGTCTCAATAGCTGAAGGTACTCAGCCTCTGTGACCCTGGTAAGCTCACATTTCAGGCTGCTTGAAACAACAGAACAGTTTGAATGCCAACAGGTCAGCTGCAACTACCATTTAAGCAAAACACATAAAGGAAATCAATCTGAGAGTAGAGAGAATCAAATGGTGTTAAAAGCCAATCACAAATGTAATGTTTAATTCCTTTGTCAGAAAATTGGTGGTGAAATCTGTTCTTTGAGGAAAATATATATCAGGCTGTAGAAACATAAAAGGGGACAGATTAATATCAATAGTACCACCGCTGAAATGAAAGACAATTGAAAGACATGGGTAGAAAGAAAGAGAAATTTGCATTTTTATATTGCACAGCCAGTGAAAAACAACTTGCAGTTCTAACATAGGAAAACATTCCTTTAAGAGGGCATAACCAAATATAAATTGACACTGAGGCAAAGGGAGATTGATGCAGTTCATTTATGGTCTACTTGATTGTAGACAATAAAAGGGCACCAAAGAAAAAAATAATTTGGCTAGTTGATCGATTTTTGATGGCATTGATTAAGAGACAACTGTTGTCAAACATAGAATTTCCATGTTTTTGTAAAAACGCCTTGGGAACTTTTATGTCATGTTGAACAGGTAAACAGAGTCTTAATTGGCTGATCTGAAAACAACTCTGATTATGTGACGCTCTTTCAGTACTTTCCTTAAGTATCATTGGGCCCAGAAATTAGATCACACTGTGCCTGATTTACAAGTGTACAACGGGTGCCTAAGGGTGAATTATGATGGGCAATGTGTTTATATTCCACAATGGAAGTGTGCTGTGCACAGTGTCAGTTAGGCATTCAGGGCATACTCCTGAAATTTACATGAAGACCATTATAAATGAAAATTGGGGTCTAGCATCTGCTTCTAAAAACCCCCTTCCTAAAACCGCATGGTGAATGAACAAAATGTGCAACATGCCTGCTGTACACTGTGCCTTCAGGTACTCAACTAGAGGTCCTTAAAAGGATTGTTGGAGGCTGATAACTATTTAACTCTTCACTCTCAGATTCTGCCACAGATCTTCAAATCAATGGACAGTTAAATGCTGCAGGGCCCACAAATATCCCCATCCTCAATGATGGGAGGAGCCCAGCACATCAGTACAAAAGGTAAGGTTGAAGCATTTGCAACAAGCTTCAGCCAGAAGTGCTGAGAGGATGATCCATCTCGGCCTCCTCTGGAGGTCCCCAGCATCACAGATGCCAGGCTTCAGCCAATTCGATTCACTCCACGTGATATCAAGAAATGGCTGAAAGCACTGAATACTGCAAAGGCTATGGGCCCTGTCAATATTCCAGCAGTAGTACGAAAGACTTGTGCTCCAGAACTTGCCACGCCCCTAGCCAAGCTGTTCCAATACAGCTACAACACTGGCATCTACCTGGCAATGTGGAAAATTGCCCAGGTATGTCCTGCCCACAAAAAGCAGGACATATCCTACCTGGCCAATTATTGCCCTATCAGTCCACTCTCTGTCATTAGTAAAGTGATGGAAAGGGTCATCAACAGTGCTATCAAACAGCACTTGCTTAGCATTGAACTGCTCACTGAAGCTCATTTTGGGTTCCACCAGGATCACTCAGCTCCTGACTTCATTACAGCCTTGGTTCAAACATGGACAAAAGAGCTGAACTCCAGAAATCAGGTGAGCGTGACTGCTCTTGACATCAAGGCAACATTTGACCGAGTGTGGCATCAAGGAGCCCTATCAAAACTGGAGTCAATGGCAATCGGGGGAAACTCTCCACCGGTTGGAGCCTTCCCCAGTATAAAGGAAGTTGGTTGTGGTTGCTGGAGTTCAATCATCTCAGTTCCATGACATCACTGCAGAGGTTCCTCAGGGTAGTGTCCTCAGCCCAACCATCTTCAACTGCTTCATCAATGATACTCCTTCCATCTTAAGGTCAGAAGTGGGCATGTTTGCTGATGATTGCACAATGTTCAGCATCATTCATGACTCATCAGGTAGTTCTGAAGCAGTCCATGTCCACATGCAGCAAGACCTGGACAATACCCAGGCTTGGGCTGACAAGTGTCAAGTAACATTTGCTCCAACAAGGGAGAATTTAACCATTGCCCTTTGACATTCAATTACATTACCATTGCTGAATCCCCAACTTATCAACATCCTTCGGTCACCATTGATTAGAAACTGAACTAGACTAGCCATATAACACAATGGCTAGGAAAGCAGGTCAGAGGCTAGGAACCCTGTGGCAAGTAACTCATCTCCTGACTCCCCAACGCCTGTCCACCATCCACAAGACACAAGTCAGGACTGTGATGGAATACTCTCCACTTGCCTGGATGAATGCAGCTCCAAAAACACTCAAAAAGCTCAACGCCATCCAGGACAAAGCAGCTCACTTCACTGGCAACCCTTCAGAAACATATACATTGGTGATTGATAAACTAGCAAATTATGATGATGTACATGATGAGATGAAGGGCAGTGAACGCATGTTTCACACCGTCAATCTCATGGAAAACATAAATGTCATCTTATCGTCTGAAAGCTTTTGCCAAGAGTCTAACTATTTGCCCTAATAAAGTTATTAGCTATTCATTATTGTTCAAGACTGACACATGGGCAAGTGCCAACATCCTACCTCTGTTGATTCTCAAAGACAGATATTGACAGATGTAGAGAGTTATGGCGAATCTTACTACTGCGTAATTTTCAGCGTGCAGTGGTTCACTAATTCCATATGCAGGATCCATAGTCCTGGAGTGCAAGTACAATCAATCTTCCTAGGTGTCACAGATGTTCTACATCGTGGAGACAAAAGGCCTAGTGATTGTCAGTCTACCAGCATGCCATGAACTTACATTAGTGACAATCTATGGAACCAGTCAGACATCACATGGCAGATCAACCTCAGAAACTACTATCATCTCAGTGCATGACCTAACATCGAAATATCCAGAATGTTTCAACAAAATTGGCAGTTTCAAGGGAGCCACAACGTTACATTTGTAGGAGAATGCAAATCCATTAATTGACAAATTGCAGGTTGAATTAGACAAAATGGGGGAAGATGGAATCTTCAGAAGAGTACAAAAGCACACAGATTGGTTCAGCTTACATACATCTGCCATAAAGAGGGATGGATCATTGAGAGTATGCCTTCATCCATGACATTTAAACGCAGCTTTGAAATGGTATCCTTTCTAAATCTGAGATTTGCAGGCATAAAATTCTTCTTGAACCTTGATGCTGAGCATAGTTACTGGAGAGTACATTTCGTGGAGAAGCCCCAAGAGCTTACTACATTTTGTATCCCATTCGCAAGATACTGTTTACATTGACTTCCCTCTGGACTAACTGTTAGCCAGGATCTCTTCTAAGCTCACATGGATCCACATTAGATGCACTGTGCCAGGAGGTATCTGTATTGCCATAACATTGCCGTTGTGGGGGAAGAACAAAGCAAGAACATGACCATAACCTGCACTTATTGATGCAAACGGCACATAATGAAGGATTGGTGTTCGACAACCTAAAATGTGCTGGCAATGTGCAGCAGATCAATTTCTTTGGTTCAATTTATTCCAGTGCTGGCATAAGTCCTGATCCAAGTAAAATAGGGGATATTAAGGCCATGCCAACTCCTCAAGATTAGGATAATCTTCAAAGATGCCTATGTTTCTTTAAGTTCTTGTCTCCATACGTTCACAATTTCACTCAAACAACCTTCATCGCAAAAGGGATTGTTGAGAAAGGATGTGTCTTTCCTGTGGTACGACGACCATCAATAACTTCGAAGCACTGAGACAGTCATTAACAAAAGCATTGATATTTCACTTTTACAATCTTAGGGAGACAACTACCCTCAAGTCAGATGCCTCAGAGAAAGGTCTGGCAGCATTCATACTTCAAACGGCATTTGCTTCAAAATCTCTCTCTGTAACATAGTCCAGCTATTTCAACATTAAACACGAAACATTAGCTTTAGTGTTTGTTATCATGGCCAGAATTTTATGCTCCCCACTACCCCGGCAGGTTCTGAGGTGGAGGGCGGGGAGTGTTAAATTGCACCGACGTGATTCCCTTCGGATTCCCGGCCACCCTAATCTTGCAGCATTTTTACGCTGGGGTGGGGAGAGCTTTGGACGGGAAGCCTGTTCAAGCCTGCCCTTGCCCCAATTGAGGCCCATAAGTGGCCAATTAAAAGCCACTTAACGGCCATTTCTCGCCCATCAGCTGTTGGGCGGATAACAGCTAAAGGTGGGGGAAGATCGACCTCAGGCGGGAAGGTGGAGGGGCATCTCCATCAGTAGTTCCCTCCTAACTGGGGTGGCAGGCCCCCTCCCCACCTTGAGGCCTAATGACCTCTGGACATTCCACCGCACCCCCCCTCCCCCCCCAACCCAGCCTATCACTTGAGACCTCGATCGCCCAACTCACAACCCACTAGGCCTTTCCTACCCACCGGCCACTGCAATGTTGCTGCTGGAGGGACTGGAGAGCTGCTGGATAATCTGATTGGCCAGCAGCTCGCCAAGGTGGGGCTTCCTCCAACTGAGGGGCAGAAGTCCCACCTTGTCCCAATAACACTTATTAGAGTGCAAAAGAGCAGCAGGGTTCCTGGAGTTGGCGGGCATGTATTCCTCATCAACTCTTTGGATGGTGTGGGCTCACCTAAAAATTCAGCCCCATGAGTTTGGTAAAACGATTTGTGGTAGAGACCAGCCACAAACCACTGGAGATGATTTGGCAAAAAGCACTGACCAGTGCAACACCAAGATTACAATGTTGTTTGATAAATATTCAAGGTTATGACTGTGAGATTAGGCACATGCCAGGTAACTTGGATACACCCAGCAGATAGCTTAACCCAGTGGAAACAGGAGGTACATCCTTGGATCTACAAGTTGACTTGATCAACATTGAACATGAAGGTGTTCTCCAAATTGATCTAGTACATTTTGTGCAATGCAAATATGAGCAGCCATGTTTGCAGTTGCAACAACAAATTCACATCCAGGATCCCACAGGAGGTACATGGTAACCAGCTGCGGTGACAAGGATTTGTTCTGAATCAAGGTCCTGTGAAGTCATTACACACAAAGACGTAACAGTTAGGCCTAACTGAGGACAAATCAGATCCATTCCAGCTCCTCAATCACCATGCAGTCCTATTGCATCAAGGGCTAGATCCCAAATACAACCAGGAACAACATCCAAAAATGACAACCCCACAGATCACTGTGAGCAATTAAAGAAAATTGCAGACAAGGTAACCATTTCAAGATTAAGGTGTCTCAGCAGATTACTTCTACACTTTAGACACTCAAAGATTCCTCAGTTCTGTACACTTATATAATGATAACTAAACATGAACATGTATTGTAAATAGTTATACTTCTTTGGAAAAGGGGAAATATCTTTAAAAAGAAAGGACGGTGTTGTAATATACTTTTAAGGGATCACTAGGAGGGAAGTGTGTCATGTGATCTAGTCTTAGTTTCACTTCTGCTTTTGGGCAGAGCACACAGACATTGCTCTGCTCCTCATGTCTTCAAGCTTTCTTTCCATGTATATATGTCCTCATGTGCATAATCTTGATAAATGAACCCACAACGTGCTTACCAAATCTGTTATGAGTCACCAATGCCTTTATAACATTGTAACAACATGACAAATAATGTCTCAGGAGACCTTCCAAGATGCTTAAAAAAACAAATGAGATTATTGCAAAGAAAGTGTGAAGAGTGACTGAAAGAACAGGGCAGACTAAGGAATATGGCAGATGTTACCCAGATCGTACACAGAAAGCAGGAAAATTTTACATATTGGATAAAGAAAGCAATGTACTATAGCTCATGCATCAATAAACTTACAAAAAATAATTGTTGAGACAAAAGTTGTTAACCTAACACCATAATTAAGTAGACTGCATATAACTTGAATCTCATTTACGGATAAGAGACATTGCTTTCAATAATAAATAAATTATATTCTTTAGTTTCTTAATCAATTTTTTAATGCATACAAAATTACCTTTGCTGCATAAATTCCAATTATGTTGTGTCCTAGCAGGAGGTTTATGTTTCACAAAAACAAAATAGACAGATAGAATTTCTGTTCAATTACTTGAAAAGCAAAAACATTTTCTGTAGGTTGCAATCATGAGCTGCAAGTTGTAGTCTTGTAGTAGACATATTCCAGTACCTTTGTCAAGCATATTACATGTATACCATGTCTGTCTTAAAAAAATGTTTTCATCTAGTTTAAGTACAGAACATCCAATATCTATATGTCTTGGCAGGATGCAATTATTTTGTGAGTGCTTAGTTTTAATTCCAACCCTTTGCCATCTCTTCCAATTCCCCCCAACCTTCTTTAGGCAAGCCTTGTTCACACATGGTTAGTTATTTTTTATTC